>NC_134853.1:28107551-28450051 GCF_049852395.1 Peromyscus maniculatus bairdii
TTGATTATTGCCTAGAGATATGGATGCTGACTCCAGGATTGAATTATGGATTAGCTAGTTGAAATATTGTGCTATGAATGCATATCTGCTTAATTAAATAAAAGTCAGGTGCTCTTACATGAGAAATTCAGCTTTGCCTTCTGAAATAATAAAAAATGGAAGAGGGCTGCTGGTGCCTAGGAAAGGAATATATTTATCAAGCCTGCACCCATGGGCCAGCCTAAAGCTAGAAATACCACATGAAATTGGGTGCATCGAGCTAGCTGAATTGTGGTTGTTGAACTCTGCGTTTACTTCTGCTGGGAATTGTCTTAGCCTTTTCTGACACACCTGAATAATGAGGTTGTTGCACCTGTGAAATAATCGTTGCACAGCTCGAAGCCACCCAAGGGAGGTTCTGGAGCAGCTGTCCCAGATTCTTGTCCGCTTGTGGGCTGCCTCTTCCTAAGACTTGCTCAGGAGTCTTGTTGTCTTCAATGGAAACATGTTATTTAATCACATGGAGACTAACTCAGAAAGCAGCATAAAATTCATCTGCACCTTTTTTTTCAGACGAACGTGGAATACAAATTTCCTCATGTCCAAATTTCTATTTGAAATACGGAATGAATATAAGAAAATGGAGTTCATGGGCAGTAAAGCTGCTCTGTGAAGGAGAAAGGAAAGATTTAAAACAACACCAAAACTTTGTATCAAAACCTTATTTTCAAAGGAAACCAACAAATAACATCTTTCCCCCTTATTTTTTTTTTTTTTTTTTTTTTTTTTGGTTTTTCGAGACAGGGTTTCTCTGCGTAGCTTTGTGCCTTTCCTGGAGCTCACTTGGTAGCCCAGGCTGGCCTCGAACTCACAGAGATCCGTCTGGCTCTGCCTCCCAAGTGCTGGGATTAAAGGCGTGCGCCACCACCGCCCGGCTCCCCCTTATTTTTAATGTCTATTTGAGAAAATGATAGTTTAATGTATAGTAATAAGAAAACATATCTCTTAGTGCCATGAAAACCCTTAACATTGCTGTAATGCTTTTCAGCTTTGGATATAGAGAACTTCACATGTGCACCCAAAGAAATTAGGAATACTTTACATTCACAGTGGTTATATTTTAGTACTTTTATAATAAATGCAGTATAAGCAGTTGAGTTGAACATAGTGAATATCAACCCATTTTGAATTTATAAAAATACAGTCTTGTCAGCGATGTATTATGTAGTAGTCTGAGTAGTAAGCTTGTTTACTAGACCTCTGATATTCTTAAACATTTAGTTATGTAAAAAATTATTAAACCATAATTCTTATGCTAGATTTTGCTTATGATTCTGGTTGCAAGTCAGGAACAATGGCACCTGGGTGCTTGCTTTTTTTACAAGTACAAAATTTTGACTCTTTTACCCAACCATCTGAATCTAAAAAATTGTTGTGTCAGCTCAAAAATCTGTTTTTTAACAAGTACATATTTTGATTTTGATACATGCTGAAGTTGGACAATCATTACTAAGTATTTGATGCTCAGTAACTAGATAGATGACGACTTCTCCAACCTTCTCCAGATTTCTGAGTATGAGAAGCAATACTATCTTGGTATTGTTTTCTGATTCAAAATCTGAATGTCTGTTTTCCAGTGTTTCTGGATGCAGCTAGCAGTCTGTCCTTTTCCATGCCCTGGGATATTGTGTCCCTTATAGGCAGAGTCTGTCCCAAGAACCACCAGTTTTGTTCTGGAAGTCTTTTGAGGCTGGACTAATATAGACCTTGCTTCTATTCTATAGTCTCATGAACATCTGCCCATATTAATGTTTTATTTTGTTCAGCCTTTAGCATGGACTCTTCTTACATTAAACGTTCACTGTGGCAGTTTTGAAACATAGTCCCTAAATGTTTGAATTACTTTCTATTGAAATCTGCAGTCCCCTTGAATCTGGGCTCCATGGTTGTTTGATCAACAAGGTATAGTAGAAGTGACTTTGCTTATGCATTAAGAAATTGGATGCTTCTAGTTTCTATCTCTGGGGATACTAGCTCTTTTAGCCCAAAGAACTGGTCAATAGGGAGGCCAAACACTAACTTCCAAAGCATGTGTGAGCCATGCTGGAGGTGATTTCCCAAGCCAGTCAAGGTGCCCAGCTGGTGACACATTGAAGATGAAACTTCAGCAAACAATAGACTGAGGAGTTGTTCATCAAAGTCACATCACTGGCTTAAGAAGTTTACTATTTATCAATTTGCTTTCTATGATCCTTAATTCCAAGGTTTTGTAACTTCAGTAAGGTGAAGCTAACTGAGTGTGAAGACCAGTTCCACTTCTTTGGATAAAAACATTCCAAGGCTCTGTTGTTTTAAGCCACTAAGCATGACTTAAGGAGATAAAGATAGTTGAAGTATTTTCTAAACTGAGACACTTGTACCATCAGAATAAGATATAAAGTCTTGGCAGAAGTGTTGTCTCAGTTTGGATTGTGCTAAAGCAGACGCAGATGTGACGCGGTAAGGGCTGAGGTTAGGAATGAAGTAGGTGAGTCTGAAGAACATATCCCCTCATAGGACCAGCTCCAAAATTTCCCCATTTAAGACAGACTATACAAAACACTACCAAGATGGTTATACATACTAATAACCCAGCACTTGGGGGTTGAGACAGAGGATTACAAATCTGAGGCCATCCTGGGCTGCATACGAGATTCTGTTTTAAAAATAGAGATAAACCAAACCTAAAGAAAGAAAATCAGGGTGTTTTTTTTTTTTTTGCCATAGAGTCACATTCATAATGGAGGGATTATATGATAATTATCTCTGTAAATATGAATACCCATTTGAAAACTCTGGAGTTAAGACCAAAAAACAAAATAGAGTGTCAGACTTCCCAAGCTGCCAAATGTCACTCACCACATCACAGCACTAAATCCTGCAATGTCACAGTGTCTTCTGTGGGACCTGACATCCAACAAATTCTCCACATGTGAATGTAGAAAAAGGACTAGGTAGAGTAGAAAGTGTGAGAACCTGTCACACATGGCTTCATAGTGAATGGAAGAGTCACTTAGATACCCAGCATGCTTTTTCTAAATCCTCAGCACCATTCTATCCTACAGAACTCCAGGAAACAGAGACTTAGCTGTTCTCACCAACACTGTACATTTTCTTCTTGATATAAGGTAAATTAGAGGACTCATGATTAAATTAACCCATACCTCTCTTATTTTGATTTCAGAAAGACTTTAGAATATAGATAGGGAAAGGATTGGGTTTTGTGTATGTTTTGTAGTATAGAATAAAAAGGTTAAAATATATAAGTGGTTTTCCAACTTTGTGTTTGAATAAGATATCCATTTCAGTCATGAACCTGGACTCCTTTTCTAATTTCAAGCATGAAGGCATAACAGATAGATGATTTTAGAATCTTTTATTAAGAATTCATTGTTCTAGCCGGGCGGTGGTGGCGCACGCCTTTAATCCCAGCACTCGGGAGGCAGAGCCAGGCGGATCTCTGTGAGTTCGAGGCCAGCCTGGGCTACCAAGTGAGTTCCAGGAAAGGCGCAAAGCTACACAGAGAAACCCTGTCTCGAAAAACCCAAAAAAAAAAAAAAAAAAGAATTCATTGTTCTATCTTTTAACAATCATTCCATTTAAATATTTCATATAATCCTTAATCTATATTTATTAACCAAAATACAGGATTTATAATAATAATAATTCCTAATTCTACATTTCTGAAAATCAAGAAAAAAAGCACGGAACTTTCAGACTTAGAGAAGCCCTTTAGAAATCTACTCCAGTGTTTCTCTTTAGAAAGGAGGATGAGAACTCAGAAGTGAAGTGAGTTTCCATGGGTTATGGCTAATCTGTACAAGATGGGGATCCAATATTCCTGTTTTCCAAGTGCTTCCATCTACCTCTGGCCTCCACTAACACTGTCTTCTTAATCAGTGTCTTCAACAGTGCCCATTACAGTGTGTATACAGTGAAGTAAGTGCATAAATACTGTCAGCCCTGACTCTGTATGCCACTTGAAGGCAGGGATTCTGCTTTATTTATATTGTATTTCCTGAAATGCCTATAACAGCCTCTAAGCTCCAATCAAATACCACAAAGGATTAATTGAATTTGGTTTTGAAACAGGGGTGGCAGCATCCCATGTGTGGTGTACAATAGCAAGCTATTTTCTCTCTACTTACCCTCAGGACATTTGCATTTTAATGTATGTTCTCTCCAGAAATACTTTCAGTTGTTACCCAACAGTAACAACTAAGGTTGGAAAGTCTCCTTCCCAAGTGATCATATAGTCATGCTTCTGTTTGATTGTCATGATCATGTGAAGGTTTACATGATTCAGAGTGGTTAATGCATTTCTTCAAAGTGTCCAGGGAATACATGTAAAACCAGGGATTTGGATGTTGCTTTCATGTTCCACAAGTAATCAATGTTCTTTTTAGGTACTGTCTCAATTAGGGATCACATTTATAGTTCAGAATAATGCTGATTTGCCGACCTGTCTGAATGATGGGGCCACTTTGAAGACCAAGAAAGAGGCAGGGAGCGATGCCAGCACAAAACTTTACCAAAGATTTTTTAGAATCTTAGATGACCTGAGATGCTCCTAATTTGCTCATGGAAAAATTCCATTTGAGACAATCACAGAAAAGGGGAGAAGAAAATGGGATAGATACCCCTTTTTCTTTCACATATTAAATTCTTCCTGGTGTTCCTAAACACTTCTGTGGCAATGAAGGATCCCAGGTCTCCCTAAGTTTTCTGATATTTCAAACTATAACATCATTGAATACAGATATTCAAGTGAATTTGAAACAGAAGATGATATTTTATGTATTACATTCCAATAAAATATTTTAACCTAATTAAAACATGAGGTTAATAGCTCAGACTTGGTGTGTTGCAAGGATGTTGCTTTTATTTCTTCCAAAGAATAAATAAATTGAGGAAAATTCATGCTCCGTCTACTAGACCATGATCACGTTATTGGCAGTATATAAAAAACCCAAGGAGACATCTCTTTTGTTCCCAGTGTGACTTGCTGCAATGGAGAGCGCATACCTGTTGGCCAGCCTGATCCTCCAATAAAGAAGGTCTGTCATTAAAATCTTGCATACTATCAAGTGGGGGAAGCAGACCTATATTGCAATTACTTTCCTATTAGCTGCTGCCCATTGCTCCTGACAGGTATAAATTAGATCTCGCCAGGTTGCCTACAGATTAATGAGTTCCAAAATTGGCATTCAATTGTTTGGGAGTGAAAGGCAGAAAGGGGAGGTAGATGCGAAATCCTTATACACCTGTGGTTAGAGGACATTTTCTTCCATTTCACATCTTTCTTCTCTCCTTGCTATCACTTGGGTGATAAGCGACACTCCTGTCTGAGGATTCCTTTTCTCACAGCAGAACCTTGCAGCTGAGGCGAGGCCAGAATTAATAATTTGCGTGAGCAAACACACAGCTGCTGTTTGTGGAGAGAGATTCTATTAACGAACAGTGAATTCTCATAATTAGCCGAGTGGTTTCTGCAGCTGCCCGCCTGACCCCCAGACTGCACAAATTGTGGGTGGTGTTCGGCCTGGAAATCCATCTTCCCTAATTACTATAAGCACGTTCTTCCAGTCCCAATGACTGCAAAAAATTAGACTTTTTTTTACCCATTCAATTGCTCTTCTTATTAGATTTTCCTTTGTACAGAAATTTATATTTGTCTATTAGCATTTCCGAGAGTATCCAGGTGTAGCTACAAATCAGTTGCGGAGGAGTATAATTCATGTTTCTGGAAGCATGCACCCAGAAATGCTTGCTCTGCATGCAGGAGCAAGATCTGTGCTCTCTGAAAGCACAATTTCTCAAACAGCAGTTGCTGAATGCATTGTGGGTGAATAATCAGCCAAATCTCTGCTTCTCTTGTACCCTTAGGTTCCCTTTCACTCACCTGTCACCCTTCTTTTCCATATCCAGCTCTCCCAAACTCTATTCAATTAAAAGAGAAGAAATGGTGTATGTCAGTGTAAGCCTTAACCTCATGGGAGCTAGGTTTCCATTCGTCATTGTCATTCTGAAGCCAAACCAACTTGTTTGACATTGATTTGCCTGACCAGATCATAGCTAAGTATCCTACTCCCAATAGCCCATCTACATGGCACCTATTTATAACACATGCCTGGTGCTGGTTTGTTTGAAAAACTGGTTAATTTTATTTGCAGAAGCAAACTTTGAACAGTCCCCATGCAGTCTGGAAAGCTTGGCACCAAGATTTCCATCTTCTGTGGCAACATGAGCATGCACCTAAGTCAGATTGATCTTGGTGAAAATATTTCCAATGGAGCCTTTAGAAATGTCACAGTGCTTATCTAAAAGTAAGATTGTTATACATAGAGAGTCCATCTATATTTGGGCCACATCTTCCAGCCTATGCTTAGAGAATGAGGTTTGGGCATTTCTCTCCATGAATACTTTCACTCAGGTCTGGGACACAGCTAGTGTGAGCACAGAAGAAACTCCTTTTAATTTTTTGTCATGTATCAGATAACTCAGTATTGACTTAGTACCCATCCCTCCCTTTCTTACTGTTATCTGCATTCCTTTATCATCTGTGAAAGACTGGGTATTATTATGGTCTCTAGCCTTGGTGTTTCTGCTTGAGAAAAGGAAGCAAACATTAAACAAGTAAATCACACACACACACACACACACACACACACACACACACACACACACAGGAGTTATAATTGCAAGAGATAGTACAGTTATTAAAGCATATGAGTTCTGGAAGGGGATTTTGTGATTTCATATCCTGGCATTGAAATTTATCAGCTGTTTGAATAGTTTCTTCATTTTTAACGTGGACATAATAACATGTTTATCCACCTAGTATTAGTGTTAAATGAACTTAAGCCATCAAACATGAAACTGGGAACATGGTTTTGTTTATAGAGGGATACATACTAGTTGCTAGTATTACAATACAATAGTTACAAATGGAAAAATAATAAAATAAAACAATAGCAAGCAAACAAATCCAAGATTCAATAGAGAATCATGGAGAAACTTGCTTTATTCTGCATGTCAATGGGCAACTGTCCCTTTATAGCAAACATTAAACAGAGAAGTGAAGACTGTCTCTTGACAGTGGTTGAGATGACCACATTCTCTCAATCTAGAGTAGCTTATAGAAAGTGCCTTTGGTAGGGGATTCTTGGTGTGTTCCAGGAGCTAAGCAAGGGCAAGTGTGGCAAGCATTCACATACAGCGCAGGTTAAAGGAGTACAGAGACCAGATTTTCTAACAGAGAAGCTAAAAAACTGCTTTAACTTGTTTTTTGGAGAAAGTAGTGTTGCAAGCACCTAGTTCTTACAAACTCAATTTGAACCATTCAGTGTAAACATGAGAGATAATAGGATCCTCTAAAATAGTGGTCTGAGAAACCTATGGCAAAATTAAGCTGGCAGTGAGGTTTTTTTTTCCTTCCATGCCTGCTTTTCTGAATGATTACCTCATCAAAAGTTTTGTGTAATGAAGTTCAGTGGACTCAACTCAGAAACAAGGAAGAAAGGACTTTGCTGAACTCTGAGGCAGAGAAAATATAACCCCATCTTCCCCATCCTCACTTCAGTCATGGTTATCACTTACATTTGAGTGTGAGTCTATGGTATGATCTTTGCCTAACAAAATAGAAATGGTTCTAGAAAGGGGCACTGTTGTGGGATATTTGAGCACTGTGTGAAGATGTGTTGCTGTGTTTGGTGTAATAAAAATTGAATGGCCAATAGCTAGGCAGGAGGTATAGGCAGAGAGAGAACTCTGGGAAGAAGAAAGGTAGAGTTGCCAGCCAGACTCAGAGGAAGCAGGATGGGCAGGACAGAGATGAGGTAATGACACGTGACAGAATGCAGATTAATATAGATGAATTAATTTAAGTTATGAATGCTAGTGGAACAAGCCCAAGCTAATGGCCAAGCGTTCATAATTAATAAGTCTCTGTGTCATTATTTGTGATCTGGCAGCCCACAGAAAATTCTGACTACAGGGTGCTTCACATTTCAGGTTTGGAAAAGGAGTTTCATATTCCACATGGACCCAAAATGAAAAAGCATTAATTTCTAAACACCCAGGCCAGAAACAACCAGGAGCAGGCAGTGCTGATATGTAATTACTTGGTAAGCAACAGGCCATGGTACTGTAACTACCTGGTGCATCCTCTTCCAGGCTTGGTGGTCTAGCACACCAGCTGAAATCACTTCCTGTGACTCTCTGAGTAGAAAACATCATACTTTTCAGCAAGGCTAACACTTATCCAAAGTCACTAAGTTAGTATTAAATGTATAGGCAGTGGCATGCAATGTTTTTAAAAAATGTGAGGATTCTAAAATCATCAACTTACTTTTGGTCAAAAGCCAATGGTCTCTCTTTAAAATAGAATTTAATTAACATTACAGTAAATGCTCATAAGGTAATGGAAAATAGTCTTTAACTCACCTTGTAGAAGGTACTATGGGGCCCATGTTGCATCATGGCCTCGCTCCTGCCTACTTAAAAAGGCTAGACATCAACTAGGATTAATAACAAGGCAATGATTAGATCTCACACATGTATTCTTATGTAAGAGAGGCCATAGAACATTTTTTTCATTTGCAAGCAATTATATTTAGAATTTACAGATATTACCCAAAGCCTCAGGGATGATTCTCCAAGTGTGATTACTGAACATGAACTAGAATCATATGAGATGCCGAGGTTATACATCAGATGTAGAGTCCCACTGACCTTTGTCTCAGTTATAAACTTGAATCAGCAGAACAGAAGGCTAGTCCAAGAATTGCCAGTGAGCTTGATTCTAACTCAAGTTGAGATTACTGCTTAGACTTAGAGGTTTATACTCATAGGATTTATACCATGCTATGATGGAAGTTCAATCACAAATTTAAATGTTACTCTATATGTTATGTAAATTTTCCTTTTTATTTAAAATGTATTTCTTTATATAATATTTTAAGGCAGAATCTTGCTATGTAGACCATACTGCTTCAAACTTGAAATCTTTCTTCCTCAGTCTTCCAAATTCTGTGATTACAGACATATACCACCACCCCAGGCTCTAGATATACAAGTGTGTCTAAATTCATCTTGTGTCCATCATTCAAATTTTTGCAAGAGAGTCTTGAGGTACATTGAAATGTTTTTTGAGGTGTTGCTATTTGGAGTCTAATGCACCTACATCATAGACTCTGTGACACTAGTCCTGAGTGCCATAGCTTCCACCGAGTGATCTTCCAAGATAATTAAATCTGTGGCTCTTCAACATTTGAATTAGAGATTAGATATTCTGCTGTTTCATTTTAATTTACAACTTGAAAAAAAGTGTAGTCTTATGTCTCCGCTGATTCATTCAGTCCCTATATTCAAATTTTCTAATTGAAAATAGTGATAGGCTGAACATGTTTTTGAAAAGTGTTTATGTGAACACATACACATGCATCTTAACACATAGTTTTGAATATTTGATATATTTGATTGTTTATCCTTTATAGTAAGTATCAGCTTTGTTTGATTAGGAGTAGAGATATTTTAAGTGTTCTTAATGTTTTCTTCAATATATTAATTGACTGGTATAGAATTTTTATTCAGTTTTTCCATATCTAAAAATTGGGGTCCACATTGAACAACTCACATGGGTTGCTTCTATATAATATTTTTTTAACTATTGGAGGGTATGATGTTTACATTATCATCTTGACAAAGCATCAAGTCACCTACAAAAATCAGAGAGGGATTATCCAGATCAGGCTGGCCTGTGTGCATGTCTATGGGGATTATCTTGTTTATTAATTAGTGTTAGTAGGCACAGCCCATTGTGGGTGGTACCATTCCCGGGATTTGGATCCTGGGATGTAGATGAATGGAGAAATCACCTAAGCATTAGAAACCTGCAGACATTCATATTCTCTCTGCTCTTGACTGTGGACATGGTGTGTGACCAGCTGTTTCAAGCTCCAGCTGCTGTGACCTCCTTTCAATGATGCACTACAACCTGAAATTGTGAGCTGAACTAAACCAGTTTTTTCCTAGTTGCTTTTGCTTTGATATTTTATCTTAGCAAGAGGAATGGAGCTAGGGCAGAGGAGAAGAGAATGAAGTCTACTGAAAACCCTATCAATACTTCAGAAAAATGTACATGTACATTATATAGATTTTCCCTAAACTTCACCTGGGAAGTCAAGGTGGATGGACACATTGCAATGCAGCCATAGTTCACCGGTGCTTTTATTCATCAAGCTATCCACCCATTCATTCATCCATTCATTTAATCAACCAACATTCAATCAACCTTCATTGTGCTGAGAATACTGAGAATACTAACATCTTAAAAGACAATATGGCCGGGCGGTGGTGGCGCACGCCTTTAATCCCAGCACTCGGGAGGCAGAGCCAGGCGGATCTCTGTGAGTTCGAGGCCAGCCTGGGCTACCAAGTGAGCCCCAGGAAAGGCGCAAAGCTACGCAGAGAAACCCTGTCTCGAGAAACCAAAAAAAAAAAAAAAAAAAAAAAAGACAATATGACAGGATTTCATTATTCAGGTGTTATAGTTTAGTGATAAAGAAAGATCATAATATTTTAGTGAATAAAAAGTGCTATGCAAGAGGAAAGCATTTAGTATTCATTTGTGATGAATAGGGAAGTCTTCTAGAAAGGCTATTCTAAAAAGTATGTTCTGATGGTAAACAGAAGTTGTCCAGGGTGGAGGATAGTATAAGGTTATGGTAAATCAAAAAGACAAAGAGGTTTGTGTCAAAATACATTGCAGACATACCAAAGACATATTGACAAGACCAGTGCCACAGATGTGGAGCTGTAAAAGGAAAGAGAAACCAGGTTGGACAAACCAACAGACAGCAAATTATTAAGGGCATATTTGCTAGGCCAGGAGTCTTACACTCTTTCTAGAAATCATGAAATCACACCACGGGATATTTTTAAAGCAGGATGGAACAAATTCAAGGCTGCATATTGATTACCATCTAATTACTTTGTGAAAACTGATTAAGATAAGCAAGACAAACCTTGATTTGATGATAATACAGGTAGGTGGCCCAAGAGAAAGATGATGGAAGTGAGAAGACAAGTGGGGGTGGGGTAGAGTGAAGGGAGTAGTTCCTAGACATAGTTGATATGTTTATAGCAGATACTGGATATGACCCGATGTGCAATCAGAAATCTCTAAGAATTTTAGAAGGCTGGGGTTTAAGACTCGAGGTGGTAGTGATTGCCGGGATGGGTTGATGCTACTAATTGAAACTAGAAATACAAGAAGCAGAGTTGTAGACTGGGATGGATGAAGTGGTAAAAATGGGATCAATAAAGAAGCTGAGAGAACAGATACATGAAGAGAAAAGGATCTAAGAAGAAAACTTCATAATAACTTCATTTAAGGCATATTCTGGGGGTAAGATGAGAAATTCACAAAGAAGATATATCCAACCAATTAAATGAATAATGGTTTTCATACTAGATGGAAGTTTCAGAAGCAAGGGTGTGGTCAGTAGTAACTGATTCAGAGATGTGCCCCCAAGAGTTAGACAGCAAGGAGACAGTAGTAATCTCAGATGAGTACTTAAGTTCTATAGCAGTTCTGGAGACCATGAGGACTGGCCCAAGATGGAAGCTCCTGTATGATAAAAGAAATTTGTACAGTTCCCTCAGGAAATTGTTATTGGACTGTTCTTGATGCAATCTAGTTTAATTACTACCCTGTACATTTATTATGGCATTTTAGTATTTTATCATATCTATATGATCTTATTACTTAGATCTTAGACCCTAGTCTTTTGAAAGAGATTGCATATATTTTAACACACTTATGACCTTTCTTGACAACTAAGGTAATAAAAAACTTTTCTGTTTTTTAATAAATTATAATGAGATATTTATTTGAAACTTAATAAGCATAGATAGTTTAATATCATAAGTGACAGGAATATCATTTGTGTTAGAGCACCAAGACTTAAGTGAACCATTATTTCAAATGCATAATAAAAGATCGATTGTAACAAAAAGGTGATTAATGCAGTTTGTATTGAAAGAAACTACAGCATTATTTCATGTCATATTGTCACTCTCAATAGTAATGAAAAAAACCATGGCAGATTGCTTATTGTTTCTCTTCAAAAATATATTAACAGGAAACTTGATTTTAATGTCATGTTGTGTATGTATGCACGCATGTGCAACTGTGTGTGTGTGTGTGTGTGTGTGTGTGTGTGTGTGTGTGTGTGTGTATACATCACTGCTTACACACTGTAGCTGTTCCAACACTAGGAGCCTTGTTTCCTTTCCATTCAGTGGTCTTTGACCTTAGATCATCCTCATCTGGCAGCTCAAGATGGTGGGAAATCCTCTGAGAGACAATGCTTAAGTTTGGCTGCATGTAACAAATAATTAGGAGCTTTAAAAACTGCCAGTACCAGCCGGGCAGTGGTGGCACATGCCTTTAATCCCAGCACTCAGGAGGCAGAGGCAGGCGGATCTCTGTGAGTTCGAGGCCAGCCTGGGGTACAGAGTGACTTCCAGGAAAGGCGCCAAAGCTACACAGAGAAATCTTGTCTCGAAAAACCACCAAAACAAACAAACAAACGAAAAGAAAACCTGCCAGTACCGGAGACATGAGTACTACCGATCATCATGCAGGGTTGAGCTGAGACACAATGATTTTTAAAAAGCCCCATAAATAGCACTCCCATAAAAATGAGATTAGGAGCCCCCTCTGCATCTTCTCCTCTGTGGGAGAGATTTGCCACCAGAGTGGTGTTGGATTGGCACATGTGTTCCAGATTTGATGATTGAAGTAGAAATACCTCAGAATTACGCAGTCCCTTTTTATTTTCAAGTCAGGTGTTTTTTTTGTTGTTGTTGTTGTTTTCTTTTTTCTTTCTTTCTTTTTTTTCTTTTGTGTGTGTGTGTGTGTGTGTGTGTGTGTGTGTGTGTGTGTGTGTGTGTGTGTGTAGGCATGGTTGTACTGGAATTCGCGCTGTGGACCAGGATCCATCAAACCTAAAGATCTGCCTGCCTCTGCCTCCCAAATGCTGGGATTAAGGGCAAGCACCACCATAGCCCAGTTAATTTTTTTTCCTATTCCAGGGTAGAGAATAAGAAAAGACAGATGACTTACTCTTAACATTTTTCATCATTTAAATAAGAAATTATTAGTATAATCTTGCCACAAATCTTTGTGGAAAGAGTCTCGTGAATCACAAAATGCTTCAGTACTTGTGTTTTTGTGTGGCTCTTGCTCTTGTGAAGACCACAGTGGCACAAGTGTTCCTAGCATTCTTTTTGCAAGAAGACTTTAGTTTGTAAATTGATACCAGGGGGTGAGCATTCATCACTATCTAACTCTTAGAATGGAATGCCTGAGTTACTCTTTTCATTTTCACTCCAGATAATGCAAGTAAAAAATAATCCTATGAGGAATACTAACAACCAGGAGAGGTTGACTTTGTCTATTGAACAGGCCTGTGAAACAGCTGACTTTTGGAGGGGTTGCTTTACCTGTGCAGAAGGAAATTCTGATAATTCAATCCTTCTCCATCCAAATTTTCCTGTAGGGGAATAGACATCATCTCCTTGGGGGCTGGCAAGGGACACTGGCCCAGCAGTCTGATACAGACTAGTATGGAAATCAGAGAAAACTCAAATGTTATGACTTTTCATATTCAAGGCTGAGTTTCACATGCTTAATAAAGGAACCCTTTTGTCAAGAAGTGGTTTTCAACCTTCCTGATCTGTGACTCTTTAATTGAGTTCCTCATGTCCTGGTGACCCTCAACCATAAAATTATTTAATTGATACTTCATAACTGTAATTTTGCTACTGTTATGAATCATAATGTAAATATTTGATATGCAGGATATCTGATATGCAACCCCCGTGGAAGGGTTGTGATCCACAGGTTGAGAATCATTTAGTGGGTCCAATGTGAGGATATATCATTCACAATAAAAGCATTTGTACTATAAGCATCCACCAATTAACCCTAGAGAGATCTACTGGATTATATTTAGACATTTTCTTTGAAGATTTTTATATCATGCAGACAATTGTGCATGGAAATAAGTTCTACAGTGTTTCATAGCAATAAGAGAACACATTTTCTCTGACCATGAGATGATGAATGTTAGATTTTATGTGCACAGTGCTTTCAGCAAAGTCTGTGTAGGGTTTCACAAGATCTGTAAAATCCTTTTTTCTTCAATCTTTCTCTGTTCATGATGAATAACTCATTGAGACCTAATCTCATAGCATTTTTCTTAGTAAGGATGTTAAGGAAAGCAAAACAAAACAAAACAAAAAAACAAAAAATCGTAATGTTTGGTGATAGCCACATTGCCTTTGGCCAGAGGGTTTGAATCATGTGATCAGCCCAGCATCATTCATTTACTTCCAGTTCAATTTCAAGAAGACCAGAGCAAAGGAAGGTTGGGCATTTCGTGTGTGTGTGTGTGTGTGTGTGTGTGTGTGTGTGTGTGTGTAATCTTCTAAAACTTCTAATTTCCTCTGTCTTCTAAAGTTACAAAATAAAACTTATAAAGACCCGTGCAAATATCTCCTAAACAAGTTGTGTGTCAATCCTAATTTGGAGTTTATCAGATAAAGGAGAGGACTGCTATTTGTAGAGTACCATGCTCCTATTCTCTTTTCATCTTCAGTTGGGCAATGCCTCCTCATTTTGTTGATTTTACCTGGTGATTAAGTAAAATCAGATATAATTTAAAATACTTTGAATTTTATAAAATGTACCTCCATAATGACTTATGCTGCATTTGAAAAGAAAGTCATATAAATAAAAACCAACCTGAGTTCTCTGACTGATTATGCATGTCAGAATTCCCCTGGGGTGACAGAAATGAGTCTGAACGAGCCAGCACCCACTCAAATCCTTCGTATATGGAGCATGAATCTTTAAGACCCATGTTTGTTTACACATGAAAAGACAAAATACTATTTCAGAGAGAAAAAATCACAACCATCAAAAAGCTTTTGGTCATCAAATCAACAATTTGATGAGTTAACTCAAAATGAATCAGAAACATATGGATTGAATTTCTCTTACCAAACAAATGAATTTAAAAGGAAAAGAGAACTCTGAAAATGTGTTTTGAATTTCCTTAAACCCAAAATGTTTGAAAAATAATTTGAAGCAATTGGTGGAATGAAAATGTGCTTGGCGTCTTCCAATTTGGGAAGACTCGCCGGCCGACTCTGCAGTGATAACATTGCATTTTTTAAAAAAATGAACAAATACTAAGGGAAATTGGTTTCCTCTGTATTTGCCCACAAATAGGAGCAGAAAGTTTGAAATGTATATAGTAAATATCTTTGTCTTTCTATAATGAATAGAAATTACTTTACAATTAGACACAGAATCTTTTGAACACATTTTGTTTATTTTCTAATAGTAATGTAAAAGGAGAGATTAAATTTTATAGATTATTTCTATGCTTCTTTCTGTTTTATTAACTGGTAAGCCAGCAGCTGACTTATGATCAAGGGGTTTTGTGCTCATATTGTTTGCATAAGTACTCAAGAGATAATGATACTTTTACATGTTAAGAAGCACTGTGTTGGTACCATGAAAACACAAAGCTTAAAGGTTATGACCACATTTTCATGTCAATTTGAGAATGCATTGATTTTGAAAATAATAGTACAATATTATTCAAATTATATTTGGTTCTCTCTCATAGATGATTTTAGGCATTTTGTGTTGAAATAAATATTGTTTTATTTTTATTTTATTTTATTTTTTTTTGGTTTTTTGAGACAGGGTTTCTCTGTGTAGCTTTGCGCCTTTCCTGGAGCTCACTTGGTAGCCCAGGCTGGCCTCGAACTCACAGAGATCCGCCTGGCTCTGCCTCCCGAGTGCTGGGATTAAAGGCGTGCGCCACCACCGCCCGGCAAATATTGTTTTATTTTTATTGAAAATAGCTGTTTTATACAATATATTCTGATTTCAATTTCTTCTTCCAACCCCTGTCAGACCATCACCACCTCTCCATCCCCCCAAATCCACATCCTTTCTTTCTCTCATTATACAACAAACATCTAGACAAACAATAAAAAAAGATGAATTAAACATAAACAAAACAGATTAGGACAAAACAAACAAACAAACAACAGAAAAAGAGCCAAAGAGAAAGCACAGCAAACACATACAGACACAGAGGTGCACACATTTACACACACAGAACTCCTGTACAAACACAAAACTGGAAACTATATATGCAAAAGGCCTGTAAGAATGCCCAGAAAAAGCATTATGAGACAGAATAAACAAACAAAACCTTCAAAAGTGCCATTGAGTTTATTTTATGTTGGCCATCTACATCTGAGCTGGGGGCTTGCCCTTAAGTTTGATTTGTGTACCCAGTCAGACACCATTGGTGAAAATTAAGAAATTAAGTTTTCCTTTGTATTTTTTCTTTTTTGATTTTTGTTTATCTTTTTTGCCATGAAGTGCTAAACTATATTCTATATGTTTCACATTTCTTCATTCTGGATTGATAATTGCTATCCCTAGTTTTATAATAGACAAAGTGCTGTTGGTGTAATGCTTCTTTGTTAGAAAATCATAAGATTGCCTTTACTGTAGACAAAAATGGCCATTCTTCTTCTTAAACCTCTTCAACTGTGGCAGAATCTGTGCACGAAGAGGCACCAAAAGGTACGCTGAGAACCAAAGGAGTGTGATGTATCAAGCAACAGGAAGAAGCCTGCACCAAGTTCCCTGAATTCGAATGCTGGTCCCATCACTGATTGGTTGAGTGTTCTATTGCAACAGGCCTAACTTTTGCAACTCTGCTTGTTTTCCATTTATAACATGAGGACAACAATAATATTTATCTTGGTTGTTGTACTAAAGGGGATAATGCATGAACTATGCATGGAGCATCATTTAAGAACAAGCCAAGAAATTAAGAGATTCACGCTGCGTTGTCAATATTGAGAAGTAACTAGAATGTGGGAGATATATGACCTAATAATGAGAAGACAGACTTAATTCCCAAATTACAATAAAAATAAATATTTTCCTACAATTAACTAAAAGCATAGTCTTATTCGTAGGGTTATAGATAAATGAACAAAAAGAGCAACTAAGAGAAATTTCTAGTTTTATCAAACCAGTTCGTGCATCTCTTCTAGACCACTTAATATAAGACACTTATCTGTAGAAAGGGTAATAGAATTCTGGTGTAAATTTTAATAATTGCAGCAGTGATTACCTTCGGATCCGGTGAGTTCATTATTGGCTGAACAATTCCGGAGACTCTCGTTAAATGGCCCATGGAATGAATCAGGCATGGAATTAACCTATCTTTAGTTCCCTAAAGCTTATGTTCCATGAAGGAGTACTCAAATTGCTTTGTGCCTACACCTTGATCCGTTTGTGTGTGTGGGGGGGGGGAGAAATTAGTTATTTAAATGACTTAAGCCCCAATTCTAGGTGAACTGACCCTTAAGTAACTAAAAATGAAAAGGGGGAAATGTTAGCATCAGAAATGATTTTAAACAACTACCAAATTTCTCCTGCAGCAATGTAAGTGCAGGTTATTGCTGTCTGTGCCTGTGCACTGGATGCCAGTTGAAAGCAGTTGCCTTGTCCCAGTCTGGAAATACGCGGCAGGAGATTCAGCAGGAAAAGAGGTATTTTGTGCTATGGAAGGATAGGTACTGGGTTAATAACCACTATTTTCTCAGAGCTCTAGTGAAATTCAAATAGTCTTTTAATTGCTTAGAGTGTTGCTAATTAAATGTGGACACTGAATTGGATTTGCTGAATTTGTTAGACTATCTCTAATATCTTAAGATATATAAATCTTCGTAAATACACACACACACACACACACACACACACACACACACACACACACACGCACATACCATGGGAAAAGTGAACACTATTTCTTAAGAAGGATTGTCTTGGAAACCTATCAGTATCATTTCATCTTTAGAAAATTATCACTTGTTCATTCTGAAATATCTCTTAAGAGATTCTAGAGTCATTGAATCTGGGGGTGTATGAATCTTTTCCAAATCATTTTATAATCTGTACTTCTAGTGCTAGAGAACTCAGGCAGCCTACCCATCTTCAGCAGGCCATACTTGTTAGTAAGCTTTCCTTCGTGTTCAGATGTAACTTATTTATTATATATAACACCCACCAACTACCCTAATTATACAAATAGCACCACATGGTTCAGATCTAATCCCTGCTCACAATTGTGGTGCCTATTCCCAATCCAATTGGATTCACTCACTGAGCACTTCCTGTGTGCTCTCATTGATCACTTACAGAAATGCGGGTCTTTCTTTAGCTTCTTGACTTGCTCCATTGTTTATAAAGGGCAGTACTTTAAGGCAATGAAATTCTGAGTTTAGTGTGATTAATGTATCACATAGGCAGGGATATCATCCACTTTGGACTAGTTTCTATATGGTCAATAAAAATAAGATTATATTAGCCCCTTTGGCAGACTTTTCAGGGTTAACTCATAATAAACTTGAAGCCAATTAAAATCTGTTTATTTTACTCATAGCAGAGTTCTGTCACATTACCTCTCTTGTATATTATTAGAGTTGTTCATTCGATAGTCTATTGACTCTCAACTATTCGTTCTAACTGGAGACCGAAGTAAAGAGGGATTTGTTTCATCTATGCCTGTCCTGAATAGATTGTCATAGCCATAGAAAAACATTTGTACATGCAACCAAATGACTTCTGGTCTTCCTCTCCATTGCTTGTCACATTGCAGATCACCTCCTCTGTTCTTGTGTTATTCCAATATGTAAAGCAGAGAAGAAAAACAAACAAACAAACAATAAACCAGACCTTTCGAACCTGGACCTTACATGGGAATTTTAGTGGTAGTCTATCTCAAGGATATTCAATGGCCACAGTGCAATCAAAAGATTCCCAAAATGTCATTGAGAAATGTTTTCAATTACTCACTATCTCTGTCTTTTCCCAACCCCATTTTACTATATCATTTTCTCTAAATCAAATGTAGGATTGTGCACAGATTGCCATTGACATCTCATTATATTTAGGCCATGGTTCTCCTATCAGATTTTTTTGGGGGTTCTTTCTTCTGTCATTTAACATAGGTGTTATATTCTCTAGATCTTCATCTTTTGCCAGTTAGTCTGTTATCAATTCCCGACCATGGTAATATATGTCATACACGGAAGAATACTTAAATCTAGTTTCTATTTCAGACTGAGTCTGCCGCCTGTTTGATGACTTCAGATGGAATAACACATTTCCTACAATAACTAGTCTAGCTCTTCCAATTCATAGTCAGGAAGCTAAAATTTCTAGGAAATGAAAACATCTGGCTTTATTTCTTTTAAGTCATTCAAGAAATTTCATATCAAGTTAGGTTGATATAAACATGCTTGTATTGCCATGGATGATCTATCACCAGTGAAGTAAAACATGTCATACTCCTATGTAGAAGGTTTAAGAAGGCACCCTTTATCTTACTTGTCAAAGTTGTTTTCTTATGAGCTTCAAGTGGCTAAAATGGAATCACAAATTACCTTGAAGATAGAAGGCCTTAAGGTATAATATTCTATTTGGTTGATTTTATGAATGTAAGTAAGGACCACAGTGTCAGCATATTTTTTTCATCTTGAGAAACAGAATCGAACAATAATAGAATTTTTAAAAGACACAAAACATTCAAAGGATTGATTCAGTCTCTTCCAGCTAAGGTGGAAGAGCTACTGAACCCAAAAAGACTTATTTATCCCCTGATCATTGATTTTCCAAGCATTGATTTATTGGATTCTCTCTACCAGCTGTTTAGAGGTTACAGAAAACACATCAGGCTTTGCTGGTGACCCCAAGTGCTTTAATTCCTATGCATGCATATTTTAACATTATTACAGAAAGGCTTCATTTGCAATTTACAGGCTGAGTAGCAAGCAGTCCGTTTCTAAGAGGTCAGTGCTTTCACCATGGCTCCTAGTGATGGAATTATAGTTTAAACAGCTGGAGCTCGTTCCCAGGAGGGACACTGGGGTATGGTTCCTTAACAGCAGAATAAATCCATCAGACATATTTCATGTGTCTGATAACATTAATAGATACCAGGACTGTTTAAATATTTAATGAACTCGCACAGAGGCTGTTTATGAAAGGGGGGAGGCTATCAGAAGGGACAGTCACATCTTTTTGATCTACAGTGATAACAAGAAAGCCGAAATCTCAGCCAATGATTTCTCTTCCTTGTTGTGAACTTCACCATAGGAACCTGTTTGCTACATGACATGTTTCATTTCCATAGTGTGCAAGGGAGTGTTTTCAGTTTTGCAGTTGAAAAGTTAATCATTTCCATGTGGCTCACTACTTAATAGAGATGCCAGGAGTCCTAGCACAGCTTTCAGTTGGGATAGAGAAAACAGAAGAGAGAAGGCAATCAAAGACACACAGAGCAATAAATGGTGTGTGGGGCACACAGCCCGAAAGCCCTTGGCTGTGTTAACGAATGGGCACTGATCAGGAAAGACAAGAGGCAGAAGAAAGCAAGCCAGGGTGGCTACCTCTGTGAACAGCCTTCTGGTGGACATCTTGATAGTCTTTCTTGCCTGGAATAGATAATGCACATTAACAAAACCACAATCTAGTTTTTTGGCATACATTTATTTTCCTGTGAGGGCAATTCTGTTTCGATTTGCTACAAAACTTTGCTAAAAACAGATTGGTCAGGCTGAATAAGAGATTATTCTGTGGTTTCAGATACCAATTTGGTCATCCAAAAATGTAACAATAACTATATTCCAAATGGTGGAAATTGCTAAGACACAGCCTGTTGGTACCAACAAACATACATGGTGGAAATAAACAAGTTTTCTTGATTTTTTACAATTATGTATTTATTCATTTATGATTTATTTACTTATTTATTGCACAGGTGCATGCATGCCTGCATGTACATGGGTGCACGCACTCAGGACAAGTTGCAGGACCCAGTTCTCTCCTTCTACCATGAGGGTTCTGGGGACTGAACTCAGGCCAATATTGAACTCATATCAGGCTTGGTGGCAAATGACTATTGTTGAGCCATTTCACCAGTTCCATTTCATACTTTTTAGAGCATTTTTCTCAATAACATTGATTTTTTTTGTTATTCCTGTTCTCTTTATGGGATTAAGGCATACCTAGGGCTGGTGCACACTCCTTTGGTCTGGGCTAACACATTGTAAACTCAGCCTAGACTAGAATGAATTAACCGAGTTGTCTAGACCAGGTTGAAAATGTCCAGCCATTTGAAGATTTAACTTTCAATCTGAGCATAGATAACAAACAATAAGGCAGTCCAAGGTTCTTTGGGAACCAAGAGAGTATCTTGGCTTAATTAAAAATGGATACATTTGGAACATCTCAAATGAATGCCATTAGCATTATTTAGACTCTGTGTTCTCTCAATGCTGCTCTGCTATAGGTCTGTAATATGTTCTAAGAGCATAAGGAAGCAGATGGTGAGTTTCCTGAGTGCATAGTGCCGCTCTACTTTTTGAAAGGCTGTCATTCTCAGAAATGAGAGACTTACACTAGCCTATACCTTTCCAAACAAATCATTTTCAAGTATATAAATAGCATAATTAATCACAATGGAAATATAAAATGTTTAATCAGGAGCAGATGGACTGAAACAAAGAAATTTTATGCATGAGGCTGTTGAAATTGTTCAACGTTACATCATTTTGATGTGTTTGTAGAAATAGATGGGGGCACAGTTTTATTTAGATGTAACTGTTAATATTTTAATATATATGCAAAAGAGTTTAATCAGTTCATCAGTTGCTGTTCTAGAGAAGCACTTGAGTCACTACCTGGCATGAGAGAAGAGTTTGAGTAAAATGCACATTCTCAGGAGAAGAGTGTACATTCTCCAAAGCCTTCCTTTTGGAATCAAGGGTAGAATTTGTTTATGTCCATGGAAAGAAGCAATATGGAGGGGTACTATATAGGAGGATGTAGCTGGTTTAAAACAGGCATGGGTTTTTGATTCTGCTTACCACTTAGAGCTTTTAAATGAATGCATTTTAGAAACGAGAGAACTCGGACAGTAAAGGAGCGGGGACCTCCTTTTGGAAACTGGGTCTAGTTTGGACTTAATTCCAGAGCAATAAAAACTGAAACTAATTTCCAGATGGAATAAATTGGTTCCAGCATTTCTAAACTTTTGGCCAGCATATTGTACAGCTGAAGTTGATCCTCTCTCCGAACTGTTACTGAAGGAGGCCTAAAGGGGGCTGGGAACACTTGGTGGGTAAGCTTTCCCCAGAGGTCTCAGAGCTGGGTACTGCTTGCTTCAGATTTGCATTTCTCTGAAATGGAAAGGCCAGCAATTCTGATCATGTCTCTGATTCTTTTTGAACTCCCCCTGTATCCACCTGTGAAGGTCATTCTCCTTAGCAATGAGAAATCTGAAGTTGTAGATATAACCACCCATCATGTATTAACACCTTCAGAGTCAAGTCAAGTGGGAGGATGACATTTGTGTGCCTGCAAATGGAAAGATATCTTCTTATGAAAAACTGAAAAGAAAGGAGGAAGACCAACTTACCAGACATATTTGAAATAATTTTGAAATAGCCTCAAACAATTCCCTCCTTGACCTCCTCAGAGCATCACCATATCATGAAGATATAGAGCAGAGGTTCTCATCCTTCCTAATGCTGTGGCTCTTTAACACAGTTCCTCATGTTGTGATGACCCCCATCCAGAAAAATTATTTCATTGTTACTTTCAAATTGTAATTTTGCTAGTGCTATGCATCACAATATAAGTATCTGATATGCATGGTATCTGCTATGTGACCTGTGAAAGGGTCATTCGAATCTCAGAGGGGTCTTGACCCACATGTTGAGAACAACTGATCTAGAGCGCTATCTGATGATTCCTGTCCTAACCAAGTCAACCTGGAGAGAATGTTATAAATTCAAGTGCAGAAGATTGAATTGATTGCAATGCTCTTTTAAATTGTTTTGCACCTGTATTTTTGTGTAGTGTGCATGTGTGCATATGCGTGCATGTGTGCGTGTATGTGTGTGTGTGGGGGGGGTTATGATGAGTGCCTTCTTCCATAATTCTCCACTGTTTTAAATTTTATGGAAGCAGGATTTCTTATTGAACTATCCAAGTCTAGTGTAGTAAGCCAGCTTGCTCTAAGGATCCCTATTTCTGACTTTGGAGTGTTAGGCCAGACTTGCCTATCTTTTATATGAGTTCCGCAGAGCCCAACTATGGTCATCACACTTGAATGACAACTGATTTATTCACTGAATCATTTTCCTAGCTCATAATTACATTGTTTTAACTTTGTATGAATGTACTATTGATTTTTCAACAAATTGAAAGATTCTTCAAAATGGGATTCCTATCTGTATTATTAATATTATACCCTAACACAATTTAAGGCACATAGGAAATGGATATTTTTACATGAATGAATTAATTTCAGTAATAAGTCTAACAAGAATGTACCCAAACAAGCCGGGCGGTGGTGGCACATGCCTTTAATCCCAGCACTTAGGAGGCAGAGGCAGGCGAATCTTTGTGAGTTTGAGGCCAGCCTGGTCTACAGAGCAAGATCGAGGAAAGACTCAAAGCTACACAGAGAAACCCTGTCTCGAGAAAAAAAAAGAATGTACCAAATCATAGGGAAGATTGTGCAAATAATCATACAATAAACAGAAGCAGTTGAACTCTAAGCAGTCAACAGAAAAATGCTTGATCTGTGTCTAAACTAACGGCCATGTTGTGATTGTGGCCAAATGATCTTTGAGTCTCTATCCTCCAGTGTAAAAACATCTTCCTACTAACAGAGGGCACTAAACCATTTGAAACCACAAGCCACTGGGCCCAAGAATTTTCTGCTCCTAGGTATAAAACACTGACTTGTACATACATAGTCAATCTTAAATAATTTATATTCTTCAGTATAGTTTATTTAAGTAGAACAAGTTAGTTATTTACCGGAAGGCTATAGAATGATTGGTTCCTCTCATCTTCTCTCCCTGTGATTCTAAGGACATGTGTAAATGATGACAGTAAAAAGAAATGGTATGTCTATAGAGAGGCCCAGTGGCTTCTTGCTAACAGAGTTTCATTACAATGCCACAAGTAAAACAGAAGAATTTATGAATAATTTGACATTAATGTTTTTCCATTTTCCCATGAATTCTTTAATTTTTTTCTAGCTGTGGTTTTGTTGAAATTTTAATATCCCAAGGTTGAATTCCAAGTGTCCATCCTAAATATTCCTCTTGGATTTATGTAAAATGGTGACTTGTTTTTTTTCCTTGAAAATAATTTCATACATCCTCATGGTTGAATTCTGTACAGAAATCCACACAAATACCATACAATTTCTTTTTCATGACCTTTTGAACCTGTCTTATCTTCATAATTAAACTGTGTCTCTCTTCTCAAAGATTGGTTCTTAGTGTGCACATTACTACAGTCTCTATGGTCAAACTAGTTAGCAAATTAACCTCAATTCACTGATGAATTGATGAATTGGACAAAAGCTACACTACGTGTTTAAAACTGTCACACTAGTGCTTTAAATAGTTATGATAAACTTGTCATGTCGTTTGGTGTAATGAAGTAATGGTATTTAAGGGTGAATTAGTAGAATCCTATCTGTTAATTCTATTTGCATGAGTATTTTGTCTTCTGATAATGAAAGTAAGAATAACATTATGATGAAATTTTGTTTATTTTATTGTTATTTTTGGAAACAAATTTTATTTTATTTTTTTAACCATTTCTGAATCTGTTATATCTAAATATAATATCTGATTTAAATATAGAGAAAATGACACTAAAATATTTTGGCATTAAATTATTTACTCAATTCTATAGAAAGACAGAATTCATGACTTTGGTTTTCTCTACAATTATTTCTTTCCTTATCTCAATTATTATCAATTCAAAATTCAATCTCATATTTGGTATAATTTGTGAAGTCAGTAGACAGTGATAATAGATTTTATCATATCATTACTTTGTTTCTGATATTAGACTCTTCAGAATTTGAGCCAAAGTCATAAAGAAAAGAAGTAACACTAAGAGGACAGCTTATGGAGTCCTTGTTGTAGATGCACAAGTCAGGATTGAATGGCTCCCATCAACTTTCTGCTTAACTGGAAGTAAAGCAAGAAAGATACAGGCATATGTTTTAATAATCAAAGTGACAAGTATATAGCACACAGACAGGAAAATCCAAACAAGAGACACTGTACTTTGAGAGGTAACAAAACATCAAGATTAAGGGCACAATCCATAGAATCACTTTGCATAGCTGTGAACTCTACCTCTGACATCCAATAATTTTAACCTTGGGCAAGCTTTTTAATTGCATTTATATCTCAATTGCATTTCTAAAATAGATATCATAAATAGTTAACACATAGAATTATTGTGATGTTTCTGTGAATTAATATTGTGTCTTATAGACTATGATTCATTTTATGAACCAAGTAAACTTACACTGTGCAAAAAATAACTTCTCACAGGTTTTTAAGAATATCCAAGTTTCAGAGATAAGAATAGTATCTGGCAAATTCCAGACACACACACACACACACACACATACACACACACACACACACACACACACACACACACACACATATATATATATATATATATATATTAAGTGTTATAAAGTTTTGTTTATAATGTTTAGGGAGTAAGTTATTAATTATCACTAAGATGCATTTATATTACCCCCATTTCTCACCTTCTGTAAAAGGATAATTGTGTTCTCTCGTTAAACAGCATTATGGAAGAGTGTTGTGGCTGGTATACCACTGATTGTGCAAGGTGATTCCAGGAAGTGCTGGTGAGGAAGGACCACATTCTTTCTGCTCTCCTCATTCACCTTTCCCAAATCCACACAGCTGGTTCTGTTGGTCTGCATGGTCTCTGCTGGGAACTGTTATTGTTCCATCGATTAAAGCATATTGAGTTTCAGTGCTTTTGGATAGAAAGCACATCTTAAAAACAGAAGAAGAATAAGTGATAGCTTTAAGTTACCAAAACTGAAATAGGCTTTCTGATGGAAACAGCCTACCCCTTCTTTAATAAAGAAATCAGGACTTGTGTGGGCATGCACACACACACAAATATAAATATCCCGGAAAATGCCATGTGTTCATGCATGCATGTTTGTGTGTCTTTACTCATTTATTCTTAGGTTAAAACAAAAGCACTCTAATAAGCACTAAACAAGCACCTATGTAAGTTCCTAAATCCTTTTCCAAAGAGGAAACAGTAAATACTATTTACTGAGTGAATGAAAAAAAAATATGCTTCAGCAATTAAGTGATGAATTCAAATCAATAAATAGGGCAATCAGTTCCAATGAGGAGGCAGAAAGAAGTATGTCATGTTTTAGGTGGTATGCTGGCTTTGTCATCCCACCCAGAAGCAGGGTTACAACACTTTTGGGCAGGAAAGCATATTGTCAAACAGATTAACCCAGAAAGGATGGGGTCAGTTAAGTCACTGAATCACAGAGCCAAGAGCCTATAGCAAAATGGAAAGATTTGTTTTCCTGACTCGTGGCAGCAAGGTCAGGCATTTCCTTTGCTAATAGCAGTGAACCAGTGAAGGGCAGACCATTAATGGATGTCTTAAGTTATGGGAAGGAATTGGGCTTCCCAAATGAATGTTCTTTCAATGGACTAAAAGGAAATATTTGATGGGCAACTTGAAGCTAGAAGAGCTCAGACATTAAGGAGCATCCTTTACTTCTCGAGCGTGCAAGTCTCACTTAGTTAAAAGTCATAGCAAAACGATGAAAGCACTAAAGTATGAGAGGGTGCCATGTTCCTGGCTGACAATTCTGGAAGTGAAAAGAATTCCAAAGAACAAAAAAAATGAAAGTCATTATTTATTAAGACAGGAAGAGGTGAATGAGAAATAAGTTCGGTTATGTAAATTCTTTTTTTTTTTTTTTTTTGGTTTTTCGAGACAGGGTTTCTCTGTGTAGCTTTGCGCCTTTCCTGGAGCTCACTTGGTAGCCCAGACTGGCCTCGAACTCACAGAGATCCGCCTGCCTCCGCCTCCCGAGTGCTGGGATTAAAGACGTGCGCCACCAACGCCCGGCGGTTATGTAAATTCTTATCTGTGGCTAAATTTGACGAGATTTGTCAAAAGGGAATGTGTTTTCTTGGACTTGAACATGTGTGGCATTATCATAACACAGCTGGAAGAGAAGGGCAAAGCTGAGGAACTCCCCAGGGTTGGAATGGATTTTGACCTACACATTGGATTTCTTGCTTCACCGAATACATGATACTAGTACGGGATCTTCTCTTAACTCTGAAGTATTTATCTCTATTGTGGTCACAGTAAAACTCAGGAAAGATGTAACTGAGTACACAAAGCCCAGTTTCTCGTGCCATTTAACCACAATAGGGTTCTCCTTGCAGGGCATCTTGTCCCAATCCCTCTGCCAATTCCCTTAGCTGATGGGAAGTGAAAACATCTTTGAGGAAACTATTTATTGAATTATAGGCTCATGATACTTGCCCTCCTATAATAAAGCAACAACCGGCTTTCTAGAATCATAGTTTTGTCTTTTTCCATGACCTGTACTACTGTTTCAAGTGCAGAGATGCTCACCGACTTCAAAGGGAGCTTAATAGTGCATGGCAGAAGGTAGGAAACATGGCGGGAAGGTTTCAACAAGCACTTTACAAGGTCAGGTTTCCTTTTGTGATTTTCCTGTGCACGTCTCCAACTGTTTTAACTTTCTTTTTTGTTAGAAACCAGGGGATGCTTGGCTCCATTTCTAGCAAACTCCATTAAAGTCACTAGAATGTTTCATTTGAATTCTACAGATAGTATAATTATTGCATGGGCTTGGCTGCCCTGTTTATGCAATCCATATCGCCTGGCTTGCAAAGATACCCCGTGGATAAAGTCAGAATTTTATATCAACTTTTATTACCTCCCTGAGATATAAATATATTTGTGAATAGGATGGAAGAAAAGAATTAAAGTATTTCTTCTCTTAACACAGAAACAAATTCAGTGCCTTCCACGTTACTTCTTGCTTTCACCTCTGTTCCTCCAAATTCACTGATATGATTGTGTTGATAACAGTGATGAGTAGAAGGGTTTACGCCTTCATTTTCCTTTGAGCCTTAATATGAAGCCCTCCTGAAATAATACTCCATTTATGAAAAATGAGTATGCATGCATGCACAATTTTCACCTATGCCAAAGCAGTTCTTTATTATAATGAGATGCAACTTTCTGGATTTTCTGCACAATCAGACTGTAATTAAGCATAGCAAGATGCAGGTAAGTGCATGAGATGCATGTTTAATTAAAAGGGAAAATGCTGGTTAAGTATCAATTTGTATGACATTCAATTTCCAAGAAGGACTCTGCAAGCCACCCCTCTTTCTCATTTATCTTCTTTTATGAGTGTGTATGTATTTGCACACATGTATGTTTTTACACTGAAGTCACATTTTCATTTCGTATGCTTGAGTTGCTGTCACATGTACTGCCCCTATCCAAGGAAATGTTGATATATGTTGAAAATCTCCATGAAAAATAAAATGTTCACATAAATTCATGTAGGGGGAAAAAGCAGCCAGGACCCAGCAGGCTGAGTCAATGTATAGCTTGCATATGGAAACAATGACATGATTGTTTACTCACTGGTTTAATGAGATTCACTTTCTCCTAATGGCAACGTGGAAAATGTGAGCACCAGATGCTGTGCCCAGAGCAGAGAGAACAAGGGAAGGTCTAGAATAAGGAATTTATCCTGACACCAGAATGTAGTGTAACTCTTCAGTTTATTAACGTGTTTGGTTTTTTTTTTTTTCAGAAAAATACTTTGATGTCTACAGCTTAAATTTCCATATTTTTATAACAGTTCAGCAACAAATTTACATATTTCCTGGAATCTGCAGATATAAAAGCGGTAAAACACTCCAGGCATTATTAGACAGTAGATTATAACCCATTACTATTGTTTCAATTAGCAATGTAAAAGTGACCTGCAGTGTTCAGATGACCCACTAATGGATTTAAACGCTTTCAAATATTAATGTAGGTTTTCTAAAGATGAATCCCAAACCCATTATTCCTGGAACAACTATGAGCTGAAAGCTGGCAATGACTGTGCATTATGTGGAAAGGCTCATGGTTAATTAAATGAATACCTAGCATTACACTCTTCACTTTAGTGCTACAAAATTATTTCTCATTGATTTTTACATTCTGAGTCCATGATTCAATTTACTTCTGCAATTTGTGTTGCCGTGTCAATAAAGGAGAACTGCTTGAAGATGGAAGCATTAGAGACTGATAAATACATTAAGATCCAATGAAAACTGCAGTTTTCCCACTGTTTTCCTCTATTGAGACATCATTTGGAGCAGCACTTTGTTATGTATTATTAATACAATTTTTGTTTGCTTCCATCTGCTCTCTTCTCCCCTTTTCTATTCAGGAACTGGAATGTTAGCGATTGCTTGAGGCTGAGTAGCCAATTTTTCAGTTACAAGTTGTCTCACTAGCAAGAACAAAAGCATCATCAACACAGATCTGCTATTCCATGTTAAATGAACTAGAAGGCCAGATTCCTCATCAAAGGCAGGGTGGGGAATGGCTGTGTGTGTGTGTGTGTGTGTGTGTGTGTGTGTGTGTGTGTGTGTGTTGATTTCAGGGAGTTAATGACACTGCTGTTTCTTAAATCAGGGAAGGTTAAGAAAAAAAACAAGTAAATCTCACTCCATTATCAAATGGATGAAATGGAGATACAGTTTGTTATGTTTAGAAGTGCACGTTTTATTCAGAACTCATAGTTCACATTTTACAATTGAATTTGCATGTGCTGTTTCCCTTTGCAAACACCCCCTAAGTCAGTTTTGTTAAAATCTGAAGCTGTAGATTTACCTGTGCTCTAACCACTTCCTTTATTCCAAAATGTATAACTTCAACTTCATAGTTATCATTATCCAAAGCCATCTTCTATATGTAATTTTCACAAGATTTACATTCATAATCCAGAAAGTGTTTGCTTTGTGCTGTAAACTTAACCTTTCCTTAGGAAGGTGGTCTTGCTTGACAAATGGGACTACCATTGTATTTTACCTAGGATTTCTTCATGGCATTGATGATGCTCAAATGATTGTCTCCATAAAGATTATTTCTAAATCACATCTCATCCCTTGTTGGATGTTTTAGACATAATAAACAATACTAGAATCTCAAAAAAGAGGTGAGTGCATTTTTGAAAGACTCATGTTTTATAATCTATACCCATTTGACAAAATCCTTTGCTAAGCTATAACCTTTCTGACTGAGCTGAATTGCTGATTCAAATTTAAGTTTGGCTATCAGTATGATGTACAATGCACAACATAAGGTGTTTGATATTGAAAGGGAACCCTATGATAGTTAACAAAAGGATAAAATAACCAATATGTAGACATTCATATATAACCTTATTAATGGATATCTTCCTTATCAAAAGATGAATGCTGTTTTAAACAATTAACATTTCACCCTCTATCAACTTCTCATATTGACAAGAAAGCATAATATTTAATACTGGTAAAAGAAAATGAAGCATGCGTGTATGGATGTACTTATACTACTCTGATACCTAAAGCGATTCACTATTTTTAAAGGTATTTTGACCATTTTTCAATTTTAAAAGTTTTTTATACTCTTACCCCAAAGTGAAACTTGAGTTTCAGAATTTAAGCTTTAAGAAATAATTATGAATATATAAAAAAGTTGGCAAAGGTAAACGTTTCATCTGACTCTAATGGTATCATTTCTGAGGATAAAATTTTTTCCAGGGACTAATATTTATGGTACACTAGTATTATGAAGTGTCACTTTATAATTTAAAATAAAATATAGCAACATTTAATGATACAGGGAGACATTTATAGTATATCATGATTGGGTAAAACGCATCACGCATGTAACTTTGTCAACTGACCAAACAGTGTATGTACTGTGACATATTTGTGCTTATATCAGGATAATTCTGACTACATTTCAAAGGATTAGGATTACAGAACTGAACATTTTTTAAATCTAAAAGTGACTCATTCTAGGAGGAGCTGGGTTTGGGGAAAACCTGATCAAAATACATTGTACAAAAAAAAAATAAATAAAAGTAACTCATGTTCACCATATAACACTTTTAAGTCTTTTAAAAACAAAACAAACAAAATTAAACTCTTTGTGAATCCATATATAAATGTGCAGAAAGATGGGGAAACTGGCAAAATATTAGCAGGCTTTTGGGGAATGTTATGAATAATTCTTTTTCTGTACTTTCAACTTGTATTTCAAAATACTTCTACAGTCATGTGGTGAATACATTTTTGATACTTAAAGGATGACTGAAGATTGCTGCTTACTTATCCTACACAAAGATAGTCCATTGGAAGATATCTTTGTAACTCTGAATGGGGAAAATAAGGAACAATTAGAAATACCTACAACAAGAAAGACTACTGTTTACCTGTCCAAGCTAGGATTAGGAGCCTAGCTCCTCAGAGGACTAGTTGGGAAACTCTGAACAACTCATTGAAGTTCTCCAGGTTTTGATCTTATCATTGTATATGATCAAAGGAGAAACAAAAATGTCAGGTCCAGTTGTGTCTGGATGTTCAGAAGCAGCAACCAAGTGGAGAAAAACAAATGCTCTAAAACATCGTGAATCCCTCATGCCTATTTTAAGTCACTGCTGAACTCACAGTCTGAGGTTGTTCACTCTCAAAATCCAACCAATGTTTCCCTTATGACATTCACTTCAAATATTTTTGTTATTAAAGTGAAATATGCCTTTCTGGAAGAGAGCTGAGCAATAAGTGATAAGTCATGGCCATCACACTTCCCCCAATAAATGTCACCTCTGACATCAGAGCCTTTGCCTGAAAAGGGCTCATGTTATCTCTTCCATGTCACTCTCTTCTCAATATGCATTCAGCTGGTTCTCAAGGTCAAGCAAATAGATAAGACACACCCAGAGGAGCATGTCAAATTTATATACTATACTTCTAAGTCATTTTATTTCCTCTATTGCAATAAAATAGAAACAACTGACTAATACAGGTTGAAGCAATTGACTATGTAGGATTATACAATATTGAGCTAATTATTTATCTACTAAACAGAAACTGCACTACTAGAGGGCTGAGGTCCTTAGATGCTGGAGGCATCACATTGGGTGGCTGCTAGCAACTCCCTCTTTCCTGAAATGCCCTGTCCCCACTGCTCCATCACACATGCCAAAAAAGTCACAGCTCAGAGATGGCGCTGCTGGGTACCAGGCAGTGAGTGTCTCTGCAGGTGGTGCTGGATGGTGAAGAGCTGTGGGAGGAGTCACTTGGAAAAAGACATTTCAGTAACTGTGGTAGGTGAAGGCAGCCTGTAAAGACGAAGAAGATTTGGAAGTGGTTTGGGCTCCTGCTGTCTCTAAGGTTAATCCCATGACAGTATAGCAAATTTCAGTGCACTCATCTTTAGAATGGGCATACTCCTGATATAGAAATCATCCAAGATTAGCAAGACAAAATGACTTGCTATATAGAGAGCACACTTGCAAACATCAGTTTCTACTCTTATTACCTCTAATTACCTTCTACAAATCTTTCTTAAGGAGGCATTGTCTGAGGTGAGACAGTAAGTTGGAATCCAGAAACTGAAGTGGCACTGTGAGAAAATGATTCAGAGTGATAAAGCCATGAAGATATTTGACTAGAACTTCTCAACAAGCCCATTCATTTTTTTCCTGGTAGTTAGAAACTGTAAATATTAATTAGGCATAGTTTTATCCCACATGGAAATCTTAAGGGTGCTTGGTACATTCACTTTGATTTATTCTTCCATAAGAGTGGAAGAATGAATTACTGAGTGTTATCCACTCAGGCAGATGTCAGGGTTAAACTGAGGTCTCTTGACTCATGGTCTAAGAGGCTCTTTTACCATATTTTTCTTAGTAGCCTAGATGATATTATTTTTAAATAAAAAATATTGATATACTATTAAGTAATGGTGTATTAAAAGACACATCACTTGCAGTATTATGTTTATAAATTATATATTAAACTACATATATGGCAATAGGCTAACCAACAGGTTTTAGATCCAGAGTTTGCTTGTACATTTTAATAGGAAAATCCAGGCTGCTGTGTAACTGGTTTTTCAGTGGTGTTTTGCAGAGGAATGACCAGAATGATAATGTCACCTGCTGGCTGGTATCGGGGCATGGCTGGCTGCATGTTGTGCTGCTCCTTGGTTCTCAGAAGCACTGATAGGGAATATCACTGTCTGCTATAATGATAATGATAATAATCATAATCATAATCATATTAACACCAATGATAGTAAAAGCACATGCTCAGAGCATGCCATTCATTTATTTCAAAAAGAAACTATAGAGTTAGACACAAATCTGAAGTGTGTACCTCTCAATACAGGATGAGGGAATATTGCCAGATAGCCCTTCATTTGAAACAGACAGTTCATGATAATGTTGTAAATTAGACTTTCCCTGTGTTACCTGGGCAATCCATGTATTTGGTCAAAATCCACGTGACATTAAATTTGTTTTCGCCAAGCTTACCTTTGTTTTTGCCATCACAGGGGAATAAGAAGAAATAAACTTTGAAATAACTGCAACATAAACACATAGGGGCAGGAAAGGGGCCTGAAACAGAAGCAGCTGCAAGAGATGAGATTTGTGCATGTGTTTTCTTCTAAATAGTTTTACAAATTAGATTATAATCATTTTATTTAAAGTTCCCTAAGACCAACTAATATCAAAGAGGAAAAATATACCCTGTTCTATGCCATAAAAGCTATAAAATCTAATTAGATAGTGAAAATTCAATGGGAATTATTATAGCCATAAAAAATTAGAACACAGTAACTAGTATAGATTTTTGGGATTTACTGTCTAAGTTACGTAATGCATTCATTATGAAGCTGTGTGGAAGTTGTTTAGTGAAATACTTATTCAAAGAAGACTCAATGAGATGACGCAAGATTAAGGTCACCAGGAAGACATTGAACCAAGAGAGTGAGGAGTAAGATTTTGAAAGCAGAACTAACAGAATATTGGCTATTAGAAATTCACAAAGGACACAATATGTATTTGCCAAGACTGATTGCATAAATATGATTGAACAGCTGTATAATTTCATTCTTCACAAGAGGAAGTGCATTCTACATAATACAATCAGAAAGGGAAAACTGCATTTTGTGCAAAGCTTGATATGAGTCTATTTTCCTTGTTATAGCTTTCACTAGCCCTAGCTTCTCACCTCTAATCATAACAGGACTCTTTCTGGATTAATTATGTCTCAGGTTCTGAAGATGAGTTAGCCACTTACATAGGGAATTTGACCTGCAGTGATCAGAGGAACTAAAAAGAGGGGTAACGACGTCTATGTGTCAATTAACCATTTATCTGACCATCACCCATAGCTGTTATTTCAGGCAAAAGCTGAAATACAGACTGGTTGTAAGGTGACCCCCAGTAGAATAAAGCAACTCCAATTTGGCTCTTTATTTATTGCAAACAGGAAGACAGAGAACTTTCATTGCACTGAAGATATCAGCACCCTTAGAGACAATGGTGAGGAAAATTACTAAAAAGAGCAGGTAGTCGTCACAAGAGCCTGACTGGGCAATGTAACCTTTCATCCAGCTTACGAAAAAAATCAATTCTTTAGCTTACTATTGCAACTTTAATTGCAAGACTGGTTATATCAGAGGAGGAAAAATGACAGTGGATGTGAAAATACGTAATTTATTTCGGCAATTGAATCTATCTATCTATCTATCTATCTATCTATCTATCATCTATCTATCTATATCATATATATAGATATAGATATAGATATATATTTTACAGCATCCTTTTCATTTGTATACTGAGCATGTGCTTTTTTTTTTTTTTTTTTCGAGACAGGGTTTCTCTGTGTAGCTTTGCGGCTTTCCTGGAACTCACTTGGTCACTTGGTAGCCCAGGATGGCCTCGAACTCACAGAGATCCGCCTGCCTCTGCCTCCCGAGTGCTGGGATTAAAGGTGTGCGCCACCGCTGCCTGGCGAGCATGTGCTTTTAACAGATTCCAAAGCCCAAGTTCTCACGTATTTACATAGAACAGTGTTTTACAAAAAAGGTATTTGTGAAACAAAATCTTTATTTGGTCTAGAATATCAGGATTCTCAGAGGCTACTGAATTACAGATTGTATTTTATGAGATTTTATTTTCCTATTTTGAGGCTGTGGGGAAGCAGATTTGGTACCCAATATCACTTCATTTCTTAGATTCTAGATACTAAACTAAGAACTGATATATCAACGCAGAAGACCTTGCTGCTGGGCCCTCATTTTTCTGAACTCTAAATTGTGATGCTAGATTGAACTAGTTCTATAGAGTTATCTGATGTCTACTCTCAACGGCTACTACTAGTTATGGGTCCCAAATTTCCAAGTTCCCAAGCCTACCAACAGTACTTCACTTCATGTGGTGGTACTATGGCACTCCCCTTTTTTTCTCAGTTTGTTGTTGTTGAAAACAGATTCTTCTCTAATACAATACATCCCCACCAGTTTCTCCTCCTTCCACTCTTCCAGGCTACCCCTATCTCCTCTCTCCCTCAGATCCACTTCCTTCTATTTCCTGTTCAAAAAAGAGCAGGCCTCCAAGGGATGACAGTCAAAAAGGACAAAACAAGATACAATAAGACAAGGCAAAAGCCCTTATTTCAAGGCTGGACAAGGCAATCTAATAGGAGGAAGAATCCCAAGAGCAGGCAAACGAGAGATACACCTGCTCCCACTGTTAGGAATCCCACAAGTACACCAAGCTAACAGCCATAACATATACACAGAGGACCTGGTGCAGACCCATGCAGGCCCCATGCTTGTTGCTTCAGTCTCTAAGAGCCCATGTGAGCCTTGCTTAGTTGATTCATTGGGCCAAGTTCTCCTCATGTCCTCCATCCCCTCTGACTCCTACAGTCTTTTCTCCCATCTTCCAGAGTTCCCCTATCTCTAAGGAGAGGGACCTGATGGAGACCTCCAATTTAGACTGTCCACATACTGTCTGGATGTGGGTCTCTGCACCCACTCCCATCTGCGGCCAGAGGAAGCCTTCTGATGACAACTGGACTAGGTACCAACCTACGAGTAGATCAGAATATCATTTGGAATCATTTCATTGATTTCTTTCCAGTCGTGTTTGGTTCTAGTCTAGGTCTTTGGGCTATCCTCTTAATATGAACAAAATAATTGACCTGTTTTTAAAACACAGAGTGGGGGTGTAGGTTGAGGGCTTAAAAACAGGGAAGGAAAATCTAATGGTAGCAGCATGTTCCTTAAAAGAATCACTTAATGGGCAAAGCTGAAATTGAGCTGAAGTCCATTGTTAAAAAGAAAAAAAAAACAGAATGTGTTAGACTGAATGAGAATTTGCCTTCGTAGCAGCTTAGTGTATTTGATGTAATAAATTCTCACTTTTCTGTGTTAAATTCTTTCATACAATAGAAGCTTATAAAAAAGAATATAGACTGAGGAGTAAGTTGTATAATGAGATTTAATCTATGTAAAATATGTCCCAGAAGAAATGTCCTTTACTTTGATCATATGCCTTGAAACAAGATGCCCTGCTGGAAACCACAATAAAATGAGAGCTTGGGAAAAAACTCATCTGGCAAGGAAGGTTGCTCTTTAATATAAAAGTTCACCACGTCTACGATCCTGGGGTGGGCTTAATTAATGTCAATGAAATCTCCCAGACTCACTGAGGCTTAAAGGCAAAATAGCCCAGAGAGTTTTCCTTGGCTTTCTCTCTGAAGTATTCAAGATTGGAGACACCTCCCCAGCATGTGCACATAGGCACGTCTCACATGTGCCCACAGGGGTGGGTGGCCCAGCCACACACAGTAGGCTTCTGTTACATTATGGAATTGCTCTTTATAAAAAAATGACATGCATAAAAAGGTTCATATGTCATTTTATCTTCATTATCAACGTGCTTGAGTGTCAGCAGCTATCACGGCTCCTGTCATCAGAAAGATCTCACCTCTTTGTAAATGGACATAGCTGAATTTCTGTCTTGTATTTGGCTTCTGTTATTTACTTCTTATGCTGAATAAACTATGTAGCCCTGTCAGGCTCAACTAAAATCATACCTAAACAGAATCTTCAGGTTTTTCTTTTTTTTCCCCCACTAAAACTGAAGTCCATTTTAAACAGTTCCTCATTGGATTAAGAGACTTTATTTTTCTCTAAATGTTTATTCCACTTGGCCCATTTCCTTCAGATCCATTCTGAGCCTCCTATTAGAAACAAGTTAACAAACACGTCAACACAATGTTCAGGGTTTGTTGTTGTTGTTGTTCTTGCTTATATACAAAAAGATTTACCAAGAACAGATTCACAAGTACAGTAAATGACTTACTCCCAGAAACAGTATCATTTATGCCTAAATGTATGGTCTGTGTTGATTCACTGACTTGGAAGTGATACTTCTGTCCTGTATTTAGTATATATGAATCTGAAAACACACACACACACACACACACACACACACACACACACACACACACACACACACACTCACACACACCATTAATATTAGGCAGCTGTGCTGCACCCAGGGAAGTACTGACATCTACTTCCTATCCTTGGCCCAAAAATGATCATTTTCATGAGAATTCTCTTTCAGTTGCCCCCCACCTTTCCATTTATACTGGTGATAGTATTTTGAGCCTATCTCTCACTTTGAAAGTTTTGTTATGCAGACTTCAGTTTTCTAACTATCTCAGGAATACACAGCGGTTTTAAAATGGTATGATTGCTGTGTGGGTCTGTGTTGCTTTTGTAGTTTCTAAGACATTCTAATACTATTTAATTAGCTAAAATTTCTCCTCTCTTGAGAACTGGAAACTCAATGAAATGTCAACAATGCTGTCAGTCTGCTTCAGGCTAAACTCATTACACAAAAACTAAAGGTAAAAATAGTTCAAGGAGTCTTTGTCATAATGTTGAAGCCTACACCTATGCCAAAGGAACACGGAAATGATCCCATGAAAATGCCAAATTAGGAAGGAGATCGAATAAATTATCCCAGCACTGGCAATAGCTGCTCACTCCTTGCATAGAAATTTCTCTAATTAGTCAAATAGCATCAGGTTTTGCCCAGAACTACCTGAGTACCATGCTCATTGCTTGATGAACTGAATTTTGATCCAGTAGTCTTTATTCTAAAATGTATCTTTTTTTCATTAAGAAAGAAAAAATTATCCTTTGAAACAAAGCATAGCTAAGGACTGAACAAAAGTGCTTTTATCTGAATTATGGAAGATTTGGCTTCCATAGACTCATTACAAAGAATAATAAAATCTGGCATTTTCTATTGTCTGAGTGTGTATAAAGGCTAAACTTCTTGATTTCCTTAGGTAGATGATAGGAAAGAGCAACTACAAAAACAAGTGCTATATACTGAAGGTATGTGAGCTGCCTCCTTCCCAAAGATAATGCAAATTAGAAGTACGTAAAGCTTTGTCTGCACCTGGGATCTTTAATGAGGATAAAGAAAAATCAGACAGAGATTCTCCTGGGGAAAGAGAGGATCGTTATTTGAATAACCTGCAGTGAATTCTAATCAATGCGACGTGACTTTGAAAATGAATGTGGTCTTTCAAGCCGCTGTACTTGAGCTGTGATATTAATCATAACTTCATGGTACAGTAAAGCTTATGACAAACGCTTATCCAGTGGACTAGGGGAAAAAAACTGGCATGGATTTTCCAAGAAAATGTAGAAATAGAATGATTCTTTTCTGTTCCTCGTTGTAGCCCATTTATTGGCTACTGTGTTCTGTTGTCTTTCTTCGATTATCTTAAAAGAGATTGAGGCAAATTGCATGTCATAGGCATAATTGTTTTCTTTTCTTTTTTTTTCAAAAGGTGACATTTTACATGTAGCTTATTTCTTCATACAGTCTTGGGAGTGTTATTTAACATTAAATTATATCAGGGAACTGTGTGTGCCAGTCTGCTAAGAACACATTAAGCAGAACAGCAAACCTCTAGACATAGGAGTGAATTGTAGCTCTGCCCACTAGAGCTCTGAATTCTCTGTAAGTGCACCCTGCACCTGAAGAAGGTTGAGTATAAACAGTGGTCTCTGGGTAGGCTAGAGAGAAAGGGATGCTGACTTAAATAATCATTAAAAAGTCAGTTATCAAGTGTTTTCTCGCTTAAAAGAAAATGTAATTAGTTTTTGACAAGTTGACATTAAAAGGCTTATTACAGAACACAATGCATTAAAGCTAAAATCTCAAGAACACATGAGGAACTAAGATGATAAAATAAACATCTTAAGGTAATTTAAATAATCTCTAGTCTGGAAGTAATTCCATGAAAGACGTGGAGTGCATATTTTCCTTGGCTTGATGGAAGTGGTGTTCAATACTGGGAGCTGTCATTCTGGTCATTGTTCTGGCTCTAATATTCTCCAATGAACTGCCCATAATGACACTCACCATGCTGTTTACAATATATTATTGCCATACAGTTGGCCTGTCCCAAAGACAAACAGAATACTTGTCATGCATATTCTTACAGAAGAAGGGGTTCTCAATTCTAGGTATATCTGAGGTATAATCAAGAGGGCATACAAGGCTTGACACTGAAAGCAAAGGGCTGCCCTGGAAGATAGAGCAGTTATAGATTTACTCCTTCTTTACCTTTTTAATACAATTTAAGAAACAGAAGGTTTCATGAGATATGATTTATTTCTTCTCTTGCTTCAGTGCAGAAGGTAAATTATCACGGACACAAAAATGGAATATACATCGAATGTAAGAGAAATATGCATGCATACATCTATACACACATGTAAACATGAGCAAAACAAGTATGACATTTATACAGAAGGTATTAAATGTACAAATGCATATGTGTGTATGTAGATGTGATGTAGGTATATGTTGTAACGTCACAATTAATCACATCAATTATGGCCCTTAATACAGATTTTAAGTGTCATATGAATGCTTGAATAATTTTTCACTAGCTATTCATAGTAAAATTTAATCTTAAAATTTGTATTTACATGTGACTTTTAAACTTTTAGCCCCAATACTGTGTTTTCCAGCCAGCTTTGGCTCTTTTAATGTGCTAAGAAAGTAGACAATATATGAGGTTCACATTTCTTATTTCTTTCCAGAGGTGAAAATTCAAAGTGTGTGTTCATATGTCAGCTTTACTGAGCCATTGGATTCCTAGTTATTTTGATTAATGTTATTGCCATATCTTTGATGATGTTTCTAGATGTGACTGTCCCTTGAATCAGTGGGCTGAGTGAAGCAGATTTATATGCTTAATATGGATGTGTGTCTTGGTCTGTTTTCCATTACTGTGTCTGAATACCACAGGCTTATTAACTTATAAAGAACCAAGAAGTTCAATGTCAAGAGGCTTCACCTGGTGAGAACTCTCTTGTTATTGGGGACTCTACATTATAAGTCATCTTTGGTGAGATTGACCAAACTGGCTTTTAAAACAGTTCCATTCAGCTACCCATTAAGACATTAAGCCATTGATCCATGAGTGTACTAATCTATTTATGAGGAGTAAAGCTCTCATAACCCAATCACCTCATAAAGGGCCCACCTGACACTACCTGTTAATATTTTACAAAGGGGATGAAATTTCAACTTGAGTTTTGGCAGGGACCTTTAAACCATACCCATGGACTTTGTTTAGATGAGAGACTGAGTAAGGAAAAAATACAGAGAAAGAGGAAAATTTTAGCATCTATTTCCCCAGTAAAACATCTCATGGCAATTTATAATTTATCTCTGTTTCTACCTTCATCCCTAGACAACTACTAGTCTATTTCTGTCTCTGTGGGTTTGCCTTTTCTGGATATTTTATATAATGGAGTAATACAATATGAGGCCCATTGAGTCTTTTTTTTTTTTCACTTAGCACAATGTGTGGAAGTTTCATGTTCATACCTCATGCTTTTGTAATGTCATCCCCTCCTCTGCTTTCAGCTCATTGCTTCATGTCTATTTTGAGCGATTTCTATTTTGATCTTGACTTAAAATTAGTGACAAAGAGCTGTACCATAGTAAAACAGGAGAAATGATGCATGGACTTCAGGAAAAGGATCTGGATTTGACTCCACAAGTGAGGCAATTCTCTCTCAATAACCTAACCCGTAATATGATAGTTACTGAGAAAACCTGAAGGAGACAATACTTCCAAATAGTACTTGTGAGTCCCCCAAATTAGTAGCTTGTTTGTTATAACAAGATGAAATTAATAACTTGAGTTTTTTAAATGCAATAGGCCTTGCATTCAAGGAACCCTGAATTTAATGTAAGAAAGATTGATCAATTGTCTCAACTATGATAAGGAAATTGAGAAGAATATCTTCAGGTCACCATGCATTGAGCAGAATGCAAGCTAAAGTTTCTATGAGTGACATGGTAATGAAAAAAACATACCAGCCATTTCCAAAATCCATTTAGGGAGCCTGAGGTAGTGGTACACCAATCAAAGTTTCATCAACTACGTATGAAACTTGCAAGCTGCCTTTCAAACAAACAGAAGCCATGGCTTACAAACTGGAACTGCTACTAATACTACTACTCTAAAGGTAATTCATGTATATATGGAAAATTAGGAGCCAGATTTTAGAGAAAAAGTTCTTTATTTGTTGGCAGGTACATGGTAAAAATTTGAGAACCACACATCACATCCTCAAGTGTTATCTGGAGTTACAGATAATTTCTAAGATCCATCCTCTCCTCTTTCAGTGGATTAACTCAGAGTCTTAGGCGAGTGTATACTTTTCTGGATTCTTTGTTGCTAGGCATGTTGATGTGATGATTTATTGTCCAGGAGAATTGAAGACAATTATTAATGCTATTTCTGAGTGTTATTCTTAAAAGAAAGTGGTTTACTTCATCTTCCCCCTTCTTCCTTTCCAATAAGCACTCTATACACTTCCTCCTTGCAAATAAGCAGCCTATAGGAAGGAAAGTGCAAGCCACATTGGACATTGTAGATAAGAGGAACACTAATGAGTTGCAAAGAATTAAGACAAGAATTTGGGCATCTGGTATTCTCATGGACTGCCTACCAGCTCATATTCTTCTTTGAGACAAGGCTTTGCTAGCTCATGCTGGTCTGGGTTCTACTATGTATTCCAGACTGGCCTTGAACTTGTAGTCTTCTTGTCTATTCATCCCTAGTGCTGAGACTAGCAGCATGTGTCATCTAGCTTTCACCTCAGATTCTTATGTAAAGGAAATCAATTTTTATTTCTTAAATCATTGGTATTCACATCTCTGTTAAGTAATGAAACTGATAACCATTATACTAACCAAAAATACCATTTACTTTTTAGAAAATTAAGGTATATAACTTTTGAATGCTGTAATTGCTAAGGATTTTTATCTCTGGATATGTTATTTTCCTAAGTCTTTCCTCCAGTGGCTGGCGGCCCCCACCATGAAGGTTGAGCTGTGCAGTTTCAGCAGGTACAAGATCTATCCCAGACACGGGCAGAGCTATGCCAGGACCCACAGGAAAGTTTTCAGGTTTGTTAATGTAAAATGCAAGTCTTCATTCGCTGCCAAAAGGAATCCTCGACAGGTAATCTGGACTGCCCTCTACAAGAGAAAACACATGCACAAAAAAGGACAATTGGAAGAAATTCAAAAGAAGAGAACTTGCCATGCAGTCAAATTCTAATGGGGCCATCACTTGTGGATATCATGTCAAAGAGGAATCAGAAACCAGAATTTAGGAAAACTCAGCAAGAGCACGCAGTTAGGGCTGCCAAGGAAGCAAAATGCTAAGCTGCCATCAAAGAAGGCAGCAATGGCTGCTGCCAAGGCCCCCTCAAAGACAGAGCCCAAATACAAGGTTGTGGATCCTGCGAAGGTCCCTGCTTATAGAATTGGTGGAAATGTTAACTTGGTAGATCGGGGTTTTAAATATGGTTCCATCTCTAACTGTTAAGAAAAGATACCCAAGTGTCCTGACTGTATTGTTGGTAAGAGTTTTTTGGAGCCCCCAAATTAGGCAGCATGACATAAAAGCTCATGGGCAGGTGGCACAGGAAATGTAGAATTTGTATGGCAGGGGTTTCCATTTTTCTGGTATTCTTTTTTATTATGGTTATAAGTTTGAGTACACTGGCATGAATGGGTTCAGGACCAGTGGGAAACCTTAATCATCTTTGACTTCTCCAGAGAACCAGGTACACATTAAGCACTCAGAAATGTGTTGATCTGCCCCAATTAAAAGACTCTTGTATTTCGTGAGTGCCGACGTGAGATTTATAGGCTTAGCCACACATAATATACATTGATGCTGGATCGTTTCTCTAAGAGAGATAGGAGTGTGCAATATCCCGCAGGTAGATAGATAATTGCTGGGTCCCTTCCAGCTCTAAAAGAGAAAGCTCATGATTTCTTCCCCCTTTCTGAACGCCATTTTTGCTTTTTTTACAGTCTTAGATAAAGTACACAAAGGTTCAATGCCGTGCCCTCCATAACAGCGGTCCAGCCTATTGTTTTTCCAGCTTTCTCTAAATGTACTCTGACTTTTATTTCCTGACCTTACATTCTGCTCCAGCTGTTTCCTCTTCTTGGGGACACATCCACCTATCAAATTCCCATCCACTCTGCATGAGTGAATGCCCTTCAGTGTTCTGAACACACAGATTTCCCTGATGCCTAGGGAAATGAACAGCCCTGATAGCTGCTGGATGTCATTCTAATGGATTTTGAACGATGATCTCTCATGAAGAGACATCTTCAAGACAAAAGGCAGAAAGAGTAATGGCAATGCCTGCTGATGGGGAAAGGGTCAGCACCTTGCTCTGGGTTACTGATACCTAGCCAGAAGGGTCAAGATGGACTAAGATCAGAGGTGTTTTTAGCATAGCCATTTGTTATGGCTCCTTCCCTATTAAAGCTGGTGGACTTCAGTCATCAAAATATGTTCCACGGACTTGCCTTCCTCTTCCCTGCACCAAGAGAATACCCACTTCTCTCTGGCATCACTATCTCAGCCTCGGCAGCCATCATGTGTCACCTGGGCTTCTTTGAACCACAGCGACAGCCTACCCGCTAGTTGCTTCTCTTCCATTCAAATCAAAAACTAGTGGGAAGAGTCCCACTAGTTAATTCTGCTTGAGAGTCAGTATGATTTAAGTTCCTCCAAAGTCTTTTCATTGCAATAATTATGATTGCTATTAACAGCTTGATTGATCTAACTTCTGCCAGTGGCTGTGATTTCACCTCAAGTTACTTCGCCTCTGTCCACTATCCCCAGCTTCCCTGTCGCCTCTGTAAACAAGCTGAACTGCCTTTTCCCCACAGCTTTTGGAACTGAACTGTCTCCTACCAAGAATACCTCATCCTTGCTTCTTTGTGTGACTGCTCTTCTCTTAACAGGCAAGTCTCAATTCCAAAGCAATCTCTCACAGAGGCCACACTGTGCTCCCTGATTAATGAATCTCTCTCGAATCCTACCAGAATCTTTTCCCAGAGAAACTGACATTATTTGACATTAATTTATTTTATTTGAACACATCATTAGATATCATCAAATTGCTGTAAAAGAAATGGGTTCTGTCTACTGAATAAAAACAGAAGCCCTTCAGCCAGTTTCTCTAGTCAAGTTGGTGGTGTGATCTATGACATGTTTTCTTTTCTTTCCTTTTTTCCTCTTTTGTTGTTGTTCTTCTCCTCCTCTTCTTTCTCTTCCTCCTCTGTTCATTCATGCTGTTGTTTTGCTGTACTTGTTTGTTTATTTCTTCTTCTTCCTCTTCCTCTTCCTCCTCCTCCTCTTCTTCTTCCCTCTTTTGAAACGGAGTTTCTCCATATAGCCCAGGCTGGCCTTAAACTACCAGTCCTCCCTCCTACATCCTCCTCCTCAGTGTGGTTTTATCGGTTTGTATCACCATATTGGCTCTGATATTTGACATCTTATGCCTCTGATGCATAAGATTGTTTCCTAGAATGCATAAATTTAAATAGACAATGAAGAAGAAAAATGGGGAACATAGTGTAAAGTCAAAATATCAATTCACAATTTAAAGAATTATGTTTAAAATGTTAACCATAACGGAAGCAGAAAAGCACATAGGTAACTACATAGATTCATCGAAGGAGTTTGTTTAGGTGGTGTCAGAATACTGAATGATCAGGCAAAATATTTAGATCCTTGAATTGTCAAGGCAAGCTGTTGTTCAGAGCTCTGATTTCACCTGTTTTCTTCATTACTTCATTTTCAAGAAAATTTTACATAATCATTGTGTGTAGCAATTTTACTAGGTTCTCAATGGGTACAAAGATGTACCCATTTGTAGATGGTACAAAGTGAAACCAATGTGAGTACTCAAAGTCTGGTGGAGGAGGAGAACCATGAGGCAGGGACAGAGAAGTGCTTCCCACAGCTCTCCTTCTAGACAGGTATGCTCCTGGTTCTTACAAGGTAAATTCTAGTCCTGGGCTGCTAAGCATTGGATGAGAACCTACAGATGCCCTTGAGGGACAGGAACAACTTTCAGAGAATCGACAGCCTCCCTGAAACCAGAAAAGAATGCAGAATTGCTCACTCTATGCAGCAGCATGCAAATAAATATGCTGCACATATGTATTTACACAAATGCAGAATTATAGACTAGCTCCAGAGGGGGAAGGAGGAGAGTGTTGAAATCTGATGGCACATCAAGCATTTCCTGAGGGAGGTTGTCAGTCTGTTTGTGCTGGCTGGTTGGAAATCACATGTGGCTTTCAGATGTAGAAAAGAAGAAGTATTTGCATATAAGAATGGGAAATTTTTAGTATGATTCTTGATGTAAGCCATTTAGGCAACCATGCCATATTTCTGGGAAAACATCTAGGCACAGGGTTCTAGGAAATTTTATGAAGACCATCTTGTTGGTGGTGGTGGCCTCCTCCTCCCCCTCCTTTTCTGCTATCTCCTCTTCCTCCTCCTTCTCCTCTTCCTCCTCCTCCTTTTCTTCCACCTCCTCTTCCTCCTCCTTCTCCTCCTTCTCCCCCTATCCTCATTCTTTCACTTTTCTTTTTTCCATTGTTTATAGAAATATAAAATTTCTTCTGGGTCAGATCTTTATCTCCATATCCCTTCCTCTTTATTCTTTCTCCATTTTATGAACATAAGGGTGTGAAAATTATTTTAACTCTGTTTTTCTTTCATCAGTGCCAAATCTTCATGTAAGGACAGTGAATGGCAACACAATTCTGTAGCCAAGTGTGAAAGGGTAAAAAAAGACTGATGCTCTGCTCTTGGTTTTGGACAAAATCATGGCTTATAGAAGTGTAAGTGGAGAAGTAGATTAACTCTTCTTAAAAATATCCAAACCTACCCCAAAAGAAAGGAAATGATATTGCATATTCACTGTGTGTATTAGTTTGCAAGCCCAAAAGATCAGTGTTAAAGGCTGCCTCTTCTACTTGCTCATTGAATCACCCTGGGAGACAGAACCTAAAGGTATTTCTCAGTATTCACCACTCCTTCCTACAAACACAGCTAGAATGCATCTCCTAGCCTCCTTTGCATCTCAGCTCAGTGTAGTGATTGAGTTTTGTCTAATGACCACATCCACATTGATCCAGGGTCAAACTCCTTTTGTGGGAGCCCACAAAGATTCCAACTTGTGGTTTGACTCAGTGTCACAGAGTCAGAGTTTATGTTGCTTTCCAAGGCTGTATAATAAGATGCAAAGGCATGGATTACCAGGTATCTTATACTTCAAGGCCCAATAATAAAATGTTTTGCCATGAGGCATGGTTACCAGATGTTTTGAAGGGTCTACACTTGGTTGGTTGTACTTTGTGCTTCGATTTTGAAAGTGGGATGTCTTTTGCCTCTCTCCTTGTTAGTGTATAAAAAACCCATTAGAAATAAACTCATGGCTGCTGGGTATTGACCCAGGGCCCTCCCAAAGCTATCCTGTGCCCTCTTTTTCTTTGTCTGCTCCCATACTTCATATCTAGCATTTCTCAGTTCCTCAATCCCCCTTCAAGGGACCTTTCCATAGGTCAGGGATGGACCCCAACACAGTGCCCTGACATACCCTGGAATGTTAGATGAAGTAAAAATTGTTTTGATAGGCTATACAATGTGAGTTTGAGGTATTGTATCAGCTAGTCTTCTCCTGTGACTTTTAATTATTCTTGAACTTTCCACTTAGTTTTATATGTAAATGAGACTAACATTGTTAAGTCCTAAGCTTATCAGAAACTAAATGGCTCTTGATTCTTGTCTTTCGGTCATTTCCCCCTACTTTCATGTGCTTATGTTTTTCTTACTTATAGTAAAAACCAAAAACTTAGTCTTCATTATCTGATGCCCACTCTGATTGTTGGCACAAAAACTTCAGAAAAAATAAAGTTTCCCCAGAACTCTGACTCTAGCTATGCCATTCCTAGAAAGGAGTGACAAAGTATTTTCAGATCATAATTCTCTGGAAGACATAAAGCTGGCCCCACAGGGTCAATCTGTGAGCAGAGTCACATTAAATGAAAACATAAGGAGAACACTTGCAGAGTTGACGGTTGATATAGATCATTACTAAGTTTCTCAAAGGGTATGTCACAGGGTTTTTTTTCATGTTATTCAGGGTTTCTCAGAAATGCTTTCAGACATTAGACTCTCCCCCAATTTCATACTTATGATGAACATTAAAAATTCCTCCTATGATCCCATCTACTCAATTTCTTTTCACAAGTCATTGTTCACTTCACTCTCTCATGTTTCCACTGCTGTGACCCTACTGGAGCAAACAACAACAACAACAGAAGAAGAATTCCTCATCCTGCTTTCTGGCCAAACCAATCCACACAGTTAGAGCCTCAAGTCCCATGCTTGTTTTGTGTTGGAAGGGATATACCCCTGTGAAATATGGTTTTAATCTTCCTATAACAGCTTATTTTATAAAGCATGCTTAGAGAACATTTTCAATGAGTAACATTCTCCAGATTAATACATTGTATGGTCTAATGACCAAATTAGGTAACCTGAAAAAGGAAAACATTAGAATGGGAATTGAAATCTCCATTTCAGCAATAAGCAGTCATGAGTAGTTCTCCGGAGTTGAAGGATAGTTGGGAATTCATCCTAAGCCAAGGGAGCTGGTCTAGCACTCCTGTGCAAAAAAATGTTAATCATGGCTTTTCTGGGACAATAGTTAGTGGCATTACTGACAAGCTGGGAGGAGTACTGCAGTCTTGCTATGCTTTGACATAGTTCATATGGGAAGAGGGTCTTGCAATAACCCCTTTTGCTTTCTACTTGCCATAATGACTGTAATTGCCACATTTATGACTATCTCAGGTGAAGATACTGTGAAAATGAAACTGCTTACTCTTGAGAGATAAATATAATTTATTTATTATTGATATCATGTCAAACTTACCTTCAGTCATATTTATTCAGCTTCTGAAGAGTTACAACTCTAAGTGATTATTATAAGATGAAGACATGAACCAACAACTTGAGGTCCCAGTGGAGTAGGCAGCCAGGATCTTTCCCACCTCCAATCTCCTCCAACCTCTCATGCTCCTGTACTTGAAGCTGTTAAAAGTTGTGGAAGCTTGAGATTGCACAGTATTTGCAAGCTAGTACAGGACATGTGACTCCTGAGCAAGAACCAAACTTTTCATCTTGGGTATATCATTGGTTCTTTTGTTACCTGAGCAATATGGCCATTATGCACATGGAGTAAGTTTAAACCATAGATGTGGAACTCTCCACACTGGGGATGTCTCAGCCTTTTAAGGTTTTACTCCAGAGAGAGAAGGCATCTTTATTGTTTTGGAGAACAAATAATTCTGGCCTGTTTTCTGGAAGGAGATACTGACTCAACCCTTCAACACTGTTTGCTATACAGGGCAACCTTGAAAACATTTGTGGAGCAAAATGGCAGTATTTCTGCTCACTCAATATACAGAAGTATGAGAAATTCAAGGAGAAATCTTTCCTAACAACAGCAGTGCAAATAAGGTATATAGAGTCATGCCAGTCAACAAACTCCACCATTATCATTGAGCAACTTTCAAGGAACGTTGTACTTCTATTTGTTGTTGGTAAAGTAGAAATGATAATAACTATCATGTATAGTTAGTGTAAGAATTAAATAAAGTGGTCTGTCAGTAGTAAAATATGTATTTAAATGTAATAATTTGCAACAATTTAATATATATGTATTTTATTATATGTTATATTATTACAATGTATTTTTGTGATGCTTATTAATTGAAATTCTGTTTAGCTTTGAAATGCTCTTTATTATATTTATATTGGATACAATGGAGAGTCCTAAGGAAGAAATTGTCTTGGTCCCATCTGCAAAGCTTTGGCCAGTCACAGAACCTAATTGGTCAAGGAATACAATGGAGGATTCCTGAGTGATGGTGCCTGTCTGGAGAAATGGGTAGTTACTGCATGGGGAGCTGTACTAAAAAAATATTGAGGTCTAGTCTGCTTATTGACTCAGTAGGAACTTGTATGCATGATGAAGCAGCCACTCTCTCAGCGACAGATCTGAGAGATGGTGGAATTTAGAGGGGGCACTAAAGGGGTTGAAATATGGTAGCAGTCATACAATTACTTTGCATAGACCAGTTAGTTGTTCAGTTAAGACATCTAAATCTGTTCATTAATGGGTTGACTAAAATCACTTCTAGAATCAAGTCAGGGATGAAAAATGAGAACACAGAGTGATGAGTGGGAGGAAGGGGTGGCAATGTAGCCATTTTACAGTTTCATTTTGGGATGAATGGAAGTCTACTTTTAGTTAGGTCATGACCTATAAACCAGGTTAAGTACTTCTGGAAATCCCAGCTGTTGTCAGGCTGTGTGGAGCCTGGCCAGGCTTTTTTTCAAATGACCCAGTATTCTGTTGCTGCCTCTGGCTTCTCCTGGGCTCCAAATTGCTGCCTGAAGCAGCTGCTCAAACACTTTAATGGCCACAATTAACCCATCTCAGAGGCTGACCTTTAGACATGGCAGTGGAGAATCAGGCCAACTGGCCTGGGCTCTGCCATCCTTGGCAAGTTGTGTGTGATTTAGTCTTTCATTGGGCTTCCCTGAGCATAGACTAAGGGATCAGACTTCCAATAGCACCGATAGAAGCAGAGTGAGACAGGGTTGTACAAAAACTTCAAATGCCCTGCTAAGAAATGTTCTTGGAAACAGGACATTTAAAGAGCTTCAGAATTGTCTGAGATTCTTAAATTCTTTCAACAAATAAAGCTATATTTTTACTAGGGAAAAGAAACAGAATTCATGACCAAAATTTACTGTTCTGAATCATTGGTTATAACCAATGAGACACAGGAAGTACTTCAAAATGAGATGCAGCTGTGGCCTAGGGCTAGACCATGGTCCACAGGAGAAAGAGCTACCTTCATTTGGTCCCCTAAAACTCCCACATGCCTAGCCTGATTTAGAAGATGCTCAATGAGTAGTTGCCAGGCAGTGGGTAAACAGAAACTCTACCTCTACTTAGCTGCTAATCTAGTAAATATGTGAATGAGACATTCATCATTTATGAGGAATTCTGTAGAAGAAAGAAATGTGGACATAAAGTGTTGAGGGTAATTTATCAGAATAAGGGGATGAGCACTTTGGTTATCAAGCCTCAAGAAAGTGTATTTGACTTGAGAGATTTGTAACAAAAAGAATTCATGTATGACCTGTTCAAAGGAATGCAGAGTGTGTCAAGTAGGCAAATGTTCTTAGCAAAGAATTAACTTATGTTTTTAAAACAACAGGTGTGTGTCTGGAGGAATGGCTCAGTGGTTAAAAGTGCTTGTTTGTATAATGTTTTCAAGTTGTACTTATGTATTCATAATATATGAATATACATATACATTATAGTATGTAACAACAATTAATGAGAAAAGAGGCCATGGATTTGAAAAAGAGCATATAAGGGTACATGGGAGACTTTGAAGGGAAGAAATAAAAGGTAAGAAAGATATATTTGTTGTAGAGACCCACAGGGGCTTCCTAGTAAAACCTTACTCAAGGTCCAAGAATCTGAGCTTGCTTTACTCAGCAGAGCTGCTTTGACCAGGGGCATGGTTACCAGGCATTTGGAAAGGGCTACACTTGGCTGTGTGGTGTGCTTTGATTTAGCAAGGAAGAGGTCTTTTGCCCTGCCCATTGGCATTGTTATAAAAAGTCCTTTTGAATAAACAGAAAAGGCCATAGGGCATTGACCCAGGTCCTCCCAAAGCTATCCTGTGACTCTATCTTTCTCCTCTTTGCTATCTTTCTATCTAATATTTTCGTATCCCTGGAACCCTGGAAAAGGTGGGAGCTGACCTCCCACAGGAGGTGCCAAACTTAGGGCTTGGGTGGAGAGGAAATAAGTGAGAGTAGGGTGCACCTCGGAAGCAGTTGGACATGTCTGGTTATAAATTAAGGTTGAGGTGGTGGTATTTTATTCTTCAGGGGCAAAAATTGTATATAGATAAAGCAAAGTAAAATTAGGCTGCACCAAGTATCTCTCTTTGTCTCTGTATCTGTCTAGGTGTATGTTTCTCTGTTTCTAAAGTTAAAAAAAGGTTGGTGAAGATTGGTTTGAGAAGTGTAGGCTTAGGTATATTAGGGTAGAGTAAGTTTTAGGTTTAGGGATACAGTGAAGGTTTAATAAGTAAGTTACCTAGGGTAAGCGCAATTTTTTTCCCTTCACAAAGCTGCACCCAGGACCTTGCAGCCACTGCAAACTTAGCAGTCATAGCAGCTCCAGAAGCTTCAGAAAGCTGCAGCAGCAGAGCAAGAGTGGCTGCCCCAGCCAGGCAACTGCGGTTGAGACCCTCGGGGCATCATCGCAAAGGCAGCGGACACTGAGAGTCAGCAGCAGGCAGAGGGGTTCTGCTGCTTTCTGCTTGAGGAGGCTATGCTCAACCTTGACAAGCCTAGCAGCAGAGCTGCCCACACCATGAGAGAGGTGAATGGCAGGCAGGAATTGCAGAGTACAGCAGAAATTTCAGACCCCAGTGGCTGGAGCTGAGAGAGGGATGTCCAGGAGAGTGAGCATGGACAGCACAGGCTGTTGTGGGGGCTATATGAAAGACAAAGCTTCCAGAGAAAGATGCCCACAGAGCACACACCAGGAGGGCCAGGGAATCTGTGCCTCTGACTTTTGAGTGTGTTCAGGGACACTGGGGTCCCTGTGTAGTCCAGGCAGCATCCTCAAAAGCAGAACTGTGGTAGAGGTGGTGCGGGACTGAGGGAAGCTGCTGGCTGATGGGACACCCAGGGCAGGATGAGCCCTGATGTGGAGAGAACAGAGGAGTTTTTGAAGTCCTCCCTGTAATGAAATGTACAGGGTCTAAGGGTCTAAGGGTCTAAGTCCTGCAGTGTGCAGCACCAGGGCTCCAGACTGAATGGCTGAGATGTACTGAAACTAAGGCTGGCCTGAGCTCCCAGCAGCAGAGTAAGGTGGAGATGCCCTGAGGGAAGCAATCAGCTCTACAAGCAGGGGGAGTCCACAGAGGCTTCCCGGACTCCAAGAGCTACATGCTAAGACCACTGGAGCTGGGGGTTCATCAGCTGTAACTGGCCGCAGTTGAGTTTCCTCGCGGAGCCAGTGTTGCTGAATGAATGCCATGTAGTGGCAGGAGGAACCTTGAGCCCGTGTGGTACGAGGTGATGGAGAGCCTTAGGGTCTCAAGACACAGGGGTCTTGGCCAGTTGTGGGATATACAGACAGACTGAGACTATGAAAGCTAGCAGCTAAAGCCATGAAGTTTCCATTTGCTGGCTCTAAGAAGGTCTCTTTTGAAGAGGAGTCTGTACCAGCCAGCTATTATGGTGCTAATTGTGGAGCTAATAGTTTTTGCCCTGGAGCAAAATTACCTAAGGAAAGGCTACAGACAGCATAGTGCAGCTGTAGCTGAGAGCAAAAGTGCAGAGTCTCTGGTTTGAAATTAATTGTTGCATTCAGGAGAACTGCAAAAACATTTGGTTGTGGGTTTCATAGTTGGAACTTTAAGACTGGTGGCAGAAAGCTTTCAGTAGAACTTTAAGACTGGTATCAGAAAGCTTTCAATGAAACAAAGACTGGTACCAGAACTTTCTTTTTGAGCATTTCAGATTAAGAAATGGGATGGACAGGAGTGACTCAATTGCAAAGGGACAATTTTTTGATTTTATCAACTGTGATGACTTACAAATTGTTTTGTGTATTCTTTATCAATTGTGGTGACTCACAAACTGTTTGTATAGAAGTGGAGAAGTTTAGTATTTTTTTCCACCCAGGCTCAATATGCAGCTTAAAAAATTATAAAGAAAGGGAGGAGTTAATATTCCTCAGTCTATTTAATGTTTTAAAAATATTTTCTTGTCCCTTGAGTGGACTAATGTTAACTTGTGTTAATGTACCCTATGTTTTGCATAGTTCTATTAAGAGATTGCTTTTGGGGTTTTGCTAAAGTTTATGATGTGTAAAGAGTTTACTTTTGGCCTGATAGCTCAGTCCAGGCAGGTCCAGTCCCCTCCTCCCGGATTGAGCCAAGCGTCCCTGCATAAGTCCCAGGTTTCAAACAGCTAACTCATGCAATGAGCCCAGGACCTGGTACCACTGCCTAGATGCCTCCCAGACAGATCAAGCCAATCAACTGTCTCACCTATTCAGAGGGCCTGATTCAGTTGGGGGCCCCCAGCCTTTGGTTCATAGTTCATGTGTTTCCATTCGTTTAGCTATTTGTCCCTGTGCTTTATCCAACCTTGGTTTCAACAATTCTCTCTCATATAAACCCTCTTCTTTCTCACTAATTAGACTCCCGGCGCTCTACCCGGGGCCTAGCTGTTTTTGTCAGCATCCAGGTTCCTCAGTCCTTGGATGGGGTTTCTGGCACAACTATTAGGGTGTTTGGCCATCCCATCACCAGAGTAGGTCAGTCCTGGCTGTCTCTCAGCCATTGACAGCAGTCTTTTGTGGGGGTATCTTTGTGGATTTCTGTAGGCCTCTTTAGTACTTGGTTTCTTCCTTTTCTCATGTGGTCTTCAGGTCGATCTCAGTCCTCTGGGGAGGCCTTACTCTGGAGGAGATGGGAATGGGGGGTGGGCTGAGGGGAAGGGGAGGGAGGTAGGAAGGAGTAGAACAAGGGAATCTGTGGCTGTTATGTAGAACTGAATAGTATTGTAAAATAAAATAAAATAATAAAAAAAGAAGATACAACTAAATTAAAATATTTCTATACAGTAGTAAAAAAAGGGTTTACTTTTGGATGTAAGTTTGTAAGAATTGTAAATATGTATAGTAATATTCATGCTAGAATTATATTAACCTGTTATTAATGAACCATGGTTTGGTGAAGCTAAGGGGGTCTTTATATTTGATGTTGTTGCATCAGGAGTTTATTGGTTTATTTGGTGTGATTGAATCAATAGTTTATTGATTTAAGAAAGGGCTTGGGGCATCTAAGGCTGTTATAGATATCTTAGACCCAATCAAAAAGGACTTTCTATGTTGGTCATCCTCTGCTCCTTTACTGGGTGGTGTGGCAGCCATAGGGATTGCTGTGGTTGTTTCAGCTACTTGCAAGCTCTTAGGAACCTGAGTCAGAGCTGAGTTAAGCTCTGTACTTTCTCCTGCCAGATACTGGCAGTCAGAGATGGGTAAAGTACTTCTTGTTAGCTGCCAACCTAAGACAGAGTATGCTTGATGTATATCTCCATGATAGGTAAGGCTGGTCAATGAAGAGGGACAACCTAAGATAGACACAGTCTATCGGAGAGGTCTAAGGGGCCATTTAAAATATTAAGAAGGGGGAGTTGTAGAGACTCAAAGAGATTTCCTAGTAAGAACTCACTCAGGGTCTGAGAATCTGAGCTTGCTTTACCCAGCAGGGCTGCATAAGGGGATGATTTGACTATGGGCGTGGTTACCAGGCATTTGGAAGTGTCTACACTTGGCTGTGCTGTGCGCTTTGATCTAGCAAGGGGGGGGTGTCTTTTGCCCCATCCCTTGGCATTGTTATAAAAAGCCCTTTTGAATAAACAGAAAAGACCATAGGGTATTGACTCAGGTCCTCCTGAAGCTATCCTGTGTTTCTGGCTTCCTCCTCTTTGCTATCTTTCTATCTAAATTTTTTTTATCCCTCTCTCCTCTTCATAGGAACTCTCAAAAAAGTTGGACCTAGACTCCCACAATTTTACTATAATCTCAGAAAATAAAAGAAATAATTTAAATAAAGCATGTTCTGTCCTTATAGAGGACCTAGGTTCAGTTTTCAGCATCTATATAGCAGCTTACAACCATCTGTTACTCCAGTTCCAATTCTAGGGGATCTAATTAATATTAGCCACATGTGTGGTGCATGTACATACATATAGGTAACACTCACAAACATACAATAAAATTAATAAATCATGTTTCACTGTCACAGTTCTGCAGGCCACAAGTCTGGGGTTGCAACTGTAGCAGGATGCTTTCTTGAGGCTCTGAGTGAGGATGTCATCAATGAGCATCTTGTGGCTGTTAAGCCTCTTATTGGCTGAGCACACATCGCTCTAGCTCTAGCTGCTCCCCCCGCCCCTCATCTCCTCAGTCCTCTCTGTTTTCTGGGCTTCCTCATCTACACCTCCTCTTCTTATTATACAATACTTACTATTAGAAATGAAGCACAATCAAGGATATCTTGGTTGAGATCCTCTCGGCGGGATTTTTAGTTTTGTTACTTTTACAAAGAATGTTCTAGGTTCAAATCTGCATGCCGCTGTGCTTCCATCTTTGGAAGGAGTGCAGAGTTCAACCCAACAAATTCTATTTGAAGTAAAAAAAAACATTGGAAAGTACCATGTGGAGAGGTGAAAATTGTCCTTTTATTATTTTTTTTGGATAAGAAAGAGAAGGAAAAAAGGAAGATCTTGGCAGTGAGATAAGGAGTCTGAAGATGGCTGCATGTGGAGGCAAGGGGAGTTGAGAAGCCTGAGTTGGGATTAGGGCCAGCAGCTTTAGCTAAGGCAATGATGGAAATATCGGTGCTGAAATGAGGACAGTAGCATACATGAGACATCTTGGTTCCAGGCATAGCTATCTATCATCACAGAGAGCTTGGCTGGATATCAGCCAGGCATCTTCCCTTTTATGTCTCTAATTCCTAACTTTTGGTCCTCCTATAGCCTCCTATTCTCCTGGATATGTTTTCTATTGAATGTTCAGAGTCATGCTTTTAAAACCTTGCCCCATTCCATCCTCTGTAGAACTCCCATAGGTCTTAATTCTTAACCATAAAAGGTTCAGAAATTCCAGCTTCCTTTTGTAGCACATTGTACTTCTTGTAGGCTTTGAGGTTTCCAGTTTGCATTGGCTGTCTATGAGAAGCTGAGAGTGCTATAGGGAAGAAAGTAAAACCTTTTCTTTCTTTCTTTTTTTCCTAACTGGAAATTAGATGTTGGCAAGTTCTGGCTTTTACTCTCTGGAAGGATTTCCAATAATACTCATGACACACTTCTTTTAGAAGAAGAATAAGAACCCATATATAATCTGTAGATACTGTGGACAAAGTTTGCCCTCTATAAACTTTTAGTCCTTGCCAGATGCATGGAACCAGAATTGCAATTTGTAACTTGGCAAAGAATTTCTTCTTTGATATCAAAAGTTCAAACATCCAGATATAGGACCATTAAGACTTCTCATCCTTCTCCCTGTCTGGTTAATTGGATATAAAGAACAGCTCTTCATGGTGAAACAGATTCTGACTGTGCCACAGAAGTGTGAATCTTTCTTGAAACTAAATGTGCTCCTATTTACACATCCCCACAAAGAATGGGTGAATTTTGTTTTTTAAATGCATTTTTTAATGTGTATGTATCTGTGCGAGTGTGTAACTGAGAAGAAGAGGATGTCAGATACCCTGAAACTGTAGTTACAGGCAATTGTGATCCTTTGTGTGGGTGCGGGGAACTAATATTGGGTCCTATGCAAAGGAACTGTAACTTTGATCACTGAGTCATCTTTTTAGCCTGAATAAAACTATTTTTCATTTACAAGTGACATTTATCTTATAGTTACAAGAAACATCTAATTCAAACTGGTGTAGCCAAGTAGAGAATTTAATGGGAAACTTAAGTATAAAACTAAGGTAGTACAAGATTCTCAGCCAAAAGTGTCCCTGTGGCTCTCTCTAGTTTCTATTAGTTGTTTCTGTCTATATATACCATATTCACACACTTCTCACTTACCATATAGAACAAGGATGTGAGATTGTTTCTCAGTTGATCTATCTTTGAACATCACCTGTGTTCTGTAGGGAGGTGATGATAACTGGCAGGGTTGGAGTCACATGCCTTCACCCAGTGTTGTGAGTAAAGAAAGTTGGCCTTCCTAGATCAGCAGAGCCTAGGAGTGCAAAAGCACAGTGTTTCCTGGGACAACATAGTGCTATAAAGTTTTTAAAAACAAAGGATGAGAATGAAGGTGTAAAGTACCAGCAGTCACAGATAAGTGTCCATTCACTTGGGCAAATTATTCATTCCTTATTCCTGTTTCTTCATTTTTAAAGTGGGGATAATGATATCTGTACTCTCCCTACTGAGTAATTGAGAAGATAAAGTGAGTTAATATGTGTAAAGTATATTAGAACGGTGCCTAGTCATATCTGTATTAGCTTTAATATCTATTTATTTACTTACAATGGGAGTTTTGTCTCTACTGAGTTTTATACAGACAGACATCAAGCTGTTTTATTGAGCAGGAAGATATTGCAAATTCCTAACAATGCACATAGAACTGGAGAGCAAGCAGACATTTAAAAAGGGGATGGAGTAGATTTAGGTTTCTATTGCTCATCACCGTCTTTATTTCAGCTCCTTGTCCAAACCATATATAATCACTCACTGGAGTTCTGAAGCACCTTCTGTGATCTCCTGGCTCATTACACTGTTCTCATAGTCCAACTCCCACATGGCAGTCCAAATACTCTGCTTAAAGCACAAATCTCTAGCTACTATCATCCAAGGCACTGTATCCCAGTATATACAAACACCACCTCCTAACCTTCTTGCTATCTACCTCTATACTTCCATTTCTCTCCACTATGCCAGCCTCTTGTCTTCACTCTGTGTCTCACACACTCCAAATTCATTGCCATCTCCTCTTCAAATGTTCTTCCTTAGATCTCAAGTGGCTGCATCTTTTGCACTTTCTGGTCTCAGTTTGCATGTCATGTCCTCCAGGAGACCTTTCCTGATCAACTAGATGAAGGGGTTTTCCTCTCCCACATCATCAATTCTTTGTATTATTTTTTTTTAACACTTCTACTTTTCTTACTATTTGTGTCATCTTTGCTTTCTGAATATTTCCTCCAAAGACAAAAGTCCAGGTGGAAACGAGGGAAAGATGTATTACCTAAGACAGAAAGGTAAGGATTTAGCCTAACATTTGGAGCTGCCTTTCTGCTAAGGTCATTTGTTCTTACCTAAAGTTTAGCTGAGCCTCTGAGAGAATGAACAGGAACTCTCTCCATCTGTGAGTTCAGGGAACAGAGAAGAGATTTCAGAACCACACATGGGAGTCCTAAACACTGCACTATACTAGTAAGGGGGAAGGAGAAGAGAGTAGCTTGGTTTTGTTTTCTTCACCACCAAAACTGCATTGCAAGCCATTGTTAGCACCAAAGGTGGTCTGTAGCTATAAATGCAAACTAGAGGAAAACGATATAATCCCCTAATCAAATTATCTTTATTATTCTGTGAATGTAATTCATACAATGAAAACAAAAGAAGAATGTGAAGAGACATGATTCCAACAATGAAGAGTAATAAAGGAAAAGAACCCTAAGACAGCAAAAAACTACTAACCAGAGTTTCAGACACCTGATCTCAGATACAAATTAAGAAAAAAAAACCCTTTGAGTTTGTTTGAATATAGAAAAATATATAAGAATTCCAGCAGAAGCTAGGTGCCCATTACATAGGAACAAATGGACATTCTAGAAATCAAAACAAAATAGTTAAATTAAGAATTCAGTAGACTCAACAAGAGATTCGACTCACCTGAGGAAGGAATAATAGTCCACACTGAAGAAGAATAGGTGCACTGCAGGGAGGTGGGTGTCAGTTGTGGAAGACTTCTTGAGTAGCTGCCATATGCTATGCTGTAGTTGGAGACAGGGAGAACAGGGAAGGAGAGACCTTGGAAAGAACATTTAGGAAGGGATGCTAAACCATCAAGGTAAAAAAAGATCAAATATCTTTAGAAAGTTAAGAATGATAAAGAAAAAGAAACCTCTATTCAAGAACAAAGAAAAAATCCTAAAATAAACCATGATACTAGAAAGCAGTGGGTAGCAAGTGTTAAAATAAACAACAAACTATTTCTATAAATGCAATAGAATATACTTTGATTTTTTTCAGATAGAACAAAACAACTACCAAGTGGAAAGTTGGAGATCCAGCAGGAAATGTGGAATGAAGGCAAAGAAGTACAATGGCAAATCTAAGAAAATATTGACTATAAAATAAAAAGTTGCAAGCATATCATTTTGAGCTGAAGAACATCTGTAATTTAAATATATAACAATTATTATATAAATTGAACTAGGAGAAATTTAAATGTACAAGATTATTATATTATTTTAAAAAATACAATTAATACTATACTTTGATATATCAGTGCAAATTGCAATGTCTAGACTAGTGAAAGGGTAATTTAAAACTAATAGAAAGTTGAAATAGAATAAAATTAATGTGTAAAAGTCAAGGGAGAAAAAAAAGAACATTAATATTTATAAATTATCTTAATGTTCCAATTAGCTGAGAGAAGTTGTCATATTAAGTAAGTCAGAACCCAACTGTATTTCATTTACAGTTCTTCTGAAACACCAAGGTTAAAAAATATTAACAGTGAAAAGATAGAAAAAGTATAACACACAAACATTGGCTAAAAGAAAATTTGCATTAGTATACTGATGTCAAGCAATTAGCTTCCAAAGTAAAACTGCTTTAGTACCTTTAATACAGTTTCTAATTTAAAAAAAAGTTAAATTGCATATGAAGGTAAGAGGAAGCTACACTGTGTGTATCTGGGCTAACATAGTCTCAAAACACACAAAACATATTGTCAGGGTGGTTATTTTTTTAATTAAGAACATTTTTTCATTCATTTTACACATCAATCAAAGATTCCCCTCTGCCCTCCTCCCCTCCCCCAGCCTCCTCCTCTCAAGCCACCTCCTCTCCCACCCACAAGAAGGCAAGGCCTCCCATGGGGAGGCACATTCAGTAGAGGCAAGTCTAAGCCTTTCCCCCTGCCACAAGACTGCATGAGGTGTTCTATCATAGGTAGTGGGCTCCACAAAGCCTGCTCATACACCATATGGATTCTGATCCTGGTGCCAGGAGGTCTCCCAAGCAGATCAAGCTACACAACTGTCTCGCCATGTAGAGGGCCTAGTCCAGTCCCATGTAGGCTCCACAGCCATTGATCCAGCTTTCATGAGTTCCCTCTAGTTTGGTTTGGTTGTCCTTGCATGTTTCCCCGTCATGATCCTGACTGAGGTAATCCAGACTCAGAAGAACAAACATGATATGTACCTACTCATAAGTGGATAGTAGATATAAAGCAAAGGGTAATCAGACAACAACCTACAACTCCAGAGAAGCTAACTAACAGGGAAGACCCAAAGAGAGATGCATGGATTGTCCTTGGAAGGGGAAATAGATGAGATCTCCATGAGTAAACTGGGGATGAGGGATGGGCAATGGATGGTAGGGGAATAGAGGATGAGAACATAAGGGAATGGGATAGTCGAGCTGGAATGAGGAGGGAGGGGGAATGCAATGAAAGAGATACCATGATAGAGAGATACATCTTGGGGATAGAGAAACCCGGTGCTAGGGAAGTTGCCAGGAATCCCCAAGGATGACCCCAGTCTGGACTACTAGCAATAGTGGAGAGGGTGTCTGAACTGGACTGGCTTGCCCCAGATATCAAACTGGTGAATACCCTGTCATCACAGAGCTTTTCTCCAATGACGTATGGAAGCAGATGCAGAGATCCACAGCCAATCACCAGACAGAGCTCTGGGAGTCCAGTCAAAGAGAAAGAGAAGAGGGATTCTATGAGCAAGTATATTGGCAGGGTATAAAGGAGAAACACTGTCTTGAGATTTAGCCACAGAATTCTTAGTGATACATAGGAAAAGAAAATATATCTTAAGAAAATAAATATACCACTGTTTACTTACATGGTGATTCATTTTGTGCTAAAGCATTGCAGCACATTTTAAAATCTTCTGTGCATTGTATGTCCCAATAAAATTAAAAAACAAAGCAAAATAATTAGTATGAGACCCTTTATACTAATTCTATTAATACTTAATTTTCAACTTAGAGGATGTCTCATAGATATGGCTGACCTCAAATTTTAAAAACTATACTCTTCTACCTTATATTAGACTTCTCCCTTCCCCTGGCACAGGTCCACTTTCTGCACATCCATCCACACTGAAATCACAGGAACCAGTGGTTCCTTCCATTTTCTTCACTCTGCAGATCCAGTAGTCCTTAAGATTGTAGTGTTGATTCTGAATTTTTCTTTACCATTAACTAATTGTATGACTTTGATAAGGCAGTTCAATCTCTTTGAGCTTTAATTTCCTCTTCTATAAATGACGTAAAGAACATCTAGCTACCAAGGCTGTTGTAATAAATAAGATAAGGTGATGTTTATACATTCGTGTACTTGTGTAATTATCTATATGTGCAAAAATCTGTAAGACAGATACATTTAGATCTGTAGTATTTTGCTTAGTCTAACTGTTCAATATACAGCAGTACTTCACAGTTTGCTGGTATTTATCCAAAAACTCCTGCATTCATTAGGGTGCAGCTGTTTTCCACTCAGGCCTTAGAATGTATTTGCTTGTGGGGGGCGGGGGAAAGGTTTTAGTGGTTCATCTCAATCCTCAAGTTTTATGTGACCTGGATTCTTTCCTCTAGTTCCCTCTACTTTAATGGCTTTCAATCTTTGCTGTACACATGCTCACGTGTGGGATTTTATACAGCAAAGGATGCCTGTGTCATACCTGTAGATTCTGGATGCCCATGTTGATGTTGGTTGATGTTGTCTGCTGTGGATATCGCTCTGTATAAATAAACACTGATTGGCCGGTAGCCAGACAGGAAGTATAGGCGGGACTAACAGAGAGGAGAATTGAGGGAACAGGAAGGCAGAGAGGAGACTGCCTGGAGCCGCTGCCAGGACAAGCAAGATGTAAGGTACCAGTAAGCCACGAGCCAAGTGACAAAGTATAGATTAATATAAGAGTAAGAGCTAGACAATGATAGGCCTGAGCTAATGGCCAAGCAGTTTAAATAACGTAAGCATCTGTGTGTTTATTTTATAAGTGGGCTCCGAGACTGGCAGGACTTGGTGGGACCCAGAGAGAAAAGCTCTCCAGCTACATTGTTTCTCTCTTTTGAGGTAGAGTCTCACTGTGTAGCCCAGATTGACCTTGAATTTACCAAGAACCTCCCCCCCCAACCCCTGAACCCTTTTACTGCCAAGTTACAGATAGGAACCACCAAACCCAGCTTAGATATCTACTTCTTACCAAAAACTTCAGAAAGTATGTCTGAACAAAAAACTAGAATTAAGTATTGCTATGATCTCAGTTTTTGTGAGGTGATCCCATGTGTACTTGGTTCCTCCAGAACCTACAGACTTTCATTCCCACATTTATAGCTTTGATGTGAATCAGTATGGATGAAGGTCCATACTCTTACCTGCAGCTGCCTCTCCTTGAGTGGCTGGTAACTCCTGATACTTTCCAAGCACTTTTCTATTTTCTACATTCCCAGGGTCAATATACAATACTAAGGTCTACCAGTAAATTGCCAGCATACAATTGAATAGCTCTCACAAAGTCATATGATGTGTATGCAGGGTTGACACAAAGAAAACAAGGTCATCCCCTATTGCAACTTTTTCCAGACATTGCCACACATCTTTTTAAATTTCAGGGACTTTCAGAGTCTTTGTATACTCTTTTTCCAAAATAAATTGATTAATTGAGTCATTGCATTTGTAAGTTTTATAAAACTAAGCCCAGTATATATAAAATTTATATGCAACAAATATATGAATTTGTTATTTATCGAAGTTAAAACTGATGTAAAAATAGACAATTATTTAATCATTGATATTAGAGTAAATGCTTAAGCACTTGAAAAAATTTAAATAATATTCCTGGAGAGATGGCTTAGCCTTTAAAGGTTAGGCTCACAACCAAAAGTAATATTCCTTTCACACTCAATATATATTGGAATATATTTTTATAAAAACATTAAAATTGAATACGGTAGTTCTATTTACAGACAATTTTAAATAATACAGTATATATCTCTGGGCAACCTAGACAAAGAACAAACATATTGATCACATAAAAATACTAAAGAAATCTTCTCTGACAAAAATCAATATATTCAACAATACAATGTCCCTAAGCTGGTAACTGTTCATGGTACATGATGTAACCAAAATGTTTTTAAAGATAGAAGTTTCAGATATGAAAAATATGTACATTACAATAGCCTGGGGGCTTTGACCCGTTGGTATATAACATTAATGTTATGAATAAAATATAAATAATAAGATATAATTTTTACTAATCAAATAGGCAAAGATAAAATCTGGATCTCTGCATAGGCAAACACCTATTGTCATATCCTAGCGAACAAGCAGGTTGGTACATCTCCTGAGGGAATTTGGTAGTATGTATCAAAATTCAAAATATCAATTTTGACTGTGTAATTCTATTTATAATATTTTAACTGCTGATAACTAGCCAGCTAAACAACAACAAATGCATAAAATACCAGTAAGACTTTTAATAAAGAATGAGGAAATCTGTACTTTAATGAAGGATTGGTAAAAGTATGTTTGGACAATACAGAAAAACTACTAATTTTGCATACATGGAAAATGTAGTTCAGTGGCAAGTTGAGGTGGTCTTTCTCCTTTCCATTATGCTGTAAACACTCCCAGTGTCTTTTAGTGTGTGATAGTGTCAAATGAAGATTTTGTTGCAATGGATTTGTAGTGGAGATTTTCTTTCATTTTCAAATGAATGTATTTTATTTTTTTAGAAAGTAAAATAATTCTCTTTATAAGAAAAAAGTATAGAGTTGCTGAAGTTTGGATATTGGTTTCCTGAGTTTGCTGCTATGCTGGGAATAGCAGATAAAACTTTGGATTTTACTCTGTCCGAGGGATACATTAGCAGCTCTGCCTGGTGATAGCAGAGTTAAATTTCAGAGACAGACACACTCCTTGGGCTCACTTTCTAGACAGAGAAAAAGTAGGCCAAATGGAAGGTAACCTGATACACTCCGACAGTCCCCTATGCAGTGAATATTGCCTTGGGCATTTGATAGGCACACATAGTCATTTAGTATTCAGATTGTGGTCACCTTTACAAAACAGGTGTTGTATGAGCTGGAGAAAGAGGAGGGAACTCTTTGGGCATGTTGTCTTGAAATGAGAATTGATTTTCAGTAACTAACTGGGGTCAAAATAGTCGAACTACAATAGATTTTTTTTTTCCAAAAGGCTCATTATTACACCTTTTGTAAAGTGGCATGTGTTTTAATTGGCAGTTAAGGCTACCTGATGCACAATGGGGCACATGATTATATTTGTGAAGGAGTGCAGGTGGAATGGCTGAGACAACTCCTTTTACTCCAGACTCCAGGGACTGCACAAGGTATGTGTCGTGGTAGAGCAACTGGTTTTGTTTAGTGGTATTTTAGACTAACCTGCTTATTTGATGCATTTTTCTTATTGGTATTTCTTTGCAAATGGCTAAAAATGAGAAAACACGACAGATTACCTCACTAATACTCAAGGACTTCTTGTACGGGAAGTCAGACTCAATAGGTGGGGTTCTTCTACCAAACCTCATGAGAATTATACAGGTTTCCTTGTAACACATTAATGAATGTGTAAAAGACTGAAATACAAGGTTTAGGATAATGTGCTTTTGCTTAAGTTTTATTGCCTGTGAAGAGTTAAATAAGAAATTGCCCAAAATTATTTTTTGATTGAGACTTGCCTCCTCTTCTGATCTACCCCATAAACAGGGTAGTGGTGATCTTAGCTTTGAGTTCCAGCAGCCACCTGAACCCGGATATTTCATCTGAATATCTGAACCAAAACAAAAGGTTCAGTTTTCCCCCCAGATTTTTAATATTGGCATACCTCCCACGATCATGCTGAGGATTAAGCAAGAAAAGTGATCAGGAAGATGTAAATCAAACAGGAATGAATTTCATTTTATCCTGTGGTATTGGCAAAATTAAAAAGCCTAAGACAGGGCTTTTGAGCCTATATGGAAATAGTAACTCTCAAACACCGTTGCTGGGGCTATAAATTGGTACAAAACTTCTCAGAGCATTTTGGCAGTGTCTTTCCAATCTGCATCTCTTTCAATCCAACATGTCATTTCTTGGAATCTGCACTGCCGAATCCTCATATAACTAGGTAAGGACAGATGAACAGTGTGCTTATTGAAGCATTTTTAAGTAGAAAAGTAAATTAAGACCATTGAAACATTCATTACTAAAAATATTTAGATATACTAAGTACTAAGAAAATAGTTGAATAAATTAAAGGAAAATCAAGCTATGGTATTCCATACAAGCCTTAGACACACATGCCCGTACAAACACACACACACACATACACACACACACACACACACACATACACACACATACACACACACACATACACACACATACACTCATGCATGCACACACACTCCAATGTATGGCTTTGAAGTGTGGTTCAGGATGTACTATTGAAAGGAAATGGCTAGTTATAAAATAACACATAGAAGATGACATAATGCCTGTTGAGAGACAGATGAACGGAAGGAGGGGGAAAGAAGACTAGGCAGGATGAGGAGTGGAGGAAGGGAACCCACAACCCATTACCACCCATAATTAATCTTGTGCCATGCTATTATAATAAGATCTTGGCGCTTTCTGCTCTACTCAATTCTGTAAGGTTACTATCTTTAATGAATATGTTGCTTAAGCATTGTAGGCATAAGAAGAGTGGGAAAGGAAAACAAAATTTAAAAGTGCTGGTCACTGGCTAACAATCTCGACTTTCCCTCTTTAGATCTCCTTTTATTTCTCTTATTTCTTCCCTTCATAATTGTTCTCTCTCTTTATTCCTCATAGTTAATTTTGATGAACAACTACGATTCAGAGGCTTCCTTCTGCCTCCCCCTTCATCTACTCCTGTTCTGTTTCTATTCAGAAAGGGGCAGGCCTCCCATGGAGATCAACAAAGCATGGCATATCAAGTTGCAGTTAGACTCAGCACCTCCCAGTGTATTAAGGCTGGGCAAGGCAACCCAGTATGAGGAATAGGGTCCCAAAAGCCAGCAAAAGAGTTAGAGATAGGCCCTGCACCCACTGTTAGGAGTCCCGCAAGAAGATCAAGCTACACAGCCTTCAAACATATGCAGAGGGTCTAGGTCAGTCCCATGCAAGCTTTCTAGTTATCGGTTCAGTCTCTTCGAGCGCCTATGAGCCTAGGTTAGTTGATTCTGTGGGTTTTTTTTTTTTTTTTTTTGATGTCCTTGACTCCTCTGGCTCCTACAATCCTCCCTCCCTCTCTTCAGCACTATTCAATGAGCTTGGCCTAACATTTGGCTGTGGGTCTTTGCATCTGTTTCCATCAGTTGCTAGAAGAAGCCTCTCTGATAATTGGGGTACCCACCAATCTTCAAGTATAGCAGAATACCATTATGCATCATTACACTGACAATTTTTTTCTCCAGTCCTGTTTGGTTCTATCCTAGGTCTCTGGGCCATCCTCTGGATCCTGGCATCCAGGCAGTGTCAGGTGTGGGGTCACTCTCATGGCATGGTCTCAGGCTGGATGAGTCATGGGCCACTCTCTCAATCTCTGTGCCACCCTTACTCCAGCACATCTTGTAGACAGGACAGACTGTAGGTCGAAGGTTATATGGCTGGGTTGGTATCCAATCCCTCCACTTGCCTGGTCACAGAAGATGGCCAGTATAGGATACATATACACTATTGCTAGGAGTCTTATCTAGGGTCATCCTTGTAGATTCCTTGGAGTTTCCCTTGCACCAGGTTTCTATCTAAACCTGAAATGTGCCCCCTTTCCAATCATCTCTTTCCATTCAAAGTCCTCCCTTTTTTCCCATTAGGAAAGACCAAAGTCATTAGTAAGGCGGTTGCCACTGTCCATGCCCCAGCTGATGTGAGTAAGGTGTACCTGATAGGCAGAGGAAATATTTCAGAGGTAAAAAATAACTAGATGAGAATTCTACAGACCTTTTGTGGCCCTTCTCTTTACTGCACTATTATATGCATGCTCCTCTCCTAGTCCTAATATCTTACCATTGCTGTAAGCTGATAAATTCCATGCAACCTATGATGTAGCCCCAGTGAATTTCAAAACTTCCCCTATGCCAATCACTCTGCCATAAACACTGCCACATGTAAGTCTGTTCTACTACTAGAGAATATATAATACATTATTATAAAAGATTATAGAGCTGCCTCATTAAAATCTAAGTATTGCATAATGATTGCTTGAGTGAAAAAATGAGGGTCAATTTTGTCTGATTCATATATTCATTAGGATGCACTGACTATCTGGAATAAAAACGTAGATGTGTTAGGATCCTACTTTGTACTAGACCTTGCTAGAATCTCTGTGGACAGTATGAGATTATTGTTCTCATATTGTTTTTTTATCCTGTACTCTTTTCTCTTCTTTTGGCAATCATATCCTGGTCATCCTTTAAAGGATCTAAAACTATTCTTAAATTATTCTTGAACCGGAATAATAAACACCAAGAGGCACAAATTGGGGTCTCATACAGTAATGATAGGTAGTAAAAGTCACAACTGAACCCAGGGTGTGACTCAGACTCAGGAAGAATCCTTTTGCTTCTTTACTTTTACTGGATTTGAACTCTTGAGAATGCAAAGATTTGTATCATTTTTAATCATGTTCATGTGTGTGCACCTATGTGTGACTTGGTGCGTTTGAGTGTAGGTCCTCTTGGAGGCCAGAAGAAGGTGTCAGACCTCCAAGAGCTGGAGTTATAGGCAGCTGTGAGTAGACAGATCTGAGTACTAGGAACTGAACTTGGGTCTTCTGCAAGGTTCTTAACCATTAAGTGATTTATTTAGTCCCCAAAGTTGGAAGAATTGAAATCAGGAGCTTCAAGTGGGCTGCTTGGTAGAACTTGAAGATAAGCTATCATGGGTACAACAGAGCATGGAGGTAAAAATAGCCAGAACCTGGTAGCTGTGAGTCCTTGAGCTAGATAGAACTGCAGAGAGCCAACAATGTCCCAGGAGTTTTCATTTACGGTCTAATAAGTCTATTTATTTTTTTGAGCAGAATTGAGATTTCTATATGTAATCTGACTCTTAAAATTTGTAATATAATACATTATAGTGTTAAAAATAGTGTGCCAGTGCCATGACTGTAAGCACTGGACAAGGGATTAAAATTACTGATTTTTTTTTTATCAGTTCCTTTAGTTACAAAAAATAGAGTGAAAATGAAAGTGAGTATAAATGCTTAGGAATTCTTGTATGTGGAAGATGTGTCAAATGCTTTCCAGTGGAGACATGCTCATGCATGGCATCACAACCCAGCAAAATCAGGACCATGGTTCCCACTGTGATCATGGTTCTTGTTATTAACAGGTACAAATTGCACATTTCCTTGCAAATTTTTATTATTTCGATGCCGTTAGTAATGTGTCCCCATAAGCAGCGCTAGTAATTAAGGATGTCATCAAACTGCAGAGTTGGTAATACTGCTTTCTTCTGACCCATGAGGAATTTGCCACTCACTCACCTGGAATGTTTGTTGCTATTTTGCACTTACTCACTGCTCTAATCAGAGTAATCACCACCATTATATTCAATATGAGATCATATTTATTCATGGTATTGAATATTATCATTGCCTATATACAATTAATACTTTGTTTTTCAAAGGGGACCATATGTGCTCAGGATATTATCAAGGCATTTGCAACGATATAATGAGCTGATATTTGTAGAAAAGTACATTGAGAAAGAAAGACCATCAACGAAGAAATAAATCAATAAAAAATGGCTTTTCCCACCTCTTAACAGTTGTGGGAGAGAAAAGGAGCACATATTTCAGATATACTAAAAATAAAATAAAATAAATAATAAATAGCAGCAGTTAAGACAGCAATCTTTTAACTTTGCTATGTGTCTGTTATTAGAACAAGTGTTTCACCTAATTATGTCACCTCAGCTGTTTGGCAATCATCAAGTCTGCTCAACTTTGACCCATTTAAAAAGGAAGGAACTCAGTTTAGAGAGACTAAGTGACATCCTGTGGCTGGTCCAGTAGACAATAGAGACATAAATATATTTCCCATAGCTCTGTTGTCCAAGGCTTTCCTCCCCTCCTCTGCCTCTTTGCACAATCGTCTTGTGGGCTGATGTGGACAACCAAGATGATTGGAAGAGTTCCGTATTTTTCCTGGTTCAAAAGAAACTCAATATATCCCAACATTTGGCAAATGCTTAGCTCTTAGCCATGCCTAATGCCTGAGTCATGAGATCTAAAATCATTTTATTCTGTGCATTGGCAGGACCTCGGTTTGATTTTTGAACAATTGGGACTTTCAAATGGAAGACGCATTCCAAACATGATTTGATTTTAACTACCCCGTTGGAAAAGGAAACACTTTGGAACTAGAAAGGAAAATTTGGCATGTGGGAATTTTTAGTTGGTAAAAATCGGTGCTGAATTCTGGAGGAATCCATTATTAAGCACTGCACAGTGAGATTGCACCAACCTCCCACCACCCAGCATGTCTGCTGCTCACAGAAACTCATTTCCATGTGGAGAGCTCCTGTTCCTCAACAACCAGGGGAGTCTACTTTTCCTCCTCTTCTTACCCTAAGGGTTGAATTCTCCAAACTGCCACACACAAAACATGTGTGTATTCACACACAGCACACACAATGGAAAGAGGCTGGAAGAAACAATTTGTGCTCACAGGCTTAAATAGTCCTCCCTGCCTCAGGTAATGAAGATTGAAGAAACAAATGACCCTGTGCTCACCTATTCATCTTAAGATACAGGCAATTAAAAGTTTGAGAACTTTAGCTATGTGATGAAATTTTATTTTAAACCCCCTCCTTGGAGTGGAGGACATTGGAAGAGTACCAAGATTTTCTTTCAAGAAACATCATATTAATATTCCAGCATATTTGAGATTTAACATTTCATATTCTTTCCTGCACACCTTTTATTGTTCCTATTTACAGTGCACCTGAAACACATTGTGTAATTGGCAGAGAGCCCAGATTTTCCATTTAGAAACAGTTTGATGATTTCACTTTTTCTTCTTCCTTTTTTTCCCTAACAGCAGGTGCTCCACATTGTAAACAATGCCAGTCGCCATAATATTATTAGCTTTTGAATTTTTATTACATTCTTGCCTCCCTACATATTTTAAACTTCAGTGCAAGGAATTTTTGGCACTAGCTCAGCAAGCTTCTTATTTCATAAGGAAGATAGATTCTGGTGAATAGAGTGCTCCATTGTCATTTATAATTAGAAAGTGTAAGATTTACCTAATCATAAAATCACCCAATATTTTCAGGTTTGTTTCCAATTTTCGAGGCAATGCATTCACATCTGTCCTGAGCAGAACACTAATTCCCCTTTCAGTTACATTAGTTTCACGAATATTTAACCCTTGCCTGGACCAGTACCTATCTATAATTCTCCTCTAGCTGATTTTTGCAAAGGCTATAGTTAAAAGCCAGCTTATTTTTCTTCAACATTTATAAAATGGCCAGAGTACAACATATTGATTCATTCAATTGAGTTGTTTTAGCAATCAATGTGTATCACTGCACGATCAATTTGCTTTCAGCTGTCTTTGTGGGCTAAGGAGATAGCTAAGGTGATATAATTGGCAATGCTCATTGCCAAAGGCATCATTAAAGCCCCAGCCATAGTGACCCAAATCTCAGCACACAAACATTATTCTGCATACAGCAAGTACTCAATAAGTATTCCTTAAAACAACAACAACAAAACCCCACAGAAACCCATAGTAATAGAACAATTCCCCATTGTTCTCAGGAGTTAAAAATTTATGTCCTACCATTCATTTATGTGTTTTTTTTTTTTTTCAAATTTTTGAAGAAAGCAGTGAAGTTTAAAATCAGCCTACAGTGCTCTCAGGAAGACTGAACAGAGCAGTTCTAAATGAATTAGCCAGTTAGTTGATGCTGTGTGCAGACAAGATATGATTCCCAGCCTTGAAGCTGAAAATTCACATGATTTTCTTGAGGCAAATTTCATGACAATACTTAGGATAAACAGTATTTAGTATTTTTCTTCATAGATTGTAAGGACCTTTCCATTAGCTGGCCGGGGTTGGAGGTGGGGGTGGGGTGGGGGTGGAATCCAGCTAGCCTGTTTCTACAGCTAAGCTCCTTCCCACTAACCTGCATTTAGAGCTACATTTTTTCCAGATCACTTCAATAAGTGAAAGCCCAACAGAGAGCAGATGCAATAGAAGAGCAATAAAGGAAGAAAAGAATTAAAAATCCTTTGTTCCCCCTGCAGCACATCCATAAATCTATTAGCATTATTTCCCTTTCTTCTCACTCTCTTTCTCCTTCCTTATTTATTTATTTACTTTTTTTTGCATCCCAAGCCAGATCTCCAGTTCTCTGCAGCAACCCTTAATCAAGCTCCCCAAAGGCCTACGACTGCATGCAGCAATTCCTCCCCTGCTCTCAGCACAGATGTTTCACGCACATTCCATTACACCTACAAGCCATTACAGCTAATGGCTTATTCTGATGAAGAAAGCTGCTTTCTGCTCAGTGCAGCAAAGGGGAAAATTTCCTCCTGTACAGTTCGATCCTTGCAACAATGAAATGTGGGGGCAGGTGGCACAACAGAACTCTCTAATGTTAATTACATACTGTATTACCCCCAAATTTGGCTGGTCATTAATTATGCTAATTTACCTTGCTCAAAATTAGCACCATCAATGTGAACATTTGAGCAGATTATAGTAAAACGTAGTCTATCATGGTTACTTGTACACCTGAACCTTCTGAGCCATCCCCAGAAAGACCATTGTTACTAGATAGAAAATCTTAAGGAGAAATGGTCGACAATAATACTTGGTCCCATTTGCAGAAAATATTGTAATTTCTTAGCAAGATAATATGAAGAGCCTGGTTCAAAGCATTCAAGGCATCCTGATTACATATGTCCTTTATTAATTGCTAGGTGTAGAAAAATTAGTCTAAAACAGGAAACATCAAGAACAAGGCAGCTATGTTTTGGAGTGAACACAAATCACAGGTGTTATTTTGAAACAGAATGCAGGAACTGTGGAAAATAACGTTTTCTGGCAGTGTCTGGAGTTTTAGCACTATGGAGTGTAGTGATTTTCCTGTATGCATTTTTCATAGAGCCTTGATAAGGAGAGATGTGAATTGTCTTCAACAGCTCATGCAGTTAGAGATTGTATTTTTTTATTTATTGCTCTATTAAAAATTAACATGTCTCCCCTTCCAAGTAATGCCCAGATTTTTCCATATTGATTACAGGCTTAATAAAGTGTGTGAATCAGGTTAGGCTTATTTTTCCATATGAATTAAATAAGTACAATTGCATTTTGGCCTGGTGAAATTGATTGGATTTCAGAGGCAAATAGAATATCTTTTCTATGGAGTGAACAGTCTCCGTTTCCTCTTCAAGGCTGCTGTTTCCTTCTATCCATCTCCAAGAAGCCATCATCATATTAACATAGATGACAATCTGGCAAGGAGGTGCTGATCAAAGATAAATTTCACACTCGCACTTCGCATTTTCTAATTACACCATCTGTGTCAGACTCTTTCGTGGCAGTTCTGCCCAATCTGTCAAACGCTGCGTGCCTGTGGGAATGCAGAGGAGCTGAGAAGACCGTCTTGTCTCCCTCCACCCTCCTGGCCGATCCATCACTCCCAATCGGAGCTGGAGCTGGGCAGAGATATTAGTCTAATTGGGGACCGGAATGAAAGTTCCAGGTTGCAGGGGAGATGAAGTGTTTGGGGAATGCAAGACATGAGATTGCAATTTGAATCATATTACAGGGCCTGCCCTAACTTGTCTGGGAGCAGACTGAGAACAAGCCATGCATGCAATATCAGGATGGGAGGGAGAGGGCAGGAGAAGGTTTTTTAAGAGAATCATGAATGAGAAAGTGTCTTCTTTCATTTCTCTGTTTCTTCCAGGCATATTAAGGATAAATGATTGTGAACAGGCACTGATGGGAAGCGTTCATCCTTTTATTGTAAAAATAAGGAGTTAAATAGAATGACCCAGCTGATAAGGCTAAATCTAATCTAATCAGGGCCAAGCAAATAAATCCAACAGTTCTACCTAAATAACAAAAATTAGTTCTTGGGGAATGCACTTGATACACTCAGACACAATAGGCTAAAAACAAAAGGCATAGAAGGCTGCTAGGACTTTAATAAAAAAAAGTTTTCAAATGTGTAGTAAAGTCAATTCCACTTTGATCTCTTCTGTATTAATTTAGAGTGACAAAGTCCATGAAATATCAAAGAAAAATGAAATGATTGCCCTTTGAAACTAGTACCATAGCATAGCTATTTCTAGTTATTGATTTATTTCTGCCCCGGGTTGCTGCCTTTAAGCCATGTTGTATCTGATGCCAAGGTAAGTGAATAAATGTAATAAATCATTTTAACTCTTCAGTGGTGCACACTCATTTGTGTTTACTCAAAAATTGGTCTGCTGTCAAACCAAGAATTCCCCTCCCTCCTCTCTTCCTCAATAGTACTGTTTTTGTTGCCCTTGAGGAATCTGCAATCAGTTTTTTCTCCACACATTCTCCACTGAGAAAGTTGAGGATGAAAAGAAAACAGGAAAATTAAGAAGAGTTAAAAAACTTGACTGCAGAACAAGTTCTGTCATTTTTCTGATTCTGTTTCCTGTGAAGTTCATACCTTCCACTTGGTAAATCCGAGGCACGTATGAAGGCATTGTGAAGATTGTAAAGCATCCTGATCTCTAATGTCATATTACCTATACCTTTGTTTATACCTTGTCTCGAATGAGGTGATATTTCAAGTATGTGTTTAATAATACTTGATTCGAAGAATTTCACTCCCAATGCACTACCTCAGTGTCTTGATGCTGAATTAGGACCTCTGTGCTCTCATTTGTCCCATAGGAAATCACCTCATGAATGAAAGGGTTTCAGCATTATTGTTTGCTTTCACATTGTACATAGTTACAATTTTATTGTTGAACCCTTATTAACAGTGTTAGTAAGTATCATTGGTAAATCTGATCCTCGTACAGGAAAGAATGTCTTCTTGGGTCATTGAATAAACCCCTGGTAGCACTGATCCCACTTGTGGGAATAAAGATTCCTAATAACATGGCCCTTTGGTAGTTTCCTGCTTTGGCAAAATCAGAATTTTATAAACCAAATCTATAGTTTTGCTTAGACTCTAGAAGTTTTCCTGGACAAAGTAACTTAATCAGTTCCTGGAGGATCTCACTGTGAAGATAAAAATGAATCTTTGTTGAAGACAGTGTCTTCTCCAACCATGATAATAAATTTATGGGAATAGTGACAGCATACTGAATATATAGAAAACTATCAGGAGGTCATTTTTAGCTATGTGTTTTCATTGTTTTTAATATATTTTCTATATACACACATACACAGAGAGAGACAGATAGAGGTGTGTGTGTGTGTGTGTGTGTGTGTGTGTGTTGTATCTATTAACATAACTGGAGAATTCAGGAAAAATTAGAAAGAAAGGACAATAAATGAGAAAATAAATGACTCAGAGACTGGATACACTAAGTATACACAAAAAGACATGTTCTATTGATTAGAGTGGAAAAGAAAATTCTGAGCAGCATTCAGTCCTGTGAGTTGTTACTTCCAATGTTAAGGAAGAGTCCTTCATCTCAAACCCTTTGATTGAACTAAGCCTGGATATTGATGAGGGATCCACATAGTAAATCCATTAAATTACTTAATCACTCCACTTGCTTAATTCAGTTGTGAATGACCCTGGGTATCAGCAGAGGCTGATGAATTTTTGTTTTCTTATTGCTATGCAATGGTCTCCAATATCCAAAGCCCATCTGGCATCCTCTTTATTCACAGGAATTCTTAGGCAGCTAGAGGTAAAAATGATCATAGATCATGCACATATTTAATAGAGTGAAATGACTACTTCAAATATTACTTGTGGAGCTATGCATCTTTGGAGTATGGACTTCTCTCCATGGGTCATAGAACAGGTAAAACAAGTCCTGATGTGATGGGTAAACCTCAGATATGTAGTTGCATTGTTCAATTGAATGTATAAGAATAATTTTCCTCTTCAGGTATGTTAGACTTTAAAGTTTTATGGTATTTAAAAATAGTTTGCAATATTTTAAATGACATTAAAAATGATTTTTGGAGAGTTCACCATAAGTTTCTCTACAAACAGCTGCCAAACATGCAGTTATTTACTTCTCTAAACCTACAGGCAAAAGAAGATAGTTCAGCATTTTGAAGAAACAAAAGAGTGAAATACTTGGGGGATACCAATAAGTTTCTTAATCATTTCTAGTCCTTTCCATGGTTCAGTTTCTACCTCAGCACCCACTGCCATGGCATGTCTCCATTAAGCATCCCAAACCAAAAATGAACTAATCATATCATAGATATGCAATCCAGTCTAAGGGATCTTGCATCCTTATTCCAATAATACATCTATGCATAAATATTTAAAGAATAAAGATTATTTGGGGGCTCACTGGCTCAGTAAAACTCAACAACTTTAAGAATAATATTTACAGAAAAATGAAAGTAACGTTTTGGACCAATATTCAGAGAGTTGCCTTCCAGATAAGGCACTAGGATGGGGAAACTGCAGTTTCACCTCCACCATCCTGGAAACAAAATGCGGAACAGCCTGGTTGCCAGCTCTGTTAGTCTTGATCCTTGGCCAATCCCACTCTGGTAAGCTTTATTTCACACCCCATTTAGAGCATGCTTGGAGGAGCACCCAAAGATTTGAGAGCAGGCTCAAGGCTTATCTCGCCTCTCCAGACATCAGCAGTGTGAAACACGGGACTTTTAAAAATAATGTTTCCAGCTCTTCCTGCTTCTGGTCAAGCTGAACACTCTACGGAGGTGGTTGTTCTGGTGGAATCGCTGGCACTTCCTACCGTGGGCACTGTCGAAATACACAGAGCAGCATGGAGGCTGAAATTGAAAAGTCTCAAATGAGGACCACAGCAAGTCCCCTACCCCCTAAACAGAACCACCAGTGCTACAGTTCTCAGGAACTGTGCTCGGAGGCCCAGCTTTTTCAGTGACACAGCCAGACGCCAGCCAAATGCCCCAAATTCATTCTTAGCACAGACCTTAATGTCAGTGTATAGAGGCATCTTCAGAGTGCCACAGTTAGTGACTTCTGCTTTCGTTCAGTCTTAAAATATCATCCCTCACAACTAAAGGTTTTACTTACCATGAATAAACAGGATGGGTAAAAACAATTGTAAATATAATCAGTCTATATAGTACTGTTAAACTGATGATATTGGAGTAAAACATAAAAAATAAAATGTTTCTGAGCAGTAAGAAAGTATCAAAGTGCTGCTCACTAACTGGATTTAAGTGTGGAAGTAAAGTTTTAGACATTGGCAAAATAGTGATTGGATTGTTTTGATTATTATTAGCTGCTTGAAGGATGCTTTCTACTCACTCACACTCATACACTCACACACACTCACACACATACTCACACACTCATACTCACACTTTTTCACACACACACAAACATCAGAATTTTTGTCTTTTCTGAGATATTGAACATAATTTTGCCAATTCTAGACATTTTGTTTGAAAAATTCTACTATTTCATACTTTGGGTATTCATAACTTAAAAATTCATTGTTTTATAAAGCAATTGACATGTGCAAAAGTTGGTTAGGAATATTGTCATATGTAACATTTCCTTCACGGCTCTTTTTATGAAGACTATTTCTGAGATTGACTCAGGTTCTATTTCCATCACTGGGGTGAATGTGCCACTTGGGTAGGAAGCTAAAGAAGGAAAGTTTTAGCAAGAGAAAGTGTGAGCAAATATCCTCAATGCCAGCATTAGCACAGTGTGGCTCCACCCACAGGTGACAAGTTCTGAAACATCTCAAGTCATTCCTTACAAACACACAACCCATCACCCCGAATTGTGCAAAGCTCAGAGTCTTGATCTTGAGAATAGTAGGGTTGATTTTTTTCGTTTTTGATTTTTTGTTTGTTTGTTTTATTTTGTGGCTAGAGGGAAAAACAATACTTGAATTATTATGAACAACAATTTACAATCTTTATATCACATCTCTGAATAGCTCTCCTTTCACTTAAAGTTTTAAATTTTTTTCATTTATTTATTTTGTTTGAGTGTATATGTTTGTGTGGGCATGCATATGTCATAGTGTGAATGTGGAGGTAGAGAACAGCTTGCTGGAACTGGTTCTCTCCTGGGGATCAAACTGGCTTTTCCAGCTTTGTATCAAGTGTCTTTATTGACTGAGACATCTCACCAACTCATCTAAAAGGTTTTTTAAATTTTATTTATAAAACTTTGTCTTGTATATTTAAGCCAAGAATACCCAAACTATTAGACTCCAAGATACAAATTTAACTTTCAGATAAAGTCTATAGACCCAGTAGCTAGCTGGAAGACATCCTTTCAGAAGAGTTGTAGCCATAAGCGAGCAGGGCACAATGGGCAACGGAGATGTTTCTCACACTCAGATTAATGTTAGGCCTCATGCAACTAGAGTTCATTAACATTTTTAAATCAGTTTTTGAGATGTAAAATTGCTACTTGCTGACAATATCAGATCTCAAACTGGGTAAGACAAGGCTCCATGCTAGGCAAGCATTCTACCACAAAGCCAACTACCAGTGGCAACATGGTATCTATGGTACAATTAACAAAGACCACTTATTTGCCTTTTCAGTTATTTAAGTCAAAGAATTTTTTCATACATTCAAGTCTTTTTGGTTGTACAGAGATATAATCAGTCTTGGAGTTTGGTAAGCCTTGCTCTGTTATTGTTTTTATCATACAGGAATCCATTCTTAAACAACGCAGTGGTTAATCTTGTATAGTCTTACTATTGTTATTCTGCCTGAGGTCCAATAAACTTTAATGTGGAAAACAAACAAAAATGAAGAGGGTAAGAGGCACAGATTTGTAATAATCAATGGTGGGCAGGCCTCACCCCTTATTTGGGGGGCAGCCTCAGAAAAGTTATTTAGCTTCTGTCTGATCTTCATTTCCAGCCATATGAGCACAGTGGTACTTACCTCCACAGGTCTGAATGAAACCTTAATCAGAAAAATCCACACATGCTCAGGCAAGAGTACATAGAATCATGTGTACTGCTTAATATCTAGACATGCTAAAGAGCCAGGGGATGCTCCTTCAGATCTGCTCCTCCTTCCTGCTGCTGGATATGAGCTAGAGTGTCCTACTATGGGCACAGCCCTCAGCTTTGCTGCTAAAGAGCCTTTCTAGTCAGTAGATACCAAGTGCAGTCCCTGTGACTCATAACTATAGGAAGAGTGACTTTCTCACTTTTCGTACTGTGTCTTTCTGTTCTTAGTGTGGTGGAGCTAGGTGGAAGACAGGGTCACACACACACACACACACACACACACACACACTTTGGGTATATTTTGGTTAAGATTTCTTCCCCATGAAAATTGCTTTTCTACAAGTTAGCATCCAGTTAGGATCGAGGTTTTTGTATCTTTTGATGACTGAACAGGCATCCTCTCTTCCATTCCTGCTTATGAATCCTTGTTATCACCAAAGCACGTGGGATGCCCTTGTCTCAGAGGCAAAAGAACCACATACAAAATGACACAGAAAATAGGAAATTTCCATTTACTGTTTTAAAAGCATTCTCACTGGGATGTTTTTATTATAACATTCACCACCAATTACAGTGACATCTAGGAGAATGAGTGGGTTTGACTGGGTATCAAAGCATCAAGAGCATCTATATAACAAGACTATGAACTTCATCAGCAAACTGCTCTGGGAAACAGGTTTGAACAAATATGTAGCAGTTACTAAGGTGGAGAACTTCCCATCACTGCATAAGTGCTAGATCCTTGGCTTGCCAAGAGGTGACAGGAGATAGGCAAGGAACCCATTGTTACGAATCCCTAGCTACAGAGAAAGCAGGAATCTAGCCAATCAAGAGGGACCTCTTTCTCCTAAGTGCAGTTAAATGCTGTCTGGCTCTGAGTTCACTACCCTGAATCAACCTGAAGGCCATGGCTAGCTGGTTTCATGACAACCATTTAAGATTCTACTTGTTGGTTCTAAAGGTTGTCTCATTTCTTTTTGTTACCACATACACCTGACAGTCCACAACCATCCCTTTTCTCATGTCTTAAACTTTTGCCTTAGATTCTGACTCAAGTCAAGCATTACTTTGATGGTTCTTTTTCATTTCATGACTGTTTTCTTAGTTGTCTTCTTTGCATTTATTTTTATTTTATGTCTATGGCAGCTCTGCTCACATGAATAGCTATGTACCACATGCATGTCTGGTGCCAGTGGAAGCCAGAAGAAGGTGTCAGATCCCTGGAAACTAGAGTTACTGAGGTTTGTGAGCCACCATGTAGGTCCTGGACATCCGGCCCAGGTCCTCTGGAAGAGAAGCCAGTGCTCTTAATCTCTAAGCCACCTCTCCAGCCCTGGTTCTTTTATTTTAAAAAATGACTTTTAACTTACAATGTATTTATGCAATTATGTGTGTCGGTATGCCTGTGTGTGGGTGTGTAGGCGTGTGACGGTGAACAGTGAGGTCAGCAGACAACTCTGCAGTGACTGTTTCTCACTTTCTGTTGCGGGAGTTCTGGGGATCTAACTCAGGCCATCGGCAGCTCTAGGCAACTGGGATTGGTCTCTGTGCTTTTCCGCAAAGAAAACTGAGGTCCAGCAAGATTAGATGCTGTGTTAGGGGCTTTAAATCTACTTTTTCGAGATAAAGTAACTTGTGTTATTTCCTACAACTTTTTTATACCATGGTAGAAGACGCCCAAGAGCTATGTTGTTCTCCTTGTCAAACAAAACAAAACAAATGAGAAAACAAAACCAAAGTAACAAAAGCCCAGTGACTTAAACATGGTCCCTGTCTTTTCACCTGAATGCCTGTGCCTTGTTATTCACTGTTTTTCACGAGGCCTTGCTTTCCTTTTATGTCCACACCTCTGTAGCTCCTTCCTACCAAGAGGTGGGAAGGCAGGTGAGACTGACAAGGCCCTGCCCTCTGTGACTTTGTCATCAGTAACAGAGGGTGAGACACATGACAGCAGTGCCAGCTCCCAGGTAAGTCATCAGTAAATGGACTGGAGTGGAGACCAGAGCATGCCAAGTCCACCCGTAGCAGGCCCGATAGAGTAACCGGTCTTCCTCCAAAACCCATTCACAAAAGCTTCTGCACTGCACAGGAGCTGGAGTGAAGAGTGTACAGTGCTCATTGCTCATTACTATTTGGACATTAGCATCCCCTCCACCCTCAGGCTTGCTTCTGGAAGCACTCATTCAGTATCACAAGTCATCTTCACTGGGAACAAGCAAAGCTTTTCATCCTTTCTGCTATCGGTAAGTCCTCTCTTTATTCCGAGTATCTGTCTGTCTAGCTAGCTATGTCACTCTTAGCTGCCCCACCTACTGTGTGTGTGCACGTACACGGGATGTGTTTGAAGTCAGGCTTTGAGACATGCAAGCAGTCTTGATGCATGCAGCAATAAAAAAATCATTCGGGCATCTATTTTCAGGTGATTGTCATTTTTATTACATTTCAAAGTAGAATGAACTTAGGAGTAGAGGAGTGGTAAGAGACTTTCCGAAGCCCTTAGGAAAAAAAAAGCATTTCTTCATATTTTCATGCCTGGACTGGCAGTCAAATAGTATAAATTGCTGATTTGACATCTTTCTATGTTCCTATTAAATAACAATATTGTCAAAGGAGAGAGAAAGTTATGCAATACATAACACCAGGCATGAAGAAACAGGTTAAATATATTTGGATTGTATCTGAGACCAAGAAAGTCAAGGGTGAGGGGGACTTTGTTGGAGACCTTCAATCATAAATGGGGTAAATCTGAGTTAATGGTGAAGTGATACCAGCAATGACATCACACAATGGCATGAAATCTAATGAGGAAGGCAATATTATTTGTAAAATTTTACCTTTTGTCAGGGACCCCAGTCATCCAATTGTTGGAATGTATACACACACACGATGCTTTCAACATTTTTTAAATGGAAACTTCAGTTTATGTAGTCCTAGGCATTTGAAGCATAATTTCTGTCTTCTGAGAAGATTTATTTTCAGTTTTGCATTGTTTATTGGTAGTTTTTTTGACTCAAAGAGAAAAGTATTCATAAAGAAACTGTCCTCTCTAGTCTCCATGTCAAACTCTGCTGAGGAAATACTCTCAGAGCCAACTGGTCTCAAAATCTAGCCTGTCTTTCTTTCTCTCTTTCTTTCTCTCTCTTTCTTTCTTTCTTTCTTTCTTTCTTTCTTTCTTTCTTTCTTTCTTTCTTTCTTTCTTTCTTTCTTTCTTCCTTTCTTTCTTGGTAGATGTCACCCTGGGCATTATAAATTGTGTATGTGTACTATATAATTATATTGTCCATGGATTTATGCAACTCTATTGCATATTTCATTACTTTTTCTTGGTCTACTTATTAAAACTACATTTTACATGTCTAATAGTGCAATTCAGATTGTACCAAATATGAAACTCTGACATACAGGCACAGGGAAATGATGCTTGAGCAATTTACCGGAGTCACTGAAGGACAGGACAATTACCTTTCTTTTGTAATGAGCTGTGGAGGGTGGCTCAGGCTGCTTTTTCACATTCCTGATTCCTCTATCCACCTTTCTTTCAAAATCTGAAATCCCTGCCAGGTGGTGGTAGAAACCTGACTCTTTCTTCCCACCATGCCCTTATCCAAGGCAAGATGGAGGTTAAAGAAGGGTGAGGGGCCCTTGTTGGTTTGCAGGAAATCCTAACCCCTGTGGGATGCTGTTCAGAATCCAAACAGGGTTCAGAACATAAACATTCCACGTAATTTGTTGTTTCCATACATCATTTGCCTCATAAAAAAAAGAGCTGAAAAAATTTAATGTGTGACTACAGTGACAGAGAGTGGGTGCCAACAGCTCTCTGGATGGCTTTTTATCTCATTCCCTCAGTGAAAACAGTTAACTAGGCACTGGTGAGAGATTCTGTAACTGCGCAACACAAAGCTGGCGCCAGCGCCAAGTGTGGCGTGCCAGATGTGCGAATCCATCCTGAGCGTGGCATCCGCAGCCCCACAGCTCGCCATAGCCATTAATCTGGAGACCTCTGGGAGTTCCGGGGAGCGCTGTAAAACCCGGCCCCTGCCAAGGCTGCATCAGATAAAGCCATCAATGCATTGTAAAAAAGACACAAAACCTATTTCATGGGCGGCGCTGATCAAGCAATTACAATCATTGACTACATTAAGCAAAGAAACAGCGGGGTGCCCTATAAAATTGACTGCCAACTTGAATAATCAATAGACTCCATGTAGAGTAAATTAAATAACTGAAAAACTATTTGGAAACGCTGAAGTTAAAAAGCCAATCAGTAATCCCTCACCCATGGCAAAACAATCCTGCTTCCAAAGATTCTTTGGTTTGCTTGAAATTTTCATCCCCGGGAAAACCTGGAGGAGTCTGCTGGGGGGAGAGAATATTCTTCAACCTCTTTTTTCCTCTTTCCTAATGTCATTCAATCTGAATGTGTTTATAATTGATCAGCGTTCTCTTCCCGTCACCTGTAATGGAGTACATACCCAAATCAGGGAGGTTTTGACCAAAGGTTACCATTCGAAAGGGAAACATTAAGGTTTGATAGAGTTCAGTTCTGGGTTTAACCTGAGGCCAGTAATCACAAGACTTTATCTTATGCGTGTAAAATAATTTAGAAGATAAGTGTCTTTAATTATTATTATTTTTTCATAAGATAAGGCCATAGATGCAGAGAGAAGGCTATGTACAAGCATTTTGGAGACTGTCACTGATTTACCTGGTCTCCATAAACTCCCCTAGAGAGTTTTCGAGGACATGAGAACCAAGGTAAAATTTTACATTTCCTTCTTGCTAAGATATTTTTCTTGTTTTTGCTCTACTGGAAAGTAACAAAATATATACACAAAAATAAGCACTAATTTATATTTCATGTTGTTGGTGCCATAAAATGTTTGCATTATTTTTCAAGGAATTATTTATTCATTTATACACATGCATATTTGTTTATTTTGTTTCAGGCTAGAGAAAATACAATTTCACAGGGAGTTTATTTATTGTATTATTAGAATATCAAGAAGAAAAATAGATGGAAATGTCACAAATAACTGCACATGCACACACACACACACAGAGAATGAGAAGGAGGGAAGAGCAAGAGCCATTTTTGGCAAATTTTCTTTGATTAAAGTGTAATGATAGTGATTTCAGATCTCAGAAGTGAACTTATTAGGCAGTAACATATCTGGATGTAAACTGTATACAAAAGTAGAAATATTACTAGTATTTATATGCGCTTACAATATTTTTCCACTAAGAGAGTTTTTTTTTTTTTAAAAAAAGCATTATATCAGAGACAATAGAATTTTCTTTGTAGTCAAGCCTGTTTCTGAAAACAATATAATACGTAATAATACAAAGACACCCGTGGCACTGATGAATACATCATTAAGCAAGCATTATTGCTGTTCTCACTGAATATAAGATCACCCTGATATTATGATGATTTACATATTAACAAAAATAATACTGAGGTGTGTTTAATGCGGCATTTGAATTAACTCTTCATAGCATGCCCGTTCTCTGGAGCTAGACTGGAGAATAAATTGCAGGGTGAATATGGAACTAATTGTCACCAGCAGGGCTTCTGAACCTAGGTAACTAGAGAATATCTTAGTGGTATTACCTTCAGCATGCTGATGTGTTTTATAGTGCTGCCTACAGAGGAACACAAGACATTAGCTGTCAATAAACAGCTTGCCTTACCACTCTACCCCCTTTCCTATTAAATCTAAGGGAGACAAAACCCTCGGAAATGGTGGCTTTAATGAGCAAACTTTATTTTAAAAAACTGCACTGGAAAAGGGGAAATATGATGAACTAAAAATGATTATATGTCACAATAAAATTCTCCAACTTGTCGGCTGATGAGATGATAATGTTGCCTATAAAAGCAGAAAGAGCCAAGTGCTGCTGAGACCCTGATAAAATGTCTTATTGAAATCTATTGTATTTACTTCTTATTAGATTCTGAACTCAAATAGATCTTGATTGTTGAGAGCTCGGATATTTAAAAGCTTGAAGATCATCAATTACATTACTCATAATTTCCACATCTGCCCTCCCCACTGTAATTCAGAGGGAGAGAAAGACTCTTTTAACACAGTCTTCCTGCAACTTGATTACTGGGAGACTCGGTTACAATGTGCACTTGAAATGCTGTTACGATGTGAACTTCACTGCAATTTTCCATTTTATGGAACTACTCCTACACGGATAGCTTTGGGTAATAATTGAAATAAAATGCTAAGAGTTCTGCCAAACCAAGAGAGAGAAATGGAGGGTCACCCTACACCCAGATCCCTGCAGGGCTACCAGAAGCCTCCCTTTGAGAGCTACCCTGTTTACCTGCCTGCTAAGAGTAGCTTGCTGGGAGCTAATATGCATTTGGACTTAAACAAAGCAATAATTTAAATGCACATTATGCAATTGAAGAGGAGTTTGGTTATGTTTATGTTGGGTAGAAGCATGCTATAGGGATTAGAGACTGGGAGAATTCCCACTGTCCAGATGTTGCCAGATAATGCTTGTTCACAGCATCCTGGTGGAGGGAACAACTTGGGGCTGGTTTCCAGTTCCCTGTAGGGCTGCAATGTTTGCACTGTTCAGGTGCTTGTATAGAAACAACTTAAACTATAACTGCTTCCCTTCCACTGGAGCAGCTCCTAGCATGACATTATACACACATAGGAATGTTTATGTATCTCACTGGGTCTCACCAGAGCCAACAAACAGGATGAGGGAGGTCCTGGAGAGTTTAAGTAGATATGCCAGGACCTGGGGAGATGGCTCAGTGTGCAAAATGTATGCTGCACATGCATGAGGACTGAGTTTAGAATTCCAGCAATAGTGTAAAAAAGCCAGGTGCATGGTAGCACGAGCCTATAATCTCAGCGGTGGGGAGGCAGGGATAGGGAATGCCTAGAGCTTGTTGGCCAACCAGCCTGGCCCAACCAGGGAGCTCCAGGTTCAGCAAGGAACCTTTGTTTGAAAAATGAGGAGGAAAGTAACTGAGAAAGACATCCAGCGTTGAACTCTGGCCTCCACAGGCAAGCACATGCAGGGGGAAGGGGGGATACAGGCATGTGCACATGCAGGCACACATGCATCTCACCCCCCCACACACACACACAGGAAAGGAGTAGGAATTCCAGGTCCAACTAATGGTGAAGATTATTACATATTTGTTCCGTTACCGGGGTGGCTTTCTTAATACTCATGTGTTCTCTTTCACATGCACACAGGTGCACTTTGCCTGTGGTTCTCACACACAGAGAAATATGAGGTGCAAAAAGGACATAGCAAGTCTTAAGAAGAGGATGGGGTGGTAGAAGGCTGAAGATTCCTAGTGATGCTTCTTCCAGGAGGAAAAGAAGTCCCTGCAGTCCTTCTCGATGACGTTCCTGCTGGGGGCCAGCTTTTAGTTTAAACTGTCTTTATTCCAGTGAAGAGTTGGTCCTGAGTCACAACCTGAGAAAAATAGAACTGTATTATCCACCTTATCCACCCCCCATCCTAACACACAGAAACACGTGTTCATTCACAACCTGAGGAAATAGAACCTTACCTTATATCCTAACATGAAGAACCGTGTGCTTGCTCTTGAGCATCACTATAGAATGATGGGAATTCTGTGACTTGTTCATCAGTATTTAGTCTCTATTATGTTTTTTTTTAATTTCATGCAATTCCATTTTTCCCATTATGATTTGGTGTTGTAATCAATGCAATAACAACAGTTTAATTAAACAGACCTTCATTGATTATATAAACTAACTTTCAAATTTTGACCAAATTTGATTTGGCATACCTTGTTTATGTTATTGTAAATCCTATCTACTTTATTCTAGAGTTCACTGCTTATTTTAATAGTATTTGATGACTTTCATTTAAAAAATCATTCATATAGTGATCACTGAATTACTCCCCATGTCCTGTGAACTGAATTGGTTCACAGAAAATATAGATAAATCTTATTTAGACTGAAATATTTTTAAAAGAGAAAGTCTTACTTATGAGGCGATGAAGTCATTTGCAGAAATGGTCCACACAGAACCACAACTTTCCTCTTAAGGGAAATAAGAGGTAGTTTATTCTGGAGCCAAATATAAGTAACTTAGCCTGGCAAATGGATTCAGATTGCCCTAACATGTTGATGGTTTTTGTGAACTTCTATGATTATAGAGCAAAACATCTGGATCTGCAATATTCTAACTCTCCACAATGACTGAATTTTATTCTATTTTTTAACAAAATAAGTCCAATAAGACAAAAGTCATCATATCAAATTTGGACTAGAAAATACACAAGAATGAGAGGCTCACTTGTTCACACATTCAAGACTCCCACAAAAATACCGAACAATTGAAAGCTTTTGTATACATGCAGAAGACCTGGAACAGACCTGTGCTGGCCCTATGATTCCCGCTTCACTCTCTGGGAGTTCATACGAGCTTTGTTCTGGTGTTATAGAGGAGCTTGTTCTCCTGGTGCCCTGTACCCCCTCTGCCCGCTCCCTTCTGCCTCCTCCTCCATGTGTTTCCCTGAGCTCTAAGGGGAGGGATTTGATGTAGACATTCATTTAGAGCTGTGCATTCCAAGGTCTCTGAGCAATGTCTGGCCATGAGTCACCATATTTGTTCCCATCTGCCATAGGATAAAGCTTTTCTGGTAGCAGAATATCATTAGAACTCATCATTTTATTGCTACTTTAAAAAAAAAAGTAGTATTTTGCTGGGCGGTGGTGGCGCACGCCTTTAATCCCAGCACTTGGGAGGCAGAGCCAGGCGGATCTCTGTGAGTTCGAGGCCAGCCTGGGCTACCAAGTGAGTTCCAGGAAAGGCTCAAAGCTACACAGAGAAACCCTGCCTCAAAAAAAACAAAAAAAAAAAATTAAAAAAAAGTAGTATTTTGTTTTTCCCCCAAATCCCTGCACTATCCACTCTCTGGTTATTGGTTATCAAAGCAGGATTAGGTATGGGTTCCATCTTCTGGAGTGGGTCCTAAGTCAAATCAGACAACATAGATGTCCCTTAACAGAAGAATAAATAAGAGAATGTGGTATATTTACACAATAGATTATTACCTGTGTGTATTTTTAAGAAGGCACTGAATTGGACCAAATCTATTTGGAGATTTTCATTAAACCCTTTTCTGTCACAGGTAAACTGTGTGCCCCCTCCCCAAGCAAAGCACAGTAAGAGACAATATTTGGTGCCATTTCACTTGGAGCCCCACAATTTACAGGTCTTGTGACAGTATTTACATATCAGCAATATTTGGAATACATGTTAGAATGGAACATGGCTAAAGTGCAAAATGCTTGCAGTAGCTTCCCCACAAAGTTCTTAGAAGTGCATTTCTGCCACACAGTTACTAAACTGTTACTAAACTGAATGCTCACAAGCAAAAGCAAAATCTCCCCTCTAGGAACTGCCATGGCAAGGCTTCTGCAGGAAGGGAACAAACCTTGTGTAGGAAGGACAGGGAGCACAAGTGCTGAGGTCTGGTGAGGACTCCATCAAAGGGAGTAAACGCACGGGATGCTAAGTGACAAGTCTGTCTAGGTCTATCCCAACTCTCGCCTTCCTGTGTTCAAATTTGTGAAGTTTAATTTTTTATAAAATCAGGGCTACCTAACTTATGTTTGTGATTAAATGGACCTATTATTAAGTAGAGGTATTCGTTCATTTGTGACCTTTACATTTCCCTGTCTCTGTCTCTCTGTCTCTGTCTCTGTCTCTGTCTCTGTCTCTGTCTCTGTCTCTCTCTCTCTCTCTCTCTCTCTGTTCCCTTGTCTTTTGAAACAGAATCTGACTCTGTTGACTGGACTGTAGGTCATATAGACTCCTAACAAACCCCATGCTTCAAACTTCAAGTGCTGGGATCACAGGTATGTGTCACCACTTCTGGCCTGTTCTGTCTTCTATTATTTTCATTTGTCCTTGAAGAGTGGAGACAGGAAGCTGTCATTCTTCTGTGGATTGAGCATAATGTATGTAGGATTTGCCTGTTCTTAACAGAAACTAGTTGCACATGAGGGAAATCTGGCATGCATACAGTGGAGAAACATTTTAGTGCACACTGCACTCTGGCTCCGGGCTGTGTATAGTCAAGCAGAAATGCCCATGAAACTTGTCAACAAGAAGCTGCTGGTAGGGGGCTGGGGATGTGCCTCAACTGGCAGAGTGCTTGCTCAGCGTGAATCCCTAAGTTCAGTCCCCAGCATCGCTTGAGTCCGATGTAGTGGTGCACACCTGCAACTCCAGCACTCAGGAGGTGGGGACAGGAGGATCCAAAGGCTAAGATCATCCCCAGCTGCATGTGGACTTAAAGACTAGTTAGGCTACAGAAGACTCATCTCAACCAAAGAAAGAAAGAAAGAAAGAGCAAGGAAGGAAGGAAGGAAGGAAGGAAGGAAGGAAGGAAGGAAGGAAGGAAGGAAGGAAGGAAGGGAGGGACAGATGGAGGAAGGGAAGGAAGGGAGGAGGGAAGAAAGACAGGAAGGCAGGAAGGCAGGAAGGCAGGAAGGAATGAAGAAAGAAAGAAAGAAAGAAAGAAAGAAAGAAAGAAAGAAAGAAAGAAAGAAAGAAAGAAAGAAAGAAAGAAAGAAAGCGAGCAGGTAGAGGCAGAGGAAGAGCCTTTCAGGGCAAAAGGCCAAGGTGGGTCCTGAACAGGGACCAGATGAGGTATATGGCTCATGTCCTGCCTTATTGTCAATACCTTGTCTGGATTTTCTATTCAAATCTGCCTCTTTCTTCATTATGGATGGAACTATAGTATGACATAATCAGCACAGGGTCTGGTTGATTGAACATTAATGAACTCCTTTGCCCTAAACAATTGTGGTTGAATGCATGGAAGGAGGGATGGAGGAACAGACTTGATAATAGCATCTAATTTTATTATTGAGAACATTCCCACAATGACACGGACCAGGCTAGTTCTATCTAAAATGTCATGGCATGTATTTCATGACCAGCACCAGGACTGCAAATTTCCTTCAAGGACTAAGAAGAACTTCATAGGAAATCTATTTGATTCACCTCTTTCATAAGTCTCTGTGCTCAGTTCCCTTCAACTGACAGACTGGGTCTTCTCTGCATCTACAAGAGAGCGTGTGTCCCTCTTGGGCCATGGAGGAATAGTGTGACTTTTCTTCCCCATGACTTCCTTTCAAGGACTGATATGGGTGAGCAAATCTGATCACCCATCTTTAAAGAAAATAATTTTCTTCAGATTAAGGTCGATTATGTCAGACGTTTGAGTTAAGCAGTAGATTTATCCTTTCTTAAAAGCATGCCACAGTTACTAATTATAGTAAATGGTTATGAACAGACACAGAGGGCATCTGGGTGCACATGGTCCCATGGCATGTAGGATCAAAACTGCTGTGTTTTACTGAAGTTATTACAGAGAGTAAGAAACTGGGTTTCCTGGGTTGAATTTTAAAATTGAATGTATGTTAATTGGTAGAAAAAGCACAGACTTCTGAGTTTGATGGACCTGGTCTGAAATGTGTCTGTCACTTACTGGTTATATTTTGGGGATTTTAGAACCTGTTTCCTCTGGGTGAAATGGGGGTAATTCTCCTTTTTTTTAGGTTGTTTTAAGGGTTGGAAATGGCTCCAATGATTTATCAAAGCCAGAGCTTGGCTTGTTATAGATCATTAATTGTAAGAGCTTCTGTTAAGGCTCAAAGAGTGAAATAATTGTTCAGGAAAATGTGGATGAAGGATGCAAAAATAGGAGAACCCAATAGTGATATTGTCATATGAACTCCTTATACCAACCACACTTGAAATGTGCCTCTATGACTAGCAACAGCCTAAGACTGCAATAAATCATTTCACAGAGATCACTCAACTGGCTTCAGACACAATCTGTGGTTTCTAACTCACAAACCTGTTCTGTATTTAGCAGAAACAATGCAAGGTAGAAAGATCATAATTGACTTTTGGTCCCCTGAGCACTGCCCGTTCTGTAAACACTGGAAGTTTGCATCAGTTTTCTGCATCAGTTTAATGGCACTTGGTGAAGCAATGCTCTTTGTTTTGTAGGCTTTGTTGTTGTTGTTTATTTTCTTCTCTTTTGCTCTTGGTTTTGTAGGAAATAAACTCTAAACAAACCGATTCAATCCAAGATATAAGAATACCTGTTTTTCATTATAAAATGCAGCTGATGAATAATTGCATAGATATTCTGCCACAGAAATCCTTCTAACACCATCCATACTCTCTTTAGGAAGACTGAATCAATGTGTTGTGTGGCTGTTGTCATGGATTTCTTCCTCTGTATACTTTTGTCTTCTTTATCTTGGATTCGTTACATATGACATGCAGAGTATAACATTATTTTTGCTCTGCTAAGCGACAGTGTCAAATAAAATTAGTTCTTTCTACTCTATGCTACAACATGTATTCCAGTGTTTATTTAATGTATTAACTATATTTGTGCATACTTGTCTTTATACATCATAATAAAAGCCCTAATGCATTTTAGAACACTGAAGAATATTCACAGAAGATAAAAAAGCCTCAGTTCTAAGTGGAATCTTACAAATATAGGATATACAACCTTACTCAGAAAAAAAAGCTTACTTGAAGAAAATAGAGATTTTATCATAGGGGTAAAGATATGTGCTATATAAGGGTTGGGACACTGAGATAATGCATTTAGTTAACAACCATATCCATTTCCTGTTGTGTGTATATGTATACCTTGGTGTGTGTCTCATGTATTGGGAACAAGGTAAAAACTAAATACATTGCAGGACACAGGAAAAAAGGAAATGAATAAGAGAGTATTACATATATACATCATGTTTATAAAGATAAAGATGTGTGAGTTGTCCCCAGAGATCCAGTGAATAATCTAATCAAAGAAGAAAGTTCTGTGTATTAGTAATAAAAGGATACTGACCCCACCTGAATTCATGAACATCTGGCAATGGAGATATTTGGAGGGGACCAAAGGAAGCCCCCAAATGTCTAGTCTTTTGTAAATGTGTATGGCAAGCAGATAAGCCACTGGTAATAACGCAGCTGAACAGGTAAACAAACATACACCCCAGGACATTTGGGTTCTCACCACCTCAGGTAAAATGCAGCTAACAACACAATGAGACATTTACCTCACAATCTGGATGAGATGGTCTCAACTCTCATCATTTTCAGTTCGAAATCTCTGATTCTAAGTCAATTTTCTATATGGCCGGAGCTTTGCATCCTTGAAACTTGATCCTGGGCTCTTGATTCTCTGCTAGATTTCACGGCAATTCAAAAAAAAAAGTTTGCAAACTCAAGCTGGAAGCTTCAGGTTGCCTCTCACCTATAACCGTTCACTTTGGCAATGGTTACTTTGAAGATAAGACAGGATACTTCTATGTAGTACTTAGTTGCAAAGGTTTTTTTTTTTTTTTTTTTTTTGGTGTTTCGAGACAGGGTTTCTCTGTGTAGCTATGCGCCTTTCCTGGGACTCACTTGGTAGCCCAGGCTGGCCTCGAACTCACAGAGATTCGCCTGGCTCTGCCTCCCGAGTGCTGGGATTAAAGGCGTGCGCCACCACCGCCCGGCAGTTGCAAAGGTTTTAATTTATATGAAACAATCAGATACTTCTGTTTATATTTGACAGTGGTAACAGTAAGTTGACATTTTGAGTTAATCTTTTGCATGCAAGAGAAGTTACTTTAGAAAGTCACTGAGGCATAGATTGAACTCTTAATAAACCCACGTTCAAATGTTTTGATCTTGGTCTAATTACTAAACTCTTATGACCTAAAATTTAATTTCTCATCTGTGAAATGGTCCTTATGAAACACAGAACATGGGATCCAATGTGATTTTGTGTGGAAAGTATTTGTGCCTGCTGTATAGAAATGTTAATTGATGATTGCCATCTCATTTTCACTGCCCTTTGTTTTATGAACTGCTTTGATCTTTTGTTTCATGAATTTGCTCAATGTTAATTACAAGTAAGTGTGAACAATCAATACAATAGAAATATAGTTGTTAGGGCTTTTGGTTAAGTGGGATGGAGTGAGAATGCTCTATTCTATTTGTATAGCATAGAATTATTATAAATACATTCAAAATGTACAGTCCTACAAAAACAAGGGAAATTGGAGAAGAGACAGATGGAAGATAGATGTGACATATACCATTGTGATAGGTGGCCCAGGAGACCACAGAAAGCTGAACTGAAGAGCTTCTGAAGATACCTCTGAGATGTAAGTCTATTCAGGTAAGAGAATGCAGGCAACAAAGACCCAAGTTGGAGGCAGTGGCTTTAGAATGTGAAAGTAACACATGATGGGACTGAGGTAAGGAAGCATCCTGACAGTTGACTTGAGAATCAGTTCAGTTCTCAGATCCTGCAAGTCCATCCATCCATGCCACACCCCCAGCAAGGGATGTTCTTCCCCTCTTCCTGCTGAGAAATAGAGGCTCATTCTCAGGAGAAAGTACACTGTGAAGTCACCAGACTCTGATTGCCAGGCATCAGAGACAAGAGTGGAAGTGCCAGGGTGATCAAGAGGCAGTAAGAGAAAACAAACACACAGCACATGACACCGAACCATCTACCCTGTGTTTTGCTTAGAACGTGGGCAGATGGATTAGTTACTTTTCTTGCTGCTGTGACAAAGTACTTGAGAAAAGCAGGGAGGAAATAATTGTATTGGCTCCTGACTTGAGATACAGTCCATCACATTGTAAAAGATTACAAATAGATCCATATCTGTCACCATGCACAAAACTCAAGTCCAAGTGGATCAAAGACCTAAACATAAATCCAGTTACACTAAACTTAATAGAAAAGAAGATAGGAAGCACTCTTGAATGCATTGGCACTGGAGACCATTTCCTAAATAAAACACCGACAGCACAGACCCTGAGCACAACCATTAATAAATGGGACCTCTCAAAACTGAGAAGCTTTTGCAGGGCAAAAGACACAGTCAATAAGACAAAAAGACAGCCAACAGATTGGGAAAAGATCTTCACCAACCCCACATCTGACAGAGGATTGATCTCCACAATATATAAAGAACTCAAGAAACTAGACATCAAAGCACTGAACAGTCCAATTAAAAAATGGGCTAAAGAGCTAAACAGAGAATTCACAAAACAAGAACTACAAATGGCTGAAAGACATTTAAAGAAATGCTCAACATCCTTAATCATCAGAGAAATGCAAATCAAAACGACTCTGAGATACCACCTTACACCTGTTAGAATGGCTAAGATCAAAAACACCAATGACAACCAATGTTGGAGAGGATGTGGAACAAAGGGAACACTCCTCCACTGTTGGTGGGAATGTAAACTTGTACAACCACTGTGGAAATCAGTATGGCGGTTTCTCAGAAAATTAGGAATTGAACTACCTCAAAACCCAGCCATCCCACTCTTGGGCATATACCCAAAGAATGCTGATACATACCATAAAGATACATGCTCAGCTATGTTCATAGCAGCACTATTTGTAATAGCCAGAACCTGGAAACAACCTAGATGCCCATCAACGGAAGAATGGATGAAAAAAATGTGGTACATATACACAATGGAGTACTACTCAGCAGAGAAAAACAATGAAAGCATGAAATTTGCAGGCAAATGGATGGAACTAGAAAAAATCATCCTGAGTGAGGTAACCCAAACCCAGAAAGACAGTTATGATATGTACTCACTCATTGGTGGATTCTAGATATAAAATGAACAATCAGACCACAACCCATAGAACCATAGAGGCTATATATATAGCATGGAGGTCCCTAGGACGACTGTGGCATATAATAAATTTCAGTTTTACTAAATTATTGAAAAAAAATAGCCAAATGAATGGAAACACATGAACTATGAACCAAAGGCTGAGGGGCTCCCAGCTGGATCAGGCCCTCTGAATAGGTGAGACAGTTGATTGGCTTGATCAGTTTGGGAGGCATCTAGGCAGTGGGACCAAGTCCTGTGCTCATTGCATGAGTTGGCTGTTTGAAACCTGGAGCTTATGCAGGGTCGCTTGGCTTAGTCTGGGAGGAGGGACTGGACTTCCCTGGACTGAGTCTACCAAGTTGATCACAGTCCTTGGGGGAGGACTTGTCCTGGAGGAGGTGGGAATGGAGGGTGGGCTGGGGGTAAGGGGAGGGCGTGGGAGGGGGGAGAATAGGGGAACCCATGGCTGATATGTAGAACTGAATGGTATTGTAAAATAAAAAATATATATCACAAAAAAAAAGAAAAAGAAAAAAAAAAGAAAAAAAAACGCAGGGCGGCAGGAATGTGGGGTGGCTGTTACACTGTAGTCAGAAGGCAGAGATAAACACAAGTGCTCACCCAGCTTTCCAGCTCCTTTTCCCATGGTGTGCAATCTAGACGCCTAGCTCACATTTAGTGGGTCTTCATTCTTCTGTTGTACATCTCTGAAATTGCCACCAAATTAAAAACATAAGAGAAGAATTAGGATAATTTGTCTCTGAAGTAATTGTTAGAAAAAAGAAATCGAAGTTATTATAGACATGGCCAGAATTCCTGATGGAGTACCCTGCGGTGAAGGCTACCAAGTGATACTGCTTCCACACATGCCTTTCAACCAATATTACTTAGTATTATGAATAAGTAGATCACCAAAGATCATGGGGGTAAACATATACAATTTGTGTGTATGTGTGTGTGTGTGTGTGTGTGTGTGTGTGTGTGTGTGTGTGTGTGTGTGTTCTAGAAGCAATGCAAGGAATTGGTTGTCAGTTTGGTCTTATTTTCCAGCTGATTTCCTCCTTCATGCCTTTCAACCAATATTACTTAGTATTATGAATAAATAGATCACCAAAGATCATGGAGGTAAACATATACAATTTGTGTGTATGCGTGTGTGTGTTCTAGAAGCAATGCAAGGAATATAAGAAAATTTGTTAAATATCAATATTTATATCCTTAGATTACTTATTTTTGCCTAAACATCAAAGCATCACTTTAGACCAGTGGTTCTCAACTTTCCTAATACTTCAACCCTTTAGCACAGTTCTTCATGTTATGATCACCCTCAACCATTAAATTATTTTTTGTTGCTACTTCATAAGTGTAATTTTGTTACTGTTATGAACTGTAATGTAAATATCCGATATACAGATTATCTAATATGTGACCCCTGTAAAAGGGTCATTTGACTCACAAAGGGGTTGAGACCTACAGGTTGAGAACCCTGCTTTAGACTGAACAACTAAGGATACAATGTTAGCCTTGGGGCAGCAAGGTCGAGAATACAGAACTACAAACAAGCTGGGAAACATGACAGTCAGACAAGGGGCAAATCCGAGGCCAAAGAAGAGCTTAGAGCTCAGACAGTGCTAAAAAAGAAGGAGAAAATCAGCTGGAAAATAAGACCAAACTGACAACAAAATGGTGAATTATTAAAAAGACAGAAAACAAAAGAGGGTATTATTAATCAATAATAAAAGTTTTCCAGAATTGAAGGACATAGATTTTTAAGATGAAAGTGATCCATAACACAGCTAGTACATGGTATAAAAATGTGAAAGTTACCATGGAGAGAAATGTAAAAAAAAAAAAAAATACACATTCACAGATCAGATACTGGAAGACATCAGATGTCACTTCGAACTGTAGACTGAAATGCAATGGTTTCCAACCCTGACAAAAATAAATGTTGACCCAAAACTTAATTCTGCAAGACTCTGGATCAGTGAGGATGTTTAGAATAAGTATATTTTTATATGACCCAGATCTCAGAAAATTTAGCTCCTTCTCAGACAAGACTATGTTAGTTACATCTGTGTAGATGTGGCAAAAATACCAGGAAGAACAACTCGAAAGGAGGGAAGAGTTATTCTGGCTCATGTCTTAGTGGATTCAATCCATGGTTGTTTGGTCTTCCGTGCTTGGGTAGCATGTCATGTTGTGGTGCCTAGGACCCATGTCATGTTGTGGTGCCTGGGACCCATGTCATACAAATCATGATACTGATACTTGGGCAGCACATCTTAGCAGTGGTACTTGGGCAGCTCATTATGGCAGTGATAGTGTGGAAGAGTCAACCTAGTAGACAGAGAGCAAAAATCAAGAAAGTGACTAAAAACCAGAACCAAGCATACCCTTCAAAGCCACACCCCTTGTGACTGATTTCTAGCTAGGTCCCAACTCCCAAAGTTTCCAGCACTTTTCAAAACAAAAAGTCACTAAGTGAGAACCAAGTATTTAACACACGCCTATGGGGCATACTTCATAGCAAGGGCATAGGTAAGAGGGAGACATGCATTCCATAAATCTGTGGCCGAGTCAACCCAGGCTAGGGAAGACAAACTTGGCATGGTTATGAAAGAAATATATAGGTGAATGAGGGCAGCATAAACAGACCTACAAAGAGAGATGGATAGTTCCATGAAGAACACATCCATTTAAAAAACATTCTGAAAGGACAGATGGTGACAATGTTTGATCTGTAGAAAGCATAGAGACAAATCTTTGACAGTAAAAGGCAAATGATAAACAATCTCTGCAAGTTCAGGAAAACAAAGTTTGCCCAGGAATGGAAATATATCCGTGGCACTACGGTCTTCAGAGCAGCCACATGGTTGTGTGTATTGGTTGTGATAGTTTATATTAATTATCTGCTTGACAGGACCAAGAAACACTGTGGAGACAATCTTTGAACATATAGGAATAATGAATTGTATTAAATTAACAGAGGTGGGAAGACCTACTTTACATATGGGCTGTGGTCCTAGCCTACAAACACAGGAGAAAGCCAACTGACTACTGGAATCCACCTCTTAGCTTTCTGACTGTGGATGCAGTATGACCGATGGCCTAGTGAGCCTGCCACTATGACTTCCTTGCTATGGCGCATGGCACCCTTGAACTAGGGGCTAAAATAAACCCTTCCTTAAGTTGCTCTAGTCTGATATTTTTGTCAAAGCAATAAGAAACATAAGTAATATGTTGATATATAACATTTATATAAAAATACTGCAATGGTATTCCACATATATGGAAGAGGTATGAAAGATAAATGATTTTTTTCATACATATAAGGGGTGCATTTGAGAGAAGGGCTAAATAATTATAGTTCGATATATTAATATTTATGAATCTATATAATGTTGTGTATATATGTATGCTTGATGTGTATGTATGCATAAACATGTATGTACATGCACACTGAAGGCAGAGAATGATGTTGGATTTTTCCTCTAACACTATTCACCTTGTAGTGGGTAGCTATTCCAGCTTTGATCTGGAAGTTCCAACTCCCATTGAGGCTTCGGTAACTGTCACGCCTACAAGGTGGGGCCAAGAGAGGACCCTGAAGACTGGAGATCCAGATGCGCCAGCTCTCTTGGTTCCTAGACCCTGGGCGCTGGAGGTTAGACTGAACAGAGTTCTCCAGAGAATACCACCGGACTGTGCTACACCTTTCCCAGACCCTGTAAACTATCCCTTCACTTGTAAGTTACTCCACAAAATAAACCTCCCTTTTAATTACGTGGAGTTGCCTTAATAATTTCACCAATATCTGACGCCCAGCATGGGGCTCGAACCCACGACCCTGAGATTAAGAGTCTTATGCTCTACTGACTGAGCTAGCTGGGCATTGGGGCATCTTGCCCTGTGGTCAGTGTAGCCATAATCCAGGCAGAGACATTGTGGTGCCTCGTATGTAATCTTTGGAGACCTTGGGTCACTGCTAGGATCTGGAAGCCTGTCTGATACAATAAGGTTTTAGATAAACATTTAAATGCCATATTCTGCAGATCTCTGAAGTATGAGGGCTGTCCAGGTATATCTGAATAGGCAAACTTTGTTTCTAGTTACTTGTTTCAAGCTCAACCCTGAAAACATATGCAAGGGACTGAGTAAATGAATAAACTTATCCCTACAATATTACATCAGTACTTACTTACCCTGACTGACTATTTATATTCTCTAACAGTCTACAATAAGTAGCCTTAAAACAATGCTTTTAAGTTGAAGATCTTGTAGCATCAAATACAGGTTCAGTAAAGAAACCAAAACAAAATATCAATATATGACATATATATGTATCAGTTTATCCAAATAACTTAAGCTTAACAAACTTAGCAAACACCAGGAAGCTAGACAACATTCTTAAGCCTGAATGTACCTTGGGTAAGGAGAAACATTTTTAAGTCATTGTTTTTTAACTACAAAAACTAGTCTTAAAAGATTAAGAACTCTCAAATGTCTTTTGTAATATCAACAATAAAGTATCTTTCTTTTTTAACTTTAAGGGGGAGAAAACATGGCATCACCACAACCTGTATAAAGTAAAACCAAGCTCCAAAGTGCAAACAATCCCAAAGTTCAATATCTGGGATTCATTTGTAATCTTTTTGGTTCTTCTACTTAGAGGTTTGGATGATTTCTTCGACCCTACCTTTGACAGCACATACATAGCCTGCCTCCTCCATTTCATTATGGCTGGATTTTTCCTCTAACATTCTCCACCTTGTTTGGTTTTATTTTGTTTTTGAACAGGGTCTGTCACTGAACCTTGAGCTCACTGATTGGCTAGACTCCCTGGCCAATGAGCTCCAAGAGCCTCCTGTGTCTGGCTCCTAGACCTGGGATTACAGGATGAACTATCAAGCTTGGCTTTTTACAAGGATATGTAGATTAACTTGGGTTCTATGCTTGTGCGGCAAAGCCTTTACCCACTGGGCAATATTCAAAATCTACAAGTTATACAATCTTTATATTTGGAAATATCAGGGTATGAGTAAATAAAAAGCAGAGTCAGACTATTAAATAAAGTTTATAAAAAGCTGTATTGTGAAAATAACTTATTGGACTGCAGGAAATTAAAGATTGGGAGTTTTAAGATGTGGGACTCCATTGCTTTTCCTATTATTTGAGTTGTTTGTAATATTTGTCCAGTGTCACATTTTCAATCCAATTCTAATCTAGGGCAGAAATGCTTGTGCCATCAGAGTCCTGTCTCCAACACAGGATTTGTTCCTCAGCACCTCCTTAGAGGCTGTGGGGGCCACTGGGCCTCTGCAGGACAGCATCCTTAAAGTGCAATGGGGAGAAATAAGGCCAGCTCATGCCCTGTCACTCGCTGAGGTGTGAGGAGCAGTGGGCATGTGATCCAGGCCTCTGTCTTTAAGGGAGCAATTCCAGAAATACTGTGCTTCTCCAGGGCTTCTATATTAACTGACGTTTGAGTCCTACTCAGCTGTCCACAGTAGCCATCTATGTCTTGTCCCCCAGACTCCATCTGCTCTCCTTTCCTCCTCCATGGCTCCTCCCCCATGGGTCCTCCCCTTATACAATTGCCTCCTACAGTCCTCTCCATGGTTCATGGGAACCTGCTTCCATCCGTGTCCCTTTCTTGGCTTTCATTGCAAAACCATCAAACAAACAAACAAACAAACAAAACAAAACCTGCATACACACAAATTTATGTTGTAAAGCATACATTTGAAAAAATTAGAATAGTAAGTATCCATAATTTATATGTCCTTTAATATAAAATGAAACATACTATGAAGAGGATTTTTATGGCTTTTAAGTTTTATGCACAGACCCATACTTTATTTCAAATCTTTTGTGTCTGAAAATCAGCCATAAACATTTTGTGCTTTGGAATCTGTTTCCTATGACTAAGTGTTCTCTAACGATGAAGATGTTGAATATGCTGGTGGGAAAAAGGTGAAACAGGATTTATCTTTATAAAATAGTGGAAAGACGACTACCATTATCTCATAATTGCTCAATTAGTATAATATTCAATGTAATTTGTGAACCATATATAGCACTATATTATTAAATTAAGCATTATTTAACATCCCCAAATATAAAGTCATTGATGTACGTATAGGAGAGGCAAGTAGGAGAAATCTGCTGTATTAAAATGAAAATATTCTTTATATTTCTACCAGCTCAGAAAACAACCTTGTGAGAATGACCCAGCCTAAGATACTGTGGCAAAGCAGTAGAGAAGGGACATGAAAAGACTCAGTATTCTAGGTGACAAGTTTGAACTGGCAGTTGTCATCCACATCAGACCAACATGACTACAGTAACCTCCTTGAAGCTGTCCAGTGATGGTGCTGATACGTCTGCCGACTTATGTGTGCTAGGATCACCCTTATTATTAGCCTACTCTGTAGCCCCCAATTGAGGAAAGGCCTGAGACATAACTCCTCTGAGTAGCCCACACAGGCTTCTAACTTTCTATTTGGCCTAGGCTACTGCAGAGATCACAGTCCTTCCTCAGGTGTGCATAGCCATGTCGGGCCTTAGTTACGTTTGACTGAAGATTCTCACAACCTTCTTGTCAATAACAAATGAAGTACTTAAGGTGATTGATGTGTAAGTTACCTTAACTTAATCATTTTATTCTACATTGTATACATACATTATAGCATCATGTATTTCATCAGTACTTACAATTGCAATTAGTTAATTGATTGTTTTTGAAAGAAGGTTTTATTCATTGATTTTTTAAAAAGCCACTGCATCTTAATATCACCTGAGGCATTTGTTAAGTCCTCCTCTTGGATGGTTTTCACTTTCCCTTGGTCAGATCCCCATGTAGGCAGGCAAAGCACTCTACCACTGGAGCAATATAGGCCTTGCTTTGCTTTTGGTAACTCTGAACTTGCACAAATTTAGGCCTTTGTTTTCTTTTCTGTAAAATGGGGTTAACAATAGCTAATCACAATGAGGGCTGATAAAGTAATGCTATGAGGCATTTGATACAGGATGTAGAATATAGAAAATGCTTTAAACAAGGAACTCATGATTATCATTTATGGAAGGCTTTTAGATTCTTTAATTTAGCATGTTGAAAATGTACTTTTAAAAATATTCTCAGTATAACATTATTGTCAACAATAAAACCTGAGAAACTCCAAGCACTCAACAATGGGGAATTGGTCAAGTGAAATGGGATGTTCCCATGTGTTAACACATTACGTTATGAGGCCATTAAAAATAGTGATGTAGTAAAACGTCTAGTTTCTATGCAAATGCATGACATATTGTAAATGAAAAGCAATCTCTGCTTCCATTTACATAAAATGAAAACAAGAAAATAAACAAAACTCTCTCTTTATGCAGGTGCTTATGGCCACAATGCAAAACTGTATTGATGATAGTAGTTAGAAGGTAAGGGTCTAGTTGAGTCTTTTGCATACCAAAGATCTTTTGGAGTTAAGCATTTGCTGTTTATTTGGAAAAACATCATATTAAATTGTGCCATAATCTTTCTTAACCTAAACTAGTTTTTACTCTGCATTGTTGATGCTAAGTATTTGAATATCATCACTAAATAAGAAGCCATGTGGCTCCCCTCACTACCCAAAAGCTGTGTCTCATCTCCCTTGCCATAGGCTATGACTCCATTTGTCTGTCTATCTGAAGTTCATCTCATTTTTTTTCCTTCCCTGCTGTGGGATGGTCTGTATGTCAAATGTGTTGCTCTGACTGGTCAATAAATAAAACACTGATTGGCCAGTAGCCAGGCAGGAAGTATAGGCAGGACTAACAGGGAGGAGAATGGAGAGAACAGGAAGGGGTGGGGGAGGAGACACTGCCAGCTACCGCCATGACAAGCAGCCTGTGAAGATGCTGGTAAGCCACAAGCCACGTGGCAAGGTATAGATTTATAGAAATGGATTAATTTAAGATATAAGAATAGTTAGCAAGAAGCCTGCCACGGCCATACAGTTTGTAAGCAATATAAGTCTCTGTGTTTACTTGGTTGGGTCTGAGCAGCTGTGGGACTGGCGGGTGACAAAGATTTGTCCTGACTGTGGGCAAGGCAGGAAACTCTAGCTGCACTTCCCCTTTTGGTGTTTCCTTCTATCACTGTCCTATTTCCTTCACTCTCTGTTATCTGATGAGCTAACAACTTCTCCAAGCATTGTTCTAGAGCGGGGAGTTTTCTCTCACTCTGCTCTCCTCTGTCACACTGATTTCCTTAATAGTCACATCTGATCATATGCCACTTTCTGAGAAGCACTCACTGGATTCTGGTTGCTCACCAAAAAGATAAACACAGCTTATCATGATTTTTAAACTTTTCACTAGTGAGTGTAATTTTAATTTCACGCACTAAACTCCACCAATCTGTGCTTTTCTCCATTTATTTTAAATCCTAAAGTCTTTGAGTCCTTAGGATAAAGCCTTATGCATCCCTTTGCTGCTGTGCAGAATGTGGCTTATTCCGTATTGTGATGAGGCAAAGGCATTTTTCTCCTTCTGTACACACCTTTAGTCACCCCGCTTAAATTTACATTTTCAGCTTTTCTATTCCACCAGTATGTCTTGAGTTCTTGTTAGGTGCATGGTTCTACTTATTTGCAAAACCTTGTTTTACAACAAATTATGAAAAAAATCTGGTAGGTTTTATCCAGGCATTCCTTTAGTTTCTAGTGTCTACTTATGACAGTTTCTGTGCAACATAATGAGACTAAAGCTAGGAACAAGATGTACACAGAATGTTTCATTCTTGGGACCAAAAGAGTGGAGAAGATGGGTACAAAATAGGTAAATGGAAGCCCTGCTGTATGCAAGGCAAGCAATCGGAGGACTAAAGCACAGCTTCAAGAGGCTGCTTTGGCTGTTGAGGGGTGGGCCTTTTGAAGAAGGCGATATTTGAAGTTGATACTGCAAGATGAGATCGAGTGTCCTGTTTAACGAGGTAAGGAAAGAAGAGTTAAGGCAAAATATGTAATGATTTAGTTTGTGTGAGTGCTTGTATTTGAAGGTATGTACATGGCCTTATGGATGCACATGTATGAGGGTGTGTGTGTGCATATGTGTGTGGAGGCCAAATTCAGCCTGAGGTATCATTTCCTAAGAATTGTTCACTTTGGTAGTTAAGACGGGCTCACTGAACTGCAATCTAAGTCCGAAGCCTGCCTGTCTCTGCCTCTTCAATGCTGTGATTACAAGAGGGTGCTTCAACGGCAGTTTTGGTTCGTTTTCCATATAGGTTCTGGGGATAGAGCTGTCAGCAAAGCAACATCTGGGAACAAGAAGACAAAACCCCTGGTTAGGAAAGAAACTGACATAAAAAGCCCAAAGCACAATTGGGTGCAAGAAACAGGCCAGCGCTTGCAATGATGGTGGAAGGTCAGAATGACCTACCAATATCTATTTAAACCAGATGTGACAGCAGCTGGACAGAAATGGCAGAAGTAGCTCTGGGTATGAAGGTGATCAGACCTTGTATCAATGTGATTGAGCTCAAGCTATCTTGTGGCAAACTGTGACACCTTAGTCCTTGCGTTCCTGCCACCATTGGAGCTAAGAACAGTTTTGCTGATCTGATTGGGACCACTTTCTGCAGGGACAGCTTCTCCTCCTTTCAGGTTTCATAGCCCCTTCTTGATCAATCCTTTTTTATATATCGCATTTGCATGAGCACATATTCAGCCAATGAGGTCTACCTGGCTCTATACAATGGAGTGCACAGCTCTTAAAAGGCTTATTTATTCAAGAGGACAGACTTGTGTAAGGCTCCTGCCTCAGGTGGAGAACTCCCTCAAGTCCCTATAGCACCATCTCTAAGACTCAATATGCAGCAACAGATGGCATCTCATTCCTTCTTTGGCTTCTCACATCTATGCTTTGGCTTCAAGTGGGGATTTGATTTTGCTGCTGTTTCTTGCCTCCAAGACTCACCAGCTCAGAGACCTGTGGCTTCAGAGCTGAGTCCAGCTACTCCAGACCTTGAGACTTGCTGCTCTGGAGATCTCTGGGGGCTTCAACTCTTCCAGGAGCTCTGGATTGGTGTTTCCCTTCTGTCCAGCATTCAAAACTTGAGGCTGGAGAGATGGCTAAGTGGCTAAATTCCACCGGTTGCTTTTCAAGAGGACTCAGATTTGATTCTCAAAACCCAAATTGTGCTTCACAGCATCTATAACTCTAGTTCTGGGAAGTGGATGCCTTCTTCTGGCCTATGTGGGGATCAGGCATGCACATGGTGTGCAGACACAAATGTTTTAAGCAAAACACACCATACACACAAAATAATTTAAAATTTTTACAAAGAGGTCAATTTAATGAAGTTTAATTTGAGCTGTCACTTGTACATAGTGACCTATTTTTCCCATTTGAGGTCATTAGTCCTGAGTGAGTTAATAACTCCCATGCTGCCTATCTGTGTCATCCCTGAAGTGATCAAAACAAGACCCCTGATGGAGACAGGAGAATTGATTGCCTCAGCCAACTGTTTCACCTGAAGGTCATGCAGAAGCTTCAAGTTTGCAACTCTTCCGAGTTGCCACCTTTGTTGGGCTTTCCTTGGAGTATTTCCTACTCCTATAACCAACTCAATCATACTCCCTAAGAAACCACAAGAAATTCATTGCTTCACCAAGTTGGTCTCTGTTTTGTCGTTGGTGCCGTATCTGGAGTGAATAGACATGTGTCTCCTCAGGAAAGGTTTCACACAGCAAGCTGACCATGAAGAATCAGGGATACATAAGGAGATTTTGAATATGTCTTGAAATAGAGTTGACAAACTGCAGACAAATGAAATAAAGAGAGTGTCAAGCTTTGGGAGTTCACTGCTGGCCAATAGAGCTGCCAATTATGAAGGGTGGGTGGGGCTACTTTCTACAGTTAGATCACCTTCCCCTGTTTCATATGGCCTGTCAAGTCATCTTCTTTTTGTTAAGGCCAGTTAATTTCGGTGTTTGGAGCTTTAATTTATCAACTCTACCTTGAATAGTGAAGGGTAGGCAATTCTCTGATTACTGCTGCTGACTTTTCCTTGCTTTCGTTCATGAATTTTTAACATTTCTGTTATCACTGTATCCTTGACATCTAGCACCAAGGGTAATAATCAAAGGTGTGTTGGAAAGTTTGCTGAAATAATTCATGCATAAGTAAGCCAGGGCAAGTGAATTCATCAGTATATTTTACAATGGAGGTTTGGTTCTTCACAACGTTAAATTTGCTAAGACTGTAGATCTCCAAATGAAAGAATGAATGCAGATCCCAGTAAGGACTAGTCCCTCAGCACCCTGTATTGAATGATAACACAGCCTTGTGGAGGCATCCTGATTAAGTAGGCCAGAACAGGAGAGCTACTTTGTTACCCAAGGGTGACACTTGAGCCACTTAGGAAAACACACTCCCATTTATGTTTCCATGTGTATTTATTTCATTTTCCCAACCTTACTAGCCAAATGAAAGACTTGGAGAAGGTATTATTCTTCTGTTCTTGTTAGCCCTGTGGACTGGAAGAGTTGCATCTTCTATCTAATGGTAGGGATTAGGTTGATTCATGTGAAAAGGAAATTAGGAGTGGATGCCTCACATTTTAGGTTTTTCTCTGTGACTTCCACTCTGCTTATTCAGGTCCCCAGTTGTGCTAATGCAATGAGCTTGTCTGACTGTGTGATCCACATCTAGAATATGGCTTTGTATTTTAAGCTGATATTATGCATTTGTGAGACTTCTCAGTCTCCCTATTTAAATACACAATTATTTTATCTTTCAACAGGAAATAAGCTAGAATAACTGATTTATGAGACAGAAGAGCTAATTTTATCCCTTTAAGTCCCCGAATTTTTGTATCTTCTGAGTACTTCTCCCCTTTCAGTAAATTTGTCAGCCAGTGGTTCCATGAAAGCAAGAGTACTGAACTTCTGTGAGAGGCAAGTCCGCATCACTACAAAGCAAACACATTCCTGTACACTCAGAATTATTACCAGCCAGGAGTTTTGAGTCACCAGTCACAACAAAACCAAGGAGGGAGAGAATTTACTTTAGTGTCTAAGTCTGTAGGAAAAAAAAAAAAAACAGTCAAGAGAGTTCATGGGGCTGGATTTACTTCTAATCCTTCTGACTGTTTTATAAGCCATGGAGTTAGCACTCAACTGCAGCCTGTTTTATTTTCTCCATCTTAATTCCCACAATACTATTTATTAAGGAAGATGTCAAGTATCTGCCTGTCTCCTTCAAAGACATCACGATTATTTCTGAAAGGACCATATGTGCAAAAAGATTCAAATGCAGCTAATTTCTCCTATCTGGAATAATCATGCTATTCATTAGCAATCATAATTGTACTTTCTGTTATTCAGACTGTAAAAGTCCATAAAAGACTATAAGGAAGCATACTTATTTTAGAGGAGTGGGTCTAAAGCCACATCCTTTCTGAGTGAGAAATGATGTAGAGATACCATGAAGTTCTGACGAGTTTTTAGCAGGGCCACTTGTGACCTGATGTAATGTGAAGTCAATCTTCAAAATTCACTGTGGTCTGATTTTACTTGTCCTGAAGGGGAGTCATTAGCCTGAGCTCATAGTATTGGAATTTGGTCTCAAGGCTAGGGCAAAGTTTCTCTGCCATAATTGCTTCCATCTGCTACACTAACACATGTGTTCCTGCAATAAAAGTTTCTAAAACTCTCCAAACTCCACATGCCCCCTTTAGACTGGGCACTCGCTCTGCTGCTGTCTCACCTGCATTCCGTCTGGTGGGAATCTGTCTTGCAGCTGGCTGCTGCTTTGTGGGCGGGAGTAGTTGGGGGGTGGTAGTATTTGTTCTAAGACGCCAGTGGCAAATTGAATGCAGACAGTTGCCTCTGGCACTAAACACTGTAGTCATATGTTACATCATACGTGCTTCTCAGGTCTCAGCTCATTCCAATGTCTTTCTTTAATCCATTTTATTTATTTGTTTTAGCTTCAACAAGCAATATAAAAGTATAATCTTACCGTAAAAAAAAAGCTTCCATTGGAATAGGAAAAAAAATATTTCCCTTGAGTGAGTCTTCCTTCCTCTATCTCATGTGTTAAATGAGACAATTTCTATGAAGCTGGAATTCACTCTTTTTTAAAACAAGCTTATTTCATATTCTGTTCATGAAGAGACTTCAAAGACCTGGAAACTTCTGAAAATGAGGGAGGGGGAGGAAAATAATGTCATTAAATCACACAGAATAAAAAAACAGAACAGAAAAACAAAAAGAAATACTCCATAAGAAACATTTATTGGAATCTGGAGGTATTGAACAGATGAATTCAATATATACTTGAACCTCAAATTATTTGAAGTGTAAGAGGATTCTCAAATGTAGCACTGTAGAGTGTATTATTGTACCTGTGGACCAAAACAAAAAACAAACAGACAAAACAATAACAACAAAAACCAAATTCACCTAGTCCTTAGTTTTGGAGTAAAGACTCCCTCTTCAAGGCTACAGCAACAGGAAACTGAGATGGATCTGAGAACATTACAGAGGCTACACCGGGAATGAATGTTTCCAGGATTAAGATGGTGCTGAGGCTGCCACTGAAGGGTGAAGGATGCTGATGTTATCACTCCATTTAGTCCCTGAAGTTATATTTAGGATGACCTTTAGCAGGATCTTTAGAAATTATTTTTTCCCATTTGTCATCATGTATGTATGCATATAAATATGGCATATACAAATACATATTTTTCTTAATTTTTAGTTAGTGAATGCATTACACATAATTCTCACATAACACATGATATGAATATGTATGTGTGCACTCTGTTTGATCCACCATGTTCACTAACATTTTTTAAGGAAGGTGAAAAGTTCAAAGTCCAGAATTAATCACTTAAGCTGTTAGATTTATTTGCCTCTTCTGGATGCCTTTTCCAAGATGTACCACTCACTTGAAAATACACTACATTCCTTGGGAAACTGCTTAAGGTAGTCAGGGAAAACTCAAAGAGAGATAGAATAAGGTCATGCAGTTGCCAAGGCTCAAAGGAGAATAATACGGCCCAAAGACCCAGAACCACATGCAGAAGAGGACCAAAGAGGTCACCCAATCCATCTCCTGAACATCAATCCTTGCCGCAGATGGGGAGACTCCTAAACTATAGAAGACATATGACTCTCAAGCCCTCACTAAGTGTCCCAGGACACAAATTCTCCCTCTGAAACTTCTTGGGATTCCAGCAGACCTGCTAGATAGTTCTTGTGAGCATCCCCCCCACCATCTACTACTTAGTTCATGGCACGTCAGAATGTGTCATCACATCCAACTCGTTTTAAAACCTTTAACAATTGAAACGCTACTTTTCAGAGCTTTGTTCATAAACTTCACTATGTAATAATTTATGTATATATAACTTATTTGGATGAGAAAATGAGGTAATTAAAAGGCAATCAAATAAATGACTAGATTGCAGCCACCAGTATGGTTTTTTTGAAACCTATTGCTTTGCCTCCAGTACAGCCTATTCTGATTTTTTTTTAGAATTCTTTTATTTTTGCTTTACAATTTAGATAGCTTCTTTATTGGATTAGCCTTATAAAAATTCTATTATTAATAAATTATTTTTTATTTTTCAAAGTAGGATTGTATTCTAATGTTCATTGATATTTTAATAGTCACTGGTTTTCATCATCCTATAATACTCCTTTATCTGAATATGTGGCTTACTTATCTGTTTTAATTTTGATGGACACTTCATTTTTCCAGTATTTTAAGAAAGCTCCTATAAACCAGGTCATTATAGAAAGTTTTGAACTTTTTTGCCTGTCAAGAGTGATTTATAAGTTTCTTTGTAGTAAAAATTTTTAAACTGTGGAATAAAAGTCATTATTATTATAATAAAATGAGTAGAATAGTTCTTTTGCAAAAATTGCTTAATGAAATAATTGGCAAGAATATCTTTCACATATTCCATTTTATATGTGTATATTAATGTACTATATAGCAAAGATGAAGATGATACTAAATTACTTGTCAAATGTTTGTACCAATTACACATTGTCTTCCTCTCTTATGTGGTATCATTAATATAATAAAGAGGGAAATGGCCCAAGTGTCTTGACTACCTCTTAATGTTTAGGACTCACTTTGGACAGAAGTGAGACTTCTATTTCTTTACATTATATACCTCTAAAATTGCAGTTCACATGTTAATATACTATATAACTAAAATGTGGTGGTTCAAATAAGAATGTTTCCCATAGACTCATATATTTGAATGCTTAGTTATCAAGGAGGGGCACTACTGAGAAGGATTAGAGAAATTAGGAGGTGAGGCCTTGTTGGAGGAAGTGTGTTCATCCTGCTTATAATATTATTTTTAGGGAATGCTAAACATTGTTTTAATTTTTGTGTGTATTGGCAATCATATCTGTGACAATTCTGTTAATTATTTTCTGGTTTTCATATGTTTTAAACCCTTTGTGTTTCTTTTAATGTTTTAATTAATTTATTTATCTATTTACTATCATGTGGCAGTAGGCACATATGCAGAAGTCAGTGGTGTTAGCACTGAATTAAGGTCATCAGGCTTGTCTGGTAAGTGTTTCACCACTGAGCCATCTGGCCAAGGCTCCTCATTTCTGCATTGGTAGGACCTTGGCTTAGCATTTTTTTTCTTGGTGGGGAGATAGAGGAATGTTGTAACAAACTGCAACAAATTTGATTATTCGAACACTAGACATTTACTCTTACAGACTTTGAAGTCAGAAGTCCAAAACCAAGTTGTTGGTAAAGTAAGTTTCTTTCTCAGTATATATCTATATTCAAGATATAAAATAGATACTATGTAATACATATAGACAGTAAAATCATTACTGTACAGACTGAAATTAGAACATGCAGAAATCCACACACTTTTTAAATGCCATCATTGTTAAAATCTACTCCTTTAGTGTAACTTCCAAATATAGTACATTGTTACTAACAATCCTTAAAGATTTGGCATAAACCTGAGGTGCTCACTCTCACCATTTCTATCCATGCGATAGCCACAGTACTAGCAAAAGCAATCAGACACAAAAGATAAAAAAAAATTAAAGATATCCAATTGAAAAGAAAAAAGTAAAATGACCTTTCTCTGTAGTTAATCATAGGATCATGTTGTAACTACTTCATAAATTATGTCAAAAAACTTAGTACTAATTCTAGGATATAAAATAAAAGTATGAATATCAACATTGATATAAAATTGACAACCAATCTTTTGTTGGGATAAAATGTCCAGAGAAAAGCAACATAAGGGAGAAGGGTTCACAGTTACAGGCTATAGTTCCAGAAGCCAACAACCCATAGTGATAGGGAAGGCATGGCATGGCAGCCAGGACAGAAAACTGGCTGATCACATTTTATCTGAAACCTTGAAGCTAAGAGACAAACACTGGAAGTGGGAAGGAAGCTATAAACTGCCAAGGCCTGCTACCCAAGGTATGTAGTTTGTGTAAGGATTCATAACTCCCTCAAGCACTGCCACCAACTGGGGACCAAAGGTTCAAAGTTGTTAGCCTATTGTTAAAAATATACTACTCCAGCCGGGCGGTGGTGGCGCACGCCTTTAATCCCAGCACTCGGGAGGCAGAGGCAGGCGGATCTCTGTGAGTTCGAGGCCAGCCTGGACTACCAAGTGAGTCCCAGGAAAGGCGCAAAGCTACACAGAGAAACCCTGTCTCGAAAAACCAAAAAAAAAAAAAAAAAAAAAATATATATATATATATATATATACTACTCCATTAAAATTGTTACCTAGTGTTAAAAATATAATACTCCATTAAAATTGAAAATGATATGTAAGTAGAAATATACCCCATGCTCATGATATAAAAGAATTGTAGCTGGAAGTTTTTCTGTGTCCTGCCCAGTCTGCAGCCACTTAGACCCCAATTAACACACAGAGGCTTATATTATTTATAACCACTTGGCCATTAGCTCAGGTTTATTACTGACTAGCTCTTACATTTAAATTAATCCATAATTCTTATTTATGTTTAGCCATGTGGCTTGGTACCTTTTCTCAGTTCTGCCTTGTCATCTTGCTTCCTGTGTGTCTGGCTGGTGACTCCTGACTCTGCTCTTCCTCTTCCCAGCATTCCTTTAGTCTGCTTGTCCCACCTATACTTCCTGCCTGGCTACTGGCCAATCAGTGTTTTATTAAACCAGTGTACAAAAGCATTATCCCACAGTAAAGAATCATTATTAAAATGTTTATTCTACTGAAAACAACCCACATATTCAACAAAGTCTCTATGAAAGTTTAATGTCATATTGCATAGAAAGAGGGAAAAAAATCTGAAATTCTTATGAGTGCTCTTTTTAATCATGATTGCTGATAATTCCTGTCTCTGTTTCTGCCCTTACAAGGCCACTACTCCTGTGTTCATATCTCTGAGCTCTTTGCCTTGTTTAAGAATATTCATCAATTATTAGGTTTGGGACTCATCTTAAATCTTGGGGATTATCATATTTTAGATCTCATGCTTAACTTGATTACAGTTGAAAGGATCGAGTGACACCTGGTCTCATTTACAGGCCTTGTCTTTCAGGAGGACTTAATTCAGCCTATTCAGATTGCAAGGGAAATAGTGAGTAAAAACTAGCTAATATGCTCAAGTACTTCAGTTCTTAGTTTTAATGCTACAAAACTCATTTATTTTTGTTTTAATTTGGAATAGTCACATGTAATCAGGCTGGCCTTCAACTCCCAGGATAGACAATAACCCAGAACTTCTGATACTCGTGTTTCTACCTCCAAAGCCCTGGAATTATGGGTGTGCATAACTTTGGTGGTTTGGGGCAGGTGATCCCTATAGTGTTGGGTTGTTGAATACTTGGTCCCCATTGGTGGTGATCCTTGAGTTTAGGAGGTGTGGCCTTGCTGGAAGAAGTGTGTTAGTAGGAACAGACTTTGGCAGTCAAAGATCACCCTCATTCCTAGTTCATCCTATTTCTTCTTTGTAGCTTGAGATATGAACTCTCTCAACTGACTTCTATGGTCACCATATCTGTCTACTGCCACACTTGCCTGCCATGTTGTTGATGGACTTTTATCCTTCTGAAACCACAAACCTTTACTTCTATAAATTGCCTTAGTCATGGTGTTTTATCACAGCAATAAAAAGGTAACTAAACAACCACTGAGGCAAGTTTATGAAGGGCTAGGGACTGAGCCCTGGGCTTCTGGAATTTTAAGCAGATACTCTGCCAACTGAACTAGATCCCCAGCCCATGGGTATATGTTTTGATTATTTTGATAAAGTGGTGTGCACATGAGTGTGTGTGTGTGTGTGTGTGTGTGTGTGTGTGTGTGTGTACTCACACATATGTTATATTTTCTAATTTATTTGATTATATGCTTTCATTGGTTTTTTACCTCTGAAATATGTATTTTAAAACATTCTTTAGTAAACTATGTTTGTGGACAAAGTTTTACAACTTTTCTTTGCATTAAAGTACTTTACTTTAACCAACGAGTTAGCTAGGAAGAGTAAAATGTTGTAGATTTCTACACTGACAATTCCTTTCCTTTCATAGTAATTCTGGCTTTTTTTGTTGTTGTTTCTTAACCTAACAGTGTTACCTTTATATAACATCTCTTTGGATGGTCTTAAAGGCATTCTTTTGTGTTCAGTGTTTTAAAGAAATTTTACTACAAGGTGAGTCTTATTTTATTTATTCTGATAGTTATACATTTTGGTTTACTTGTAGACACATTTCTTAATAATCTAGAAAGTTATTGTCATCATCAGATTGACTTTTGTTTCTTCAAATACTTTTTTATTTTGACAAATTATTTGTAATCACATTGCTCTATACTCCTTAAACTTTCATTTTCTATTCCCTGTGTCTTTATGCAATATCTTTTTATTATTGGCTTTATTTTGTAGTTTCATTTTAATTTCTAAAAAATTATTTGGTTCTTTTCAATGTATTCAGTTATATTTGAGAATGAGTTCTTATTTTTTCACTGTATTTTTGCTGTTAGCCCACTTTATACATCGTTATATTACTTGACATTTTCAGTGTGTGAGATGGTTGTGAATCTATTCTGCTCTTTGTTCTTTCTCTTGATTTTTATCTTGCTTCCCTGTGACATTGCTTATTTTGTTTTGTAGTTTTGCAGGCATATTACATATAATCTACTTTTGTACTATCTTCTAGGTAATTGAATTTTATGGCACATAACTTGCTTTCTAAAAATACTAAGGGGTTTAGTAAACTTAAGGATGCTTGTAGGTAGATATAATTTATGTCTCATTTACATGTGAGGTAAGACTGCTTCTAGGTCATAGTCATTTGACTCTCTTTCTCCATCTCAGGTTCAAGTTCCATTTCTTGTGTGGTCCAGGTTTCATTTGTAATTGCAGTTGACATCTGAATTTTCCTGTAAGAACATGTAGCTCTTGCATTACTTTACATTGCTTTCTCCATCCCCTATTTTCAGTTCAGTATTATTTTAAAAATGTGTTTGGAATAAATTTTTGTGAGAGGGCTTAGAGGTCTAGTCTTCCATATGGAAGAAACATACATTTGAATTGTCTTTGTCATTTCATTTTGCTGTTTTTCTTCTTGCTACACTTACTATAAGTGGAAATATTGGTCTTGTTTCTCTTTGCCTTTCATTTTACACAGCATGGCAATAATTTGGAGTTGAATCTTTTTATTTATTCCACTGTCAGTAAAGTTGTTACAAGTCATTTAAAATATGGATCTCAGATTTAGGTTTGTGCTCTGAATTTATGTATTTTTCTGTCTATTCAACATCAGCTTTAACATTCTTTTTTTCTTTTAAGTAATGCTATGGTTTCTTAGGATGACTCTAAAGTCCTCTTGTAAATCATATTATTCTTAAAACAGATTTTTGTCAAGTTAAACTTAAGTGAGTTAGAACATACGGGTTACACATTCATTAAAGCACACACATGGGATGAGAAATGACTGAAAAATGTGGTTGGCAAAATCCATTTGGCAGTTTCCCAAAGCCAAAACATGAGAGAGAGAGAGAGAGAGAGAGAGAGAGAGAGAGAGAGAGAGAGAGAGAGAGAATGAGAATTTAATAGTTTTCTAACCCTAAAGCATAATCACATTTTCAGTACCTCGGAACTATATTTTCTGTTGTATTTCTTTATGGACTAGTCATTGTAAATGCTCACTTTATGGACAGTACTAATAAAATTATATGTGTCAGCTCTTTTTACATTATCTTTTCCAACATTTGAGAACTCAAAAGTATCAGATTAGGAAAAGGCATAAGATCCAATATGATCCTTAATTTTGCACATTGAATGTCAGGCTACAAAGGCAAGCTACAACATCTGCAAGCAACTAATAAATGATCAGATTCCAAATTTAATTGGTATTTTTAATCTGAAATTAATTGACCAAAAAGACTAGAGAGCATTTTGGAGAAGACCTTTGATTATCATTTTTATCTTTAGTGAAGTAATCATTGTCTTCTTGGTTCTTGGAATCAAGCCATTATTTTCACATTCAATTCCTGGGAATCAACCTTACCGATTGCAAATGGGGCCATTAGACCATGTGAGATTAGTCTGATTGAGGAAATTAGGTCTACTTACTGAGTGCTTAATGTGGCTGTGCTGCAACTTGTTCAGAATCCCCAGGGGATTCACTTCACTTTGATGCTAGCATTGTGATCAAGATTGTTCACATCTAGCATATTGATGAAGAATTACTAGTTCCTTCAAAGGCTAGAAGTTTGAAATTTTACATCCATCAGATGCTTTGCAATGGCCACATGGTCTTCCACAAACTATCCATTCCTTCCAAAATCCAAATATATGACTTTTGATCTTGTGTCCCAATGGGGCATCTGTAATACCTCTATTCTAGAAAATGGAGGCAAAAGATGGATATGACCACTTACTAAACTGCTCAGTGGTGTCTTCCTAGACCCTTGAACACTGAAGGCAGTTTTTGATTAAACATTTATTCTGAGGTAGTGACATTGTGCACACTGACTATCTTCATAGCAATCCATAAATAATTTCCCAGGACAAGTAAAATGAAAATATCTGCTTCACATTGGTTAGAGTGACAATGTGATGTCCAGTCAGTACCGGGACCTTGAGTTGGGGATCATCTTCGTGGGCATTCTCTCTCTACCTGTTTAACTATCCCCAGAATTCCAGAACCAAGATAGTGCCATGACACTATTTTATGGGCAATCAGAAAATAAGTTTCCAGGGATATATTCTTGGTTCTAATGCACCTTATAATGAAATAATGCTCATGGACAATAGCTCAAATTTTTTTGTACTAGAACTGCAATGATATGTATTTTTGGGGTCACACTTGGCTTTGCCTGTCAGTACTAAGCCTAATTCTACCCCTGCTATAAGTTGTTGATGCATGCCCTGAGACAAATCAAGAATAGGATGCTCTTCCTAGGTAAAGCCCAACCTCGGTCTTTCAGAAAGTAGTAAATGCAGTAAACAGTTCTCAAATACTTTTTTAAAGATTTCATTTTAATAACTTGGTTTTATTTCTAACAGAGTACTTAAACATGAAATTATTCGTTCCAATTAGTGGCTATTAGTTTTCAATTACATTTCTGCTATTAGTGTCCAGCAATAAAGATTCATCTATTTTCATTAAAACTACCAAACCCATTTGTAATGTGGATTTAGTCAGCTGTGCTGTAACTGTCCGTGGTGCTTAAAAACTCCAGCCAAGGAAAAACTTCACGAGGTTCACAGAGCGTGGTGGAAAGTGGCCACCACCTAGAAGGCAGGGCTTTCTTTCTTACAGCACCAGTTTTAGGACTTTATATATGCATTATATATAAAATTAAAAAAGAGAAAGTTGATTGGAAATCTGTCCTTTTATTTTATGTCAATTTTAGTGTGCAACTAGATAAATATGAAGCCATTAGATTTAGAACTTTGACCAAATGTGCTGCTGATTTCAGTCACAAAGCAGGATGCCAAAACTTCATTTAGAATATTTTAAGTGTTTTTGTATTCTTAGATAGTATCACAAAATCTTACACAGAAGAGCTAATCTTTAAGTTACTACAGTCGTGCTGTGGGTGGGACCTGTTGCAGGAAATTAAAAGTAGAAAAACCTCCTTTCTCTGTTATTTTTTAAAAGAATTCTTACTAAAATAATTTGAGAATTGCAGTTTCACAACAGTGTAAAAAAGGATCAAGATAGTTTAAAGCTGAATCTATACCCATGGAAGTCAAAGCCAAATGAGGAACACTCTTTCAGAAGTTGTACTGGCAAACCACCGCAGCATTTGTGTTTGCCATTTTATTCCACTTAGTAATCCTCAAAATAAAAGGGATTTGTGTTGAAAAGTGTTTATCGCATACTGTCAACAATCAGATTTCTCACGGTACACAAAAAGGGATGGGACAAAAGGTAAATCTAGGATTTTTTTTAACTTTTATTTTTCAAAAATAATGTATTTTCTCTAAAAACCAAAATCATTTAAGTGGAATTAGTTTGATAGTCACTCATGGTATCATTTTACAAATCCACATACTATATTTCAAAGTGAAGACAAAATGTTGTATTGTATGTATATGAACAGGTTGGGTTAGAAGCTGATATTGAGAATCTTCCTCAAAAAGATTCACTTTAAATTTTGAGATAGTTGCTCAATGGACTTAGGGCTTGCTCAAGTGCCCTAGGGATCCTCCTGTCTGACTTCACAGTTCTAGGATTACTGGTCTACACTACCATACATAGCAGTTTGCCTGGGTGAGGTGGCTCCAAATTCAGGTTCTCCTGAGGCATCCATCTCCCTAAACCAACTTTGTCTTTTCAATTGTGCTTTTGAGTACAAGCCATGGAAGTCTTATCACTTGCTCAATCATAGTTATTCCAAACTTTGTTTCTGGATAATATGGCAACATACACATTTTTCTATGCTCTTTGGGGTTCTCTGATTTTAAAAAGGAGAGATCTTTGTTTTTATTCCATGCTTTTCTCTGCCACATGCAGACTGATTTGAATTGTAAAATATGAAGGAACTCACATGTTCATACAGATAAGAACCATCTCCTTGCTCCAGAAGTGTGAAGCAACACAGTGATCTAACCGTATTCTCTTTGCAGGCCAAAGAGGGTAGTTGTATTTTACTTCCCCCTTCTTCTCCATTAGCTCCCTGACTTTTGGGCCCAGAGCTGGTAAAAATTTAATTTGCATTAAAATGTTTAAGACCACTGTCAAACACCTCTCATGATTTCAGTTCTTTTATAAACCTGTTTCTCTCTTAAAAGAATCGTTCAGCTTTTCCAAAGGATCTAGAAACAGACTTGAAGCCAATACTATTCATTGTATTATTGAAATACATTGGGTATTTCAAAGAAAAATGACGAGCTTTCCTTCATAAACCAATCAGAAAACAAACCCTGTCTAGATTATAGTTTCCAAACTTGTATTTGAAGGTAAGACATTCTTCACTTAGAGATGCATTAACTGAGATGTTTTCTGAATCTTTGTCATTTTTTTTTTTTTTTTTTTGGTTTTTCAAGACAGGGTTTCTCTGTGTAGCTTTGCGCCTTTCCTGGAACTCGCTTTGGAGACCAGGCTGGCCTCGAACTCACAGAGATCTGCCTGCCTCTGCCTCCCGAGTGCTGGGATTAAAGGCGTGCGCCACCACCGCCTGGCCGAATCTTTGTCATTTTAATTTTGAAGTGTATGAATACAACCTGCCCTCTGATCAAACAGGAGAGTGGGCCTCTGTTTGCTTACCGGGTGAAGCAGGGTATCATGAGATGTTACTCTTGTACAACTTCCTTCCTAAACAGATGTTCAAATGAAGACACAGCTTAAAGGAGAATGTACTTCAAGATGCACATCTTAGTGCCACTCCTCTGCTCAGGTGAAATGTCCTGCTTTATTAGGGCATGAAACTTGACAGGGAATCCTTGTTCTCTGTTTTGTGTCTCATCCAGTAACGCTTTCTCTAATTTGTTCATGTTTCCATTACCCAGTCTTTTAGGCCACCTCTCTGAGATCAATCATTTCTATTGAATACTAACCCAGTGACACTGTCCTTTACCAGATGATGATCTTGTACCCAAGCAATAGCCAATCCTCACCCACTCCATTTACCTCTCAGCAGCCAGCATTCTTTATGGAGGACCCTCATTCTCCTTCGCAGATACTCTCTTTGCCTGGGTTCCATTGACGCATGCTTTCCTGATACATTTTCAAGTCACTAACTCCTAACACCCTAATTGTTTTTCAAGTGAAAGTTTCTTTCAAACGGATCTCATCTATATGCTGGTATTTGGGGCAGTAACGTCTAAGATGACTTCACTTCCTTCCCCATACGTTCTCTCTTGCAAATCTTATCTAGCTCTATGTCTTTAACAAACATCTCTAAGTGAGTATTCATCAATTTGATTTTCAAACCTACAGCATTCCTCAAGTATTTGACTCTTCATCAGCATCTCTGTGGAGACGAGTCGCAGACATCAGAAACTGATCTTCTCTAAGCAGACCCTGAAATTTTCCAACAGTCCCAGCTTTGCCCAGTTTTACTCATCTTGTGAAATGGCACAAATATTCAATTTTTTTAAATCCAGAAACCTATTCCTGTAACATGAATTCTAAATGGTCTTATAATAAAATTAAAAAAAAAAAACAGAGTCAGATATTGGGGTAAGTGCTGAAAGATCAGAGAGACAAAGGAATAAGCCACTAGAGAAACTTATCACCACTACCAAATTCTGAGGCTGAATGGAAAGCAAGAACCTATCTCCACAAATCCTCTAACTGAAAGCCTCTGAGTCCTCAGCCAAAAAAGGGCTTTTTGTTCCTGTCTCCTCACGCCTTATATGCCTTTCTCCACCCAGCCATTTCACTTCCTTCCTAGTGCTGGAATTAATGGCACGTGTGCTTCCCAAATACTGGTAGTAAAGGCATGAGATCTCAAGTGCTGGGCTTAAAGGTGTGTGCCACCACTGCCTGGTTCTGTTTCTCTCCTAGACTGAATCAATCTCATGTAGTTCAGGGTGGCTTTGAACTCACAGAGATACAGATGGATCTCTGCCTCCTGAGGGCTAGGATTAAAGGTGTGTGCCTCCCTGCCTGGCCTCTATGTTTACTCTAGTAGCTGGCTCTGTCCTCTGATCCTCAGGCAAGCTTTATTTGATACACAATATATTACCACATTCTCCATTCCTTCCTTTCCCCCAGCATACCCTCCACTCCACCTCACAGTACACCATACTTTTCACACACCATAGTCACCTGGTTCACATCCCTCTGATCCAGAACTGGGTTCCTGATTTTTGCAGTTACCACTTAAAGCATCCTTTTGCTGCTGCTGCTCATCCATATCTTCCCTATATAATCACTTCTTTGTATTAGTTACTTTTCTACCAGTGTGATAAAACATCATTAACCAAGGCAACTTATAGAAGGAGCAGTTTAATTGGGCTCACACTTACAGATAGCTAGAGTCCATGGTGGCAGAGAGCAAAGTCATGGTGGCAAGAACAGCTGAACGCTCACATCTAGAACTGCAAGCAAGAGGAATAGAGAGATAACTAAAAAAGTCACAAGTCTTTGGAAACTTCAATGCCTACATTCAACGACCCATCGCTTCCAGCAGTTCCACCAACTAGGGGCAATTCAGGCACATGAGCCAAACTCAGCAGTTACTTATAATCAGTTTCCAACACACTTCTATCACTTCCCAGTAATTACATCACTTTCTACTCTTTCCTGCTCTAAGATTAGGCACCTAGGTGTTCTTTGGGTACCTGGGACATACTGATATGGGAGTCCCAGTGTAGAGGGCATTGCCTCTTAGAGTACTTTCCTATGGGGCATCTTTAGCCCAGGTAACTGTTTATATCATTCCTCTCATTGCTCAGAATATCTAAGAGCTATTTTTATTTATTTTTAGCAATTTGTCTGATTCTTTGCCACTCTAAAGCACCCGTGACTGTGTCAAGCTCTAACTATGTCACCTTGACATCCTTCTCACTCAGTACCTGGTGAGTGACTGTCTAGTAAATAACCACTGAATAAACAAATGGAACACCGTGTGCTCACGATAACAGGAATTTTCCCACACTGCAATGTGATATTGGGCTGCTAATTGGGATTCTAAATATAGAGCAAATAAACTGTATAAAATAGGGCACGTGAGAAAATAAATATTTCTTGGAGAATGTGAACTTTACATCATTTAGCTTCTAGGTCCCAATTTAGGATCCAAGGGTTGCATTAATGTAGGTTTCTATGTGATTAATTATTTATAGGGCACTGAAATGATCTGTGCCAAAAAGCAGATCCAGATTTAAATAGCTTCATCTATCTGAAGGCACTAGGAGATACAATTCACAAAATCCATACATGATTATTACAGGTTTACAGAAATTATATTAATTATACTTGCTATTAGAAAACACAGGGAAAGGAAATACGATTTTAAAGAAATTTGTAAATGATTAAAGGGGCAGCTGTTTCAAGATCCAGGTGCCAAAATGAAAAGAGAAATCTACGTTCCAGCCTTTTATGTGAGGATTCTGTTCATCAGGAGTATATGGGCTTGTGTGACGTAGCTTTAATTTACCTCAAGGGTTGTTATTTTCCCCAACTTCTACATAATTTCCCAAGACAATCTAATATTGGTATTTTTAAAGTCATCCATAATATGTATGCAGTTAACTTCTCCCTCCTGCCTTTGTTAGTACAGTACCAAGTGTGTGCTATTCTAAAACAACAGAAAAGTAGTCAATTCCCCTTTTTGTTTCCTGTGATTCAGATGAGAAAATCTATAAGGTTATGAATAATTTCAAAAAGGTTTACAAACTGATGAATTACATAGAAGAGGTTTGACAAGAACATTGGAGAAATTCTACCCTCCTTTTTCAGTTCCACTGAACACTATGCTCTAGGTAGTCATTATCAACCAGCCACATTCAAAAACAGAAAATGAAGCTAAGATGCAATCCAGGTGGGAGAGTTAGAGTAATGGAAAGGACAGGTGAAGAGCAAGGACATCTCAGTGAAATAAGTCTTCTATGTCACATTCCCTTTCCCAACCTTAAGAGTTGAATGTAGATTGGCTGTGGCGTGCCTACCTATAGTTCCAGCACTCGGGAAGTAGAGGCAGGTGGATCTCTGTGAGTGCAGGGCCAGCCTGGTCTACAGAGCTAGTTCCAGGACAGCCAGGGTGGTTACACAGAGAAACTCTGTCTTGAGAAACAAAAAATTTGGACAAGAAAGAGTTGGAAGTCGGAATGAATGTGTTCGATGTACAAGGCAATTTATATCAACATGGCTGAAACTGTGTGTCAGGTAGTATGTGTATTACATGTTATTATTCATTGTTTAGGTTATTTGTGATATTACTATTCTGAATTTCTTCAAAATTATTATATAATTTGGCATGGTATAAAGGAAAAACAAAATAAAGAATATTTGCAATTTCACCTGTAAGGAGAGCAATCTCAGTTAGTGACCAAGACAATGAGAATTTACCACTGTTAATATATGAATAATGCTAACCTGTGAGAAAGAGTGATCACACTTGTATATGCTGTTATTTAATTCTACTGTGTGTTTGCAGACAGAAGAAAAATCATGTTCTCCCAAACATACACTTTAAAAAGAGCCCATGGGGAGAAATACAGCCTTGTCCCCTGACCTGGGAACCATTTTTCTTTGCAGATGGAGCATCTATTTCATGCACTCTGGTAGATGTGCTCCTATATAGGTTTTGGGGAAACATAGGTGAGCAGTTTCATTTCAATAGACAGCAAAGTTCTCCTTTCACTCCTACCTATGCTTTTTACAGGAATGTCCACACTTGGTCCCAGAAGGCTTTACACCTAAACCAGTTCAGAACTTGCTTGGTGTCTGAATTAATTCTGGGGTTCTCTTTCCTGAACCCTTGGTTTGTTTTTTGTTGTTACTGTTGTTGTTTGTTTGTCTTTGGATGAAGTTAATATGCAATTAAATCTTACCTGCATTTGATCAGCCATTCCAGTGATTAAGTTCTTGTTACATATTGTCACATCTGTAGCCCACAATTTCTTTGCTGGCACTGGAGCTAATTATAAAAATGATGACCAACACAACCATGTTTAAATAGAGATTTACATATGAATAGCACACATACATTAATTAATTGTACTTATTTTTATTTTGTGGACAAAGGCATTTAAACTAAGCAATAAGTTGTTCAAGGTCCACTGATAGGATACCGAAGAGGTGGACCAAATTCAGGACTTTTGACTTCTGAGTCAACCATGATATCACTTTCCCTTTCTTCTTTGGAGTTCTGCATATCCACACATAGAAGAATGAAAATAGATTCAAATTGCTCATTTTGTGGACTAAAGTATGAATGTAACTCCAAAACTTTAAAAATGCTAAAGGAATACATAGGCAAGGCACTTCAAGATATAGGCATACACAAGGATTTTCTGCAAAGGAGTCAGATAGCAAAACAAATAGTTCCAAGAATTGACAGATGGGAAAATTAAAAAGCTTCTTTATAGTGTAAGAAATGATTGACAGAATAAACAAAGCCTTAAGAATAGGAGAATATATTTGTTGATTCTGCCTTATATAGGGAACTAGTATCTAGAACATATAAAGAAGTATTAAATACAAATGAAATACCAAAATCTCTCCAAATCATCTAATTAATAAATGGGTCAATGTAGTGAATATATAGTTGTCAAAATAAGAAATATGGAAAGCTAATACATATTTGGAAAATGTTTAATATTATTACCCACTAAGAAAATGGAAATTGAAACTGTTTTGGTAGTCCACCTTACCCTAGCCAGGATGGCTATCATCAAGAAAACAAATACTAAGGAATGTTCATGAAAATGTGGGAAAAGATGGATCTATGTACTGTTGGTGAGGAGCAGTGAAGGAACTATAAAAATCAATATCGAGGTTTTTCAAAACATGTAAAAATAAAACTATCATATGATCTAATTAAATCACTCATGAGTATAAACCAAATGGATTCTAAGTCAATATACCACAGACATGTGCATATATATCCATGTTGATTGCTGTACTGTTCACAATAGCCAAGTCATGGACACTGCCTATATGTTTATCAACAGATGAATGGATAAAGAAAATATGTTTATAACACAATAGATTTTGTTTGGCCATGAAGAATAATGAAATGTGACATTTGCAGGAAAAAAGCTAGAACTGGTAATCATTATTTTAAGTGAAATACTCTAGACTCAGAAAGACAGAAAACATATTTTCTCTTATGTATGTAATCATTATTTTAAATGAAATACACTAGCTTTGTATTTTCTCTTACATGTGAAAGATACCATATTTTCTCTTCTGTGTGTAACTTAAATGCAAATGTGTACATGTCAGTCATGAATAGGGATCATGACAGAAAGGAGGAGAGTTTAAGGAAGGGGAGAGACAGGAACTAAGAAGGTAATGTGATGTGAGATTTGGAGAGAGACTGTTAGAGGGAAAGACAGGCAGCAGCAGCAGAGACTGGCAGGGAGAAAGGGGTAGCAACAGCGTGGGACAGACAAGGACAAAATACACTGACACATGTGTATAAAATGCCATAGACACAATGCTTTATATGTGAACTTATAGATAAGTTTTAAAAACTTGTGGGGAACATGTAAATGTCACAAGAAAACCCATTATGTGTACAACTAAGATACTAGTTAAATATGTATGAAAAATTGAAGGTGATGGTAACATAAACAAAAAGAAAATTTAAGTGATAGAAATTAGGATTACTGAGAACTTCATTCCGTCAATGTGACATACACATAGCTTTCCCAAACATAATTTCTTTCTTTGTTGTTACCTAGGAGCACGCAGAGCAATAGGATAGACTTTCTGACTATAATAATCACGTGCTGTTAATTACAAACAGAACAGAAATGCTGGTAATATTTGAGACTTGTGCTCTGTATAAAACTGGGAATTAGTGCTATTACTCTTGTTTGCTAGAGAATATTGGGTCATAGATGCTAATTAGCAGTTCATAGCCCTCCTGCAGAGGGAAATCTCATTACTGTGTGAAACTGTCTTAGTAGTCAAACCCAACATTCAGCGCACTCTCACCATTTTTGTTTGAGCAATTATAAGGTGTAATAAAACAAAAGAATTACTCTATGTGTGTGTGAGAGAGAGAAAGACCATAAAGGCTAACCCCCATGGTCTCCTATTTGCTCACTAGTTCAAGAAAACAACCTTGTCATGCTTTGAGATTCATACTTAATATTCAGGGACTGATTAAAAACAAAAATGACCCAAGTTCTCACAAACACAGAGCAGAAATCAGGGTCTCCAACTAAAAATCTACTCCGCAATGAAAAAATTAAAGCACACAAGTATATGTGTGGTGTAAGAAAACTGAGAATGATTCTAGGATATAGGTGTGTGTGTGTGTGTGTGTATGTGTGTGTGCATATACAATCAAGCTTACAGTTGTACCTAAATGTATCTGGACTTCTGTGGATAGTGGAATCAGGGAAGTAGGAAGATGGAACAAGGCCTTTAATAAACCCAGATACCTAAAAAAAAACATTTCTTGCATTTATTTTGATATATTTAAAATTATCATATATATATATATATATATAGAGAGAGAGAGAGAGAGAGAGAGAGAGACAGACAGACAGACACATAGATACATAGATAAATACATAGATGGATGTGTGTATTTGAACAAAAGTATATCGAAAGAATAACATTAAAACTCCATTCTGAATTTATTTATTTCTACTAAGCAAAAGAAATTAGATCTGTATAAATCCCAGCTACTAAATCAAACTGGTTTTGAATTAAAGCTTTTAGCAATGCTAAAAACATGTAATCCTTTCATTTACACTCTGAGACTCACTTGACCACATAAATACATACATACATACACACACACATACATACATACATACATACATACATACATATTTACATACATACATAAGCACTGATGACCAAGGACAGACTTCAGTAAGTGAGATCAGAGGCCAAGGAATGGCACAGAGCCAGAGGAGTATATGTGTACTTTAAAGAAGACATGTACATTTCTTCTCAGTGAAACAGTGGGTAGCTACTTTTAATTGAGCTCTTTACTTTTTACCAGAAATGGGACATCAATTTTTACCTGTGGAAGAAAAAATTAATTAAAGGAGTAATAACTTGTAAAAATTGGAAGTGTAAATCTGTCTTTTTTGTATAGTGCCCAACATTTCATGTAGCTCAAAATGCCTTTGATATCCTCCTGAGTTATTGTCCAGCATTAATTATAGTTCAAAATCAAATATTAATGAACTATGATTTCATTAATTGAAGGAAAGAAAGAATTGGGAATTGAGGAAGACACTGTGGGAGAGACAAACTAAGTCATCTTGAATCAACATAGGTAGATAGAGTTCTGAGGTAGGGGAAGTTCGGAGAATCTTGCATAAACTCTATGCTTCTTTGCTCTCTAGAATGAAATTAAATATCTATTATGAGAAATCTCAGATACATACTTTGACCCACTGTGGAATCATGTACCACAATCTTGTGTGTTTTTTTTTTGTTTGTTTGTTTTTTATGTTAGCTTCTGTCACCATGGCATATCTGGACCAGCAGTAGAAGGGAATAGTCAGACACTAGTGTTTTATTTTTTAGTTCAGTGTAGTGCATTATAGTTGAAAGCTTGTCAGAATACTCAAGATGAAAGGAAACACGCAAACATTTCCCACAAGAGACAACTGTATGATATTTGGTTAACATTTAGGTGTCTTTCCGTGTTCTCTACCCACATATCTATAAATCACTATTAAAGCAGCTCAAGTTTTATAGAGTTTACACATATTTTCAAGCTTTAATTTTCACAGAAATTCGGAAAGGCAGTGCATTTGCACACATAAGTGTTGTCTCACTCCACTAACTGTCCCACCCTCCCCATCGACAGCCAGCGGTACTCACGTTGCTGTGGAGCTCTCCAGGGGAAGGCTACTTTTCTCTCTCTCCATTACAGGAAGAGTAAATTAGAGGTTTTCAGAACTTTAGAGTTTTTGATTGATGGATTCATTAATTCACCTTTTCAAAATGAAGACTCATGTTTTAAATATTTTATGTACAATTTGCATGCTGGAATTTTAAGGACTTAAAAAAATAGTGCTTAAGCAAAAGGTCAGACTGATCACTTTGGAGCCCGGAAGACTCAGAATGCACAGAATGTGAGGGAGAATGAAGAGGTTTCCAATCTGACTCTCTCACAAGTAGCAGGTTGTCTCCCCAAACTTCCTCTGTTCTTCAGTTAGAACACAAGCAAGTGTGTTTGGTAAGATTTTAGGTTCCATTCCCCAGGTGGGCTTCTCTTTATAATAAGGTAGATATGAACACTATTCAGCAACATGTGTCAGCATAGCGAATACACAATGCACATCATCTTTCTAACAAGAATCCTTCCACATCAATCTTCTTGAATATGATCTACATTCAGTCATTGGCATACAGGCCATTTCTTCCTATTCAAGACTACAATCTGTACCAATATACACTGTTTAGCAAAACTAGAGCATTCTATTCATTAATTTAAGTGAGCATGCATCATCTGTGAACACATGGGAAACCAGGGAAATAAAGACAGCAAGATTTTTACTTGATAAGCAATGTCATTGTTTTATCTCAACAAATCTTCCAATAAATATATCATCTGACAACCTTCCCCCCATATGAAATTATTTTGACCTCTTGTGAGAATTCAGGAAGAAAAAAATAATTACAAAAGATGTGGTTAGTTGCTTCTGTCAGCTGATACAAATTAAGCTTGAATTTAAAAATAGAAAGAAAGAGAAATAGAACATTATGCAAAATGATCATTTAGTCTTCCCACTAAGATCATGTGGGATATACTGAAGTGAGTAGGTAGATCCATATCCTAGCACAAATTACAGGACAAAATATATAAACAGGGCCTTCTCTTAAATTTTCTTTACAATAACAAAGTGGTCTTATTTTTAATACCCAAACATTTAATGCAACCTCAAATCAATCTGGCTCATGCATGTATTTTTTTTAGGCAGAGATCTCGGGTAGTGACCAAGGATTTTCAAGACACCGAAGGGAGAATGTTAATGATATGCAGTTTCATCCTTATTAAAAATCCAACGCATCTCCCTGTTGGTGAGACCACCCTCCTCCTGCACACAACAGTGCATTCCTGGCCTTGTTCTCAGTTCTTAATTTGTACTTGAAAATATGTACTTGTCGAGCAGATGCTTCCAGTGCCTAAACTATGATAAATCGGGCACTTGAGAAACAGGATGAACTCTTTCATGTAGAGCTCAGCACAAAGGCCCAATTCACATAAACACGGTGTTAGAGGAGCAAAATAAGTAAAGTTTCATGATTTGTCCATCCCCATAGCCTCTTTTGAAAGCTCATAAATGTACATTTATTTACAAAATTCTCATTTTGTCCCACCAAATACCTCTTGAGAAATTTCTTTGTGCCTTCAGGTGGAGGGGTCAGCTGTGTTTACCAAATGTGCCATAATTGTTGCTAATCCATGATGTTGATATGCATTCATGAGAGAAGCATCCAGGAAATGATCACTAAATTTTGGTAGGGTGACTTGAGTAGCCTTTCCTGCTTTGTAGGAGGACCTAGTCATCATGAATTTGAAAACCAAGTTACAGGGCTATTGAAAGTGGTTCAGTTCTAAATCTTTCAAAAGTTGGAAACACATAAAACTACAAATAGAACTTCCACATGATCCAGCTAGGCAAGCCCTAGATATACACTCAAGATGTCTGCCAAGTCCTTGCATTTCTCCAGGGACTTGACCTGTTGCGGGTGGTGGAGAAAAGATAAGCACACATAGACACGGGCACATAGAGAGATGGTGCTGAGAGGATTGGGCTCTATGATGGAGAAGCTGAAGCAGCCTAGAAGCACAGCATGCTTATTAATGTAACTGGTGAACAGAAAGGTGGGGATATTGCATACAGTTGAACATGAAGGCAGGTTATTACATACTGGTAAAAAAGGATGCAAGCCTTATGGTATGCAGCTGGGCCAAGGAGGTGGGTTTAGCTAATCTCAATAGGAACAGGCTTCAGGCAGTAAATATCAGTTGGGCAAGCTACTGTGGCCATCTTCTATACACATTGTCATCAGCTGACAGGGAGCAGAGGAAGGCTCTGTCATCTTTCCATGGTTCTGAGGTTAGTGTCTTTCATGTGATCATGCCTATGTCAACAGCACACATTCACTCAGTGCTTTCTCCATTCACCTTGGGAGTCTAAGTCAGCATGCTACAAAAACACCTGCTCATCTATGTCCACGGAGGCACTATTGTCAATAGTTGAGTTATAGAATCAACTAAGTATCTGTCAACAGATGAATGAATCAAAAAGATCACATGCACATACAGTCACACACACACACACACACACACACAGTCAAACACACAGACACACACACACACAGTCACATACACACAGTGACACACACACACAGAGTCATGCACACACAGTCACATACACATAGTCACTTACACACATACAGTTACACACACAGGCACACACATACACACACACACACACATACACACACACGCACAACAAAGTTTTGTTCAGCCATAAGGAAGAATAAAATTATGTCACTTTTCAGGGAAATTTATGGACTGGACATCATATTTTGCTAAGCAAGATCAGTCAGATTAAAAAAGACAAATACCATATTTTATCATGAATATATAACCTATATTGAAATATATACACATATACATAAATACACATGACATGTAATCAAAAAAGGACAAGAGGAAGGAGGTTAGAGTGACTACATATAAAATACATGAAAGACACATATGAAAATCTCATAATAAAACCAACCATTTTGTACATGAATATATACAACAGTTGGAGACAATCCCTCCTCTGTCATCCTTTCTCTAGTGGAGATGACTGAATGCTCTTTGACAATATTGACTTCCAGTAGAACTAACTTCTCACTAGAAAGGTGTTTGCATTATGCTTCTAACATTCAAAATGTGAGAGGAGATTTGGAAGGATAAAAGGACTCAGAACAACTTGAAACTATCAGCACTAATTACATTATAATAATTGTTAATACAATGTGGTGTCCAGCATAATGCTAAATACCTCAGGGACACTTGGTGCTTGGTTATCCTTTGTGCCATGCTGGTAATTCTTTGAGCAGAGAATTATCTACCACTGACTCATGTGGCTTAACTAACCATAAAGCTAACATCTGTTGTGTCCCAGTGACCTTGCGGTGAGCCATACCTTTCTCACATTTTCAACTGTTGCACAGATACATCTACAAAAGGTATGGCAACCTAAGTACAAAAACAAGCCCTGCACTTTGAGTTAACATTATGTCTCCCAGGAAAATGTTGAGATGATAAACACTGTCTCAGTTCTCCAACTGATCCTCTCATCTTGTCAGCATGAGGAGAAAATTGGAAGTTCCTGGGGTGGAAAGGAAACAGAGCTTTCCCCTCAGCACCGCAAGCTGCCTTTGCTCCTGGATTGACTGAGGATGGAGTGCTGTAATACATTTCAGAAGATGTCAAAGCTGTATCAAAAACGTTTTCTGCTCAACACAATTCGGCCACTTGGTTTCCCTTCTGGGTGTTCTGCTCTACGCCATCATTCTGTTTCCTCATTCACGGCAAGGTTTCGTTTCTTACAGCAGTTCTGTAGGCTAAACATGCTGCATTTATTCCCGTATGTTCCCTTTTGTAAGAGAGTCTAATTTGTCCTCCTTCTGTTGTCATGAACATCTGCCCCCCTCACAGACTCTTGAATCCATTTAAAATAAGATAATCTGCCAGGTGCAAGGAAATATGTGCCAGCGGCGGCGGCGGCTCCTGCACAAGCATGGCTTTCCTCTCAGAATGTTCAGCTTTGTGATGACCAACATCAGCTTTCTGTTCTTAATCAATGGTGATATGATAGAAAGATTTTACAAAAGGATTTATGTGTGTGTGTTTGTGTGTGTGTGTGTGTGTGTGTGTGTGTGTGTGTGTGTGCATGCATGCGCGCACGCGTCCATGCATGCCATATGTATACTGGTGCCTATACAGGCCCGAAGAAGGCATTGGGTTCCTGTGAGCTGGAGTTACAGGTGTTTGCAAGGTATATGACAGAGGTTCTGGGAAGAGAATTCACTCTAGGCCCTCAAAGCAAGATTTTTAATAGACCATTTCTTGCGGTAACTGTTTAACTCTGTGAAGCTGTGTTACTGAGCCTGTGGAAAACACCTGGTGGTCTAATAAAGAACCAGCCAATAGCAGGCAAGAGAAAGGATAGGTGGGGGTGGCAGGCAGAGAGAATATATATAGGGAGAAATCTGGGAAGAGAGAGCTAGCAGCCAGAGAAGGGGGAGGACTCCAGGGGCCAGCCAGCCAGCTATATGGCAAGACACGGAATAAGAGTAAGATGTACAGAAGTAAGACAACAGGAAAAGTCCAAAGGTGGTAGATGGGATAATTTAAGATAAGGAAAGCTGGCTAGAAACTAAGACGAGCTAAGGCTGGGCATTCATAATTACTAATAAGCCTCTGTGTGCAATTTATTTAGGAGCTGGGTGATGGGTTCACCCCCAAAAAAGAGCAAAAGAGAAAAAATAACAATAGGTACCCATTTCTTATCGTGAAATCACTTTTCTTTCAGCCTAAAACTGCTGCTTCTCTAGGATGAGATGTCAGCCAGACTTCATGCTTTTCCCAAACTGCACAGTCCCCGATTAACCGTTTAAGTAAAGGATGGAATCTTGGCAAGAAGTCACACAGCACAGATTGCATTCAACCTGTATCTCAGTACATAGTTCTCACAACCTAGATTTGGTATGCTGCATTTCTAAGTCAAAAGTAAATATAATGTGTTATTATTTTAAAAGCAGTGCTTCAAATGGAGATAGGTAGAATTTAAGATGGAAAAACCAACCATCTATTTAATGTATGTTTTAATTTTATCTATTTATTCATATTTATATAGTGTGTGCTGTGTATGTGTGAGTGCGCATATTTGCTTATGCTTTCTACCTTACATGGAAGCTGGGGGTCCATATTGAGTGTTTTCCTCTACCATTCTACAAATCTTAGTTTTTTGGACAGACCCTCCTATTGGACCTGGAATTTGCTCTTTCTGCTGAACTGGCTGGCCAGGAAGGCCCCAGGGTGTTGTTCCCACCCTACAATGGAGTTGCAGACATGTGTCTTCATATCTGGGTTTTAAATGGTGTAGGATGTGGGGCATTCCAACTCCCACTGGACCATCTCTGAGATTCAGCTTTCAAAAATGTTTCATTTGGCATATTGAGCAGTATGTTTCATTGTGACATGTTCATGCGTGTACATCATTTCATGTCATTCCCCATTTAGAGTACTTTTAAATGGACTTTGGAAACATAGACGATGAAGGATAAAATTTCTGAAGTCTAAAACCAGGCCTGATATAGCAACACAGAGAAAAATGTGGGACGCTTTCTAAATTCTTCTGATTTTTAATCCCAACAATAACTTGAAGGAGACTGTTTCCCATAAGCAGATCACTTACCTATCCAATGTCTCTGTCCCCACCTGCATTATTGGTGCAGAGATACCTGAATGCCTATCTACCTTGCAGAAGATCCATGATCTAATGTCCATAAACAAGCTGTAAAACCACAAGAAGCTATACAAACATAAAATCCTATTATTATCCAGTAGTAAAAGTTAATGTACTTCAAAAATGCTCATTTTGGGTCTGTTATGTAAATAGTGCCAGCTATTACAACACAGGTTCCTCTGAAAGCCATGGCTCAGATATGCTTTTTGAAGCTTTATTTTATTCAAAAGCCCTTATTGTTTCACAGTACCCTATAATAATTTAGTCAATTATTTACTTACCTGTTGTGTTTCCATTGGAAGGAAGAAAGGTGCCTAAAATCATTAGCCTATGCTTGACCCGGAACCTCCCATGTCATCCAAAATTGAGGGTTTGTCCCTTCAGCTTCCATGGTGCTAAGCAGTGATGTGTTTATCATGCATTTTATTTCATTGATAATTCTGGATATTGGAGAGAAAAAAGTATAGCTGAATATTGTTATTTATTTTGATTACAGGTTCTTAAGAGCCCCAGGGAACATTGGCTAGCAAGTTCTAGAGCATTTTCCCTAGAGAAGATGCTAGGGTCATAGGCCCATTAACTCATTGCCTTGCTTTATTCTGAAAATCACACACACACACACACACACACACACACACACACACACACACACGTTGTTGATTCATAAATTCACACCTGTGAGAAATTTTGTCTGGCATTATTTTTTCTCCACAGGCATTATGCAACATTTTCATGCTTAAGAGGAAAAGACAAAAGGCAAAGCAAAACACCAACCCAGGACACAAAAATATGAAAACCATGAATTAGTGGTACATGTTCGTATAAAAGTGGCATAGGCGACAGACAGAGTCTCCCTTGCCCCACCCTAGCTGAGAGCATCCACACAGCTGGATTTTAGTGTTTCATTACTGTGCAAACCTATGGAGAGCTGCAGAAGTGTCATTGACTTGGGCTTCTGAAAACCTTTTTCAAGTCTTCACACAAAGCTGACCAGTGTGGACTCTGAAGAGTGAAGATGCTCTCTGCCTTCTAAAAGCCTCTGCCTCTGAGTTACGGAGGGATTAGTGAATGTCTATGTTGTCCCTGCATGAAGCTTGTCTTTGGGATGGAAAAATCTGTTAGGCAAAACTGTTAAGAAAGCCTTACTGCTTGTAATTTAATGCCTGCTATTCTCTGATTAACTCCTCATATAAAGAGCTGTGCTGTAATGTGCTTGTTTACAGATTCTTTGTGCAGCAGAGACCAAATCATTATTTTTGAGGTATAATTTCAGACGTATGGGAGTTAGTTCACGTAAACAAATTCTTTTTGTGCCCTTTCCCTATTCCCAGTTCTCCACAACTACAGCATTTTATCATTTATAGTTCAAAAAGGTAGATCTGGTCCCATCCTCATGGCTTTCATCCTACTGCCACTAGTATTGAAAAATCTTCATTTCCTAGTAGCTTACATTGGCTTTAATTTTTCTCCCGAAGAGAATTCTGTGTTCGGTACTTAAAGCTAGCCAGGTCTCTTTCATCCAGACAGTTCCCTGGACACCTCACTTGCTTCACTGCCACCTCCATATCCGGTAAGGAAGAAGCATATGTAAATTCAGAAATGGGACTGACTCTAGATTCCATGACAGTATCTATTTATTAAAAAGCCTACCTGAGCCCTTGCTCATACACTTGTTCTTCAGACTGCTGCTTTAGGGTTTTGTGCACTGACTTCTGAAGTTCCAGAAATACTCCACAGCCTGAGTGTTCTCTAGATTCCAGTAGATACTCTAATGTGTTTATATATATAAAAAAATACTCTCTGAGTCCGAAACCTGAGCTTTAGATCCTCCTACTGCAGCAGTGTGAGGTTGGGCAGGTCACTGCCTGGTTTCCTGAGCTTTCTTTTCTTCATCAGTTGAGTACAGACAGTGATGGCTACCTCCAAAGAGTATATATGCAGGTCTAACAAGATAATAAATGCAAAAGAGTTTGGTAAGCTGTCACAAATTTTAGAAACAAGGTATCATGGACAATGTAAGCCAATGTAAATGCATTAAATAAGCAGTTTTGTCATTATTTCCAAGGCAGTCCTTAAAAATACAGTAAAAGCAGTCACTTTTTCTGAGCTCTCACTCTTAATTGTGTTATCACTGCTCACTTAAAGGAGAGAATGAGTATGTGTTTGAGGAAATTTTTATACTGGCAAATGCCAAGAAGCTCGGAATGAAATCCTTGAGCTCAAGATTTGTAGAGTTAGTGCCATGTCTTACCTATGGGGGAAAGCATCACCCTGCTATTTCCTAGGCAACCAACCTGTATAAATCAGTTTCCAGATCCTTCAAATATGAAGTGAGCCTCACACCATTTGTATGAGACTGGAGGTTGTAACTGAGTTAAACTCTTAGCCAAGCCTCTCAGAGTGTGTGCAAATCTGTACTGGATTCACTCAATATGATGTCGAGGAAGAGGAGGAAGAGGAGAACTTGCACTGGCTCAGTGCCAGTGTGGTGCATGTCATTAATATTGATGAGAGTGGCCGCATAATTGCCATTCTTGCGATGGAAAACTGGGCTTTTCACTTTATAACTGAGAGGCCTAATTCACATAGGTTTGAGAGCATTTGTTTTGAATTTTCTTTTCTCAGCTGGATTCCTTCACCTTCTACCTTTGCAGATTGCTGCACTCCACATTTGAACACTTCTCAGCTAGCCACACCTTGCATGTAAAACCTCAGAACAGTTGAGTCTAATGTAGTCTTCCCACAAATCCCTTTAAGCAACTGCTTCATCCATGGTGCTCATGTCTTTTACCACCCACAAAATAACATTAGGGCCTATATTTTTTAGTGTGTGTGTGTGTGTGTGTGTGTGTGTGTGTGTGTGTGTGTGTGTGTATGTATGCATTTGTGTGCATGTACACACTCGTGTGTCTGCCTAAACCTGGGTGCATGTGTCCACAAGCTCACAAGCAGACACCTAAGGAAGATTTGGGGTCTCGACTCTCCACTTTATTTTTCTTTAATTAAAATTGTTCTTTCACATTTTCATACATAAATAAAATATATCCTAGTCACTTTTATTTATAAGCCCTGTCATGTCCTCTCCTACCTATTTCTGACAATCATATCTTCGTTTTTTTTTTTTTTGTTTTGTTTTGTTTTTTGTTTTTTGTTTTTTGGTTTTTGGTTTTTCGAGACAGGGTTTCTCTGTGTAGCTTTGCGCCTTTTCTGGAACTCTCTTTGGAGGCCAGGCTGGCCTGGAACTCACAGAGATCCGCCTGCCTCTGCCTCCCGAGTGTTGGGATTAAAGTCATGTGCCACCACTGCCTGGCTTGTTTGTTTGTTTTATGATATACTGAGTTCACCAGCCTGTGTACCCATGAGGCTGGACCTTATCCTTGGGACCTAAGGGCTCATCTGTGTACACAACTGAAGACAGTAGCTCTCTCTCTCTCTCTCTCTCTCTCTCTCTCTCTCTCTCTCTCTCTCTCTCTCTCTCTCCCCCACCCCCACCCCCGCCCCCAGAACCTTTCGGTGGCCATTGATTCAGAAGGCAAGGATAGAGCTCTACAAGCTTCCCCTGTCTCTATAACTGACTCTTGGCAAGGCTAGCTGTAAGGTCAAGGTTGCAATGTCTGTGTCATGCCTAGAAGATGTCATTCTGAAGCCACACTCCTTTTATTCCAGATTTTGCCTTCTTTTCATTCCCTCTAATGTAAGGTTCCCTGAGCTCTAGAGAGTCTACCTTGTTTCTAGACACCAGCTCTGGCACAGAAACTGAAATTAACTGTTTTTGGTTTGGCTGGTTAAGCAGTAAGTACCCAGGATCGACCTGTCTTTGCTCACAGTGCTGGAGTTATGGCCTGACTGTGGCCATGACTGACTTTCACCTGGGTAGCAGGAACCAAACTCAGGTCTTCTTTCTTGCTAAAAAAGTGATTTTATGAACTAAGACATCTCCCCAATCCATGTATTTTCATGAAAAATGTCTAACCCAATTCAGCTTCTAAGTTTGGTGTGTATTCCATCTAAATTGTGTTTGAAACATCATGGTATACATTTAATAAACAGTTCAATGAAACCAAAGTTGGACCAACCAATTGACACACCAGCTTTGTGATTTGGTGGATGATTGGCATCTTAAAAACTCTTTTAAATGTAGAATAAATAAAATGTGAAATGTTTTAATTAACTTTCTGAATATCTTAGAACTTTAAGTCAGTATAATCAATGAACAGTGAAGGAATCAAGACTGTGGTCCATATAAAGACAGAGAAACTTCTGAAGGCTGGTGATTTCCACCCATACTTTAGTTATTACTGATGGTTGTCTCATGGTGAGACATAGGTCTACTTTACTCTTCAATGGGAATGAAATTAGTGTTACTATTTCTATAAACGTATCTGCATGGTGCCTTATAGGCCGTGACTATTTGGTGAGCAGCCATCTGCACTCATCTACAAGGAGATTAATGCGTTGAGTCTGAAAATCAGGTCTCCTCTTAGCAGCAAGCTTTCACAGCTACAGTGCATTTACAAAGGTCCTCGATATCCAGAGGAGGGATTTGGTTTATCTTAAATCCCACCTTTGTCTCTCCATGTTTGGTGGCATGTTCCACCTAAGTATAAAGCAGAAGACACTGTGGAATGCTCCTTGAAAAAAAGTGTTGTGCTAGAGCAAGTCAGGCTGAAGGCCATTCAACAGAAATGCCCATTTCTAATTCATTGTACAGGTCTTGTGCCAGCATGGTTCTGCTTAGGCCCCTGCTGAATATGACAAGCACCTAGCTAAAAGCATGTAACAGAGGTCACTGTGTGATTTGTGGTTTTCATTCTTTTTCTCTGGAAAATCATGAAGTTGAATAGCAGTGGGATAGGGAACCCAATAATATTAGCACCTTGGGTATAAAACATAACTTATTCCCCTCTCTCTTTGCATAATTCTAACTTACTTGTCTTTACTAAGCTTTAGAATGCATTAACAAGCAATTAAGAGAGCTGATTTTGTAAAGTGTCTTAAGTATTTTCTAAGAAAGTTAGCCTCATTTTAGCACATCCAAAACTCATGGTGTAAATTTACCATTGACCTGTTAATTCAATAGCTGTTAAGATGGCCTCATGTTATTGCTTAAGATAACATCAAATGACCTGAGTATGTCTTTGGTGCTGTTCTGAGAGTCTGAGAAAGACACAACCATATCAGAGAAACTCTAAGTGAGACAAGAGTAGAACCAACTAAATCATGTGTACCTGGGAGGAATAGTTATGAGGCTTCTGAAAAGACAGAGATAAAGGCAGCACTGGTTTTTAAGTAGCAACTAGTGCAGAGGAAGGAATCTCAAGGGAGGCACATGTTTTCCACAATTTCATCTCTTCAGAATTTCTAGATATAGGCTTTATTTTATCCACAGCTGTCAAATGAAATTGTTCTAGAAAAACTTTTATGATCAGAGACAAATTTAGATCTATGTAGAGTCACAAAAATTTTACCTGGGTGTAGGAAGAGCAGTTGATATTACCTGAACCACATGTGGAGGATCAATGGCAACTTTTCCAAAGGAGATCAGAACTGATCCACCCTCTGAAGGATGTATCAGACATTTATTGGAAAAGTGAAATCACTTTTATCACTGAGATTACAATTATAAAGATACTGCTACCTATCAGATGGGAGGTGTCTTAGTTACTTTTTTAATGCTGTGATAAGATGCCATGACCAAAGCAACTTACAAAGAATATTAGGTACTTATAATTTTGGAGGATGGGACCATGACTATCATAGCAAGGAGCATGGCAGCAGATAGGTAAGGATGGCACTAGAACAGTAATTGAAATATTAATATGTTTATCAGCAAGTAGGAGGTAGAGAGAGATAACCTGATATGGCATGGATTTTGAAACCTCAAAGCTTGCCCCTGGTGACATATCTCCCCCAATAAGGTCATACTTCCTAAAATCCTTCCCAAACAGTTCCATCAACTGGGAACCAAGCCTTCAAATATAAGAGCATATTGGAAAATTTTTCATTCAAATCATCATGAGGGTGTGTATTTTTCTCAGGATCTATAGAGATTCCATTCATTGATCTCAAAGACACCCTTTTCTAAGGGCATTTAGTGGTCCACAGATGGACATTCAGATTGCATGTGCCATACCTGGATAGATAGCACTAAAACTCCAGTTCTTACCTCAAACAGCAAGCATGTCTTCAGCTCTGAGTCAGGAATGCCTTTTATGTGCTCTATCTGCTTTTTGCCTTATGAAAGGTCTCTGCTTTAGGGGGCACCCTTCAAGTTGCTAGGAACAGAGTAGTTCTAAAATCCTAATGCAAGCATATGACTGCTCTAAGAGATCTACTTAGATGTATCTAATAGCTGTGCCTGCTTAAAGGATGAAATCTAATATAGCATGCTTAGCAGTAGAAGAAAATTTGCTATCTGGTCCCTTCTTTGTTTTTCAGACTTTTCTTACATCTGTGTTAGACAGGCCTTTTGTTACTGCAAGAAACACTTGAGAGAATCATTTCAAAGGAGGAGCTACATGCTTAGACTCATGATTTCAGAGGTTCTATTGATAGTCGATTGGCTCTATTGCTTTGGGTCTAAGGTAAGACAAAATAGCGTGCAGGGCACATGCACTGGAATCAAGCTATTTGCCTCATGTCAGCCAGGACGCAGAGGCACAAATGGACTGAGAACAAAACATATTCTACAAAGGTGCATTTCCAGTGACTTACTTTCTTCAACTGGGTCCTACCTCCAAATGTGTACATCACCCCCAAACAATGCCATCACATCATTACTTTGTCAGTGGATTAAACAATGATGAAGTTGGTGCCCTTAGGATCCAAACTTTACCAGAATGCCCATTAGCTGGCAGCAAAACCTTAAACCCACGAGCCTTCAGAGTGCATTTCATAGTCAAACCAAAACACTGCCCACCTGTCCGCTAGTCTCACTGAAAGACCTACAGTTCCCCAGTTCTGCTGGTGAACATACCTTTGCACATGATGCTACCTTATCTTACCCTTCAGAATGAAGCTTGCCTGTCACTTCCATGTCACCACAGCTTACCCCAGAGCAGGCATACTGTCTCATCCTCTGCCCTTTATCATAAAACATAGGCTGTATTATTGGAATTTATCATGTGCTCTATGCTGTATGCTCTTCAAGAGGAAAGGCCATCAAGGCCATTCATCTTTGACTATCCATCATCTAGAAGCGCTCAATAAATTTCAAGTCAGTGACTGAATAAATATCTAGCCATTTTTCCTAAATTGAATGTGAATTGCTCAGCCATGGGTCATATTTTATTTATCTTTATGTTCGAAGCAATGCATCCAAGCGGTTCAACATGAAATGTTTGTAGGATGAACAAATTAAAATATGTCTGGCTTCCTGAAGTCCTCTAAGTAACCAGGCTTACAGAGAACTGCCTGCCTATAGTGTGGCCCTTAAGTCACTGGGGTTTTAAATTATTTTCTATTATAATTAATTATTAATTGTAAAACTTTAAAGATTATTTTTTAAAAAATATTTAAAATTGTAAAAGGTCAAGCCGGGCGATGGTGGCGCACGCCTTTAATCCCAGCACTCGGGAGGCAGAGCCAGGCGGATCTCTTGTGAGTTCGAGGCCAGCCTGGGCTACCAAGTGAGTTCCAGGAAAGGCGCAAAGCTACACAGAGAAACCCTGTCTCGAAAAACCAAAAAAAAAAAAAAAAAAAAAAAAAAAAAAATTGTAAAAGGTCTATGCTTACTGCCTAAGACATCCACAATTTTACTCAGAAACTGATAGCAATTTGAGTCATGTTTACTTGCTACAAGAAATTATGATGTCAAAGTCATACATTGAACATGTAACTACTGACACATTCTTAGTGTGGATATATTTCATATATAAATATATCTTCAATTGGAATGGGAGGAAATAGCTTTGCCCGATGCAATGAGATGATTTTTTTTCCAACAATGTCCTCTTACAGTATTTCATCTACTTAAACACTGGAACTTTCTTTGTATTTGGAACCTTCCAACACCTTTTTGAGTTCTTTACAACATGCATAAAAATTGTAAATTGTTGTCACCTTGCTGGACTGTAGTACACTACAGCTTATCCCTGTTTAACTATGGCTTGGCAGCCATCGTCCATCTCCCCACTGTCTTCTCTACCTAGTATTCTTCTAACCCCAGGGACTGTGCTTTATTTCTATAAAATTAACCTTTAGCTTCATCAAAATTTTATGTTCAAAATATTCATTAGGCATGAAAGCACAAACATAAAATGTGCACACACTTATAAAGGTTGTGAGGTTGTATGTAACTGATCATCACAAGATGTTACTGAACAAGATCAATTTCTGAAACAGATTCTCTTAAAGTATTTATTGACAAAATGTCCAATCATAGGGAAATGGGAGAACTAGCCTCAGGGGTAGGTATGGGGCAAAGATTGTAGGGTGTCCAGGGTGGTGATTGAAGTCTGGAAAAAAGGAAGTAATGATGGGGATGTCATTCTGTATGTTATGAATATGTATTGCTATGGTTGGATGATAAATAAAGCTGTTTGGCCAATGGTGAGGCAGAATAAGGTTAGGCTGGACATTGTAACTAGAGAGAAAGGAAGAAGGCAGAGAGAGATGCCAGCCAACTGCCCAAGGAGCAATATGTAATGGGATGCAGGTAAAGGCACAGAAAATGTGGCAAAACATAGATTAATAGAAATGGGTTAATTTAAGATATAAGAGCCTGCCATGGCCATAGTTTAAAAATAGTATAAGCCTCAGTGTGTTTACTTGGGTCTGAGTGGCTGTGGACTGGGTGGGACACAGAAAAAACTTCCAGCTACAAAGTAATCCATGGCCATGGCTCTTCAGAGGATACATATTCAGAAAATGGTCTGGAGGGTGGACTTTTGGCCGAGTTTCTATAAAACAACCAATGTGTGACAAGTGTTACCTACAGTATAGCTAATAGAAATACATTGCTTAGCCATGTGACCTCTAAAATTGGTAATAAAAACAAATAATGAAAGGCAAGTGAAACCAGAGGGTTTGCTTGATATTTTTCCCTTTTGATTCCAAGGTAATAATTAAGTTCTAAAATACAAATCAAGGACTAAAATTTGCCTATATCCCTGAATCCTCCTTGTTAGTGTCCCAGAGACACTACTGTATTCTCTGGAACTGTCCCTTCTTGAATGTTAAGCTTAGACTTCCTGTTTGCAGAACTGATATAACTGGACTTTTTAGATCACCATGAACCTTACCCTTTGCATTACTGGGTTTGTGAGATTAATCCATTTTATTACCATTGTATACAGTTCCTATTCTTTGTATATAATTTTGTTGTGATTTAATATACATATATACTACATCTGTGCATCATCAAGTATGGATGTCAAATGCACTATTCATGAATATTTGTGTTGGCTTCAGTTATTAATGATTTTGTAAAAAATAATTAATAATTATCTCTTGTATATTTCAAAGTAGTTGGAAGAAAGAACATTCAGTGATAAATGTGGGAAGTGATGAACATGCTGATCATTTGATTTGATCAATGTGCATTGTACACGTGTTAGTGATCATATTATACCCCATTAATATGTGTAAAAATAAAATACTAGTGACTTTTACCTGTGTGCGATAAATGGAGAACCTTCCCAACTGTCAACTTCACAAAGAATGTTAAGTATTTTTATTTTTTAAAGAAAAAACTCAATATTAGTGTTTTCTATTTTTTTTGAATTTCAAACCCTTCATCCCTGACTAAAAAAAATAGGACTACACTAGACTAAAAAGCACGCAACACGCCACCGATAGCGCATTCATTGGCCCGCGCTTCTGCTGCGGACACTGATTGCCTTGGACACACAAAGGACGTCTTTCCTCCCTTGGCACCAGCACCACTTCTGCTCCACACTCAGCGTGGTGCCTCGGGATTGAGCCGCTCTCCATCCACAAGTCCACAGACTGCAGCAGACATATGGTCTAGACAACTGAGCATCTCTTGCATTGGGCGAAGAAGCTTCATGCCTATTACCAGCAAGGCCCTTGGTGCCCCCAAGGTATTAGCATCCAGCCCAGTCTGGATCTCTGCTCTGATCTGCCTCAGATGGGTTGATTAACTTTGATTAAAGCTGGGTCTGCTCTTCTTCTAAGTAACACAGAAAACGCTCTTAGGCTTCTGTAGTTTCTTAATCCCCTTATTACAACTTCCCAGAATGGAGTCCACTTTGTTTCTGGATAACCAACATCTTCACTTGGAATGAGACACAGTTATGGGAGAGATGCAGACAGGATAATCCCACATTACAGTGTACATTACTGAGCCAGCAGCCTGTGCGCTGGGTGTCTGGTGAGGCCCTGGGCAGATGTTCCTGGGAGGAAGTATTAGTAACAGGGCAGCTGTGCACACAGACAGCAAGTAAAATTATTCTCCCTTCAACAGACCCCTTTAGAGTCTAATCTCTGGCTTTCTCTATCCTGTAACTATGAGAGGAAAGGGATTTATGATTTTTCCTTGTGTGAATCTTCATGTGTGTGTGGGTATACACGTGTGTGCCAGTGAAGGTGGAGACCAGAGGTCTCAGACAATGTCCACCTTGTTCTTTTTTTTTTTGGTTTTTTTTGAGACGGGGTTTCTCTGTGTAGCTTTGCGCCTTTCCTGGGGCTCACTTGGTAGCCCAGACTGGCCTCGAACTCACAGAGATCCACCTGGCTCTGCCTCCCGAGTGCAATAAATAAGTCTTATTTATTTATTTATTTATTTATTTATTTATTTATTTATTTATTTATTTATTTATTTATTTATTTATTTTGAGCTGAGGATCGAACCCAGGGCCTTGCGCTTGCTAAGCAAGCGCTCTGCCACAGAGCTAAATTCCCAACCCCACCTTGTTCTTGAGACAGGGTCTCTAGCTTGCATGTGTGGCTCACCAACAAGTCTTGGCTAGTTGGCCAGGGATCTCTTAGTCTCTGCCTCTTCAGTGCCACCATGCTTATCTTGTTACCCTCAAGCTGAGGACTGGATTCAGATCTCCATGCTTGCATGGCAGACATTTACCCCAGAGCTATCTCCACAATCCAAGAGCTGAGTTTTAAAAGTTGGGGGCAGGAGCTTGGCCAATGCAGGCGCTAAAGGACAGCCCTTTATTCTGCAGCTGAGGCACTTTGGAGAGAATAATATGGATGGTAAGATAAATAAAGGCTTTTCCTGTGGATAAGAGCACCCTCAATTGAAAGACAATGAAGCCATCTTTTTAAAGGGAAAATGCCTGCTTCCTTCCTGGGACCTGACACAGCCCAAAACTATCTTGGGAAAGCAAAGGTAATACAGCTTCTAAGCTTGCACTTCCCAGGAAAATAAAGCCCTTCTTCAACAACTGACAGCCAACAAGCAGGCAGGTGTTTCTGTGTGGTCTCAACTGAAAAAGCTTGATCTGAGTGGATATTTTTTTCCAGCTTGAATTGCCTGTCTTCCTGGGCTGTGATACACAGACTACTGAATCCTTGCTAAGTCTTTATTTGATATTATTTTTTGTTTTGTTTAATGAGTATTTTGACTTAAGCAAAGAGTTATAAATGCATCCAACCGTGACACTATTTTTTACCTGTGATGAACCTAAAGACCCATGGACAAATACACTCTCAGCAAATATAGATATACACACATATATTCCTGTTATAGAAGGAAGGAAGGAAGGAAGGAAGGAAGGAAGGAAGGAAGGAAGGAAGGAAGGAAGGAAGGAAGGAAGGAAGGAAGGAAGGAAGGAAGGAAGGAAGGAAAAAGCTACAGATGGAATTGCTTCTTTAGAACATCAAGTCTAAACTTACCGTGGTGTACCAGTTTTCAGAGAGTGTGTAGGAGGTCCAGGCTCGTTTGGGAGGTGGAGCAGGAAGTAGACCTCTGCCACCACCCTTTCTGAAGACAAGGTCAGGCTGCTGCTGGCGGCCTCCCTGCTCTAGAACCACCCTCCTCATCAGGCTCCCTGTCAGCACCACTCTTGAGAGCTGCTTTGCTTTCTCCTTGGCGATTTTCTTGAATAGGCCATTGTTGCAAAGTTAGGAAACACATGGTCGCCAGGGCAGGTTGGCTGCTCCCACTCACCACCCTAGACCTCCACAAAAGCTGTATGTGACCCTATTTCTTGCTCTCATCAGAATCCCATGGTGGCCAGCAGGAACCTTTACTTGGGCCCCTCATTAGAGACTGGGGTCACAACTGCCCGGCAGTCAGAGCCAGATGTGGAGCATGGGGCAGGATTTACTGCCCAGGCTTGAGAATGGAACTTGAGTCTTCTGCCACACGCCACTGGCCGGAACCCAGTCTCAGAGCTGCTCCTGAACACAAGGGGCTGAATGACATTGCCCTCAGGAGGCAAATGCCTTGCCAGACTCTGCTGTGACGAAAAAAACAAACAAATAAAATCAATCAAACAAAAACTGTTCTCTACCATAAAAATCTATTTACCTACAAGAATTTTTACAATGAGACACAGTTCTTTCAACTCTTAAAAGTTTTTTTTTTTTTTTCATTTTAAATTTCACAGGACAAATATCACTGAAAAAAAAAAAAGTCAGCTTCAGTGAAGTTATTACCACAGGCTGGGGAAGACTGAGGGAAGGGGTCGGGGGTAAGAAGTTTGTCCAGGGGTACAAGATTCTATTTAAGAATGAAGGATAAATTCAAGTGGTTTGAGGTAGAAGGGAAAAAAGATTTGACATAAGGTAAAGCACGCTCTGTTTGCTGGGTCCTAAGAGAAGAAATCTCCGTTTAGTTCTTGGCACACAAATATCACCAGGTGGTTTTGTGGCCATAAAAATAAAGCTGTACTTTTCTGCAAGGGGGAAGCATCATTATGTTCCAGGTGAGTCAGGAAGGACGGAAAGGGAAAGTGTCTATTTTGGGGCTGTGAACGCAGCTGACAAACGGAGCTGCCTGCCAGAGACAAGCAGCTGCATCCTTGCGCGGCTGTCTGTCCACCTGCGCGCCCAGCCGGTGCCCCGCTGATTGCCTCGCTGTGTGGCTGCTCTGCTTTTTCTGAAAGTTAGAAGCAGCAGAACCAAATGTGACAGCATTTCCTACAGTGTTATGTAGCTCTGATATGTGGCCAATAAATAAAAATATTCCAGGCAAGAAAGACACTCATCTACATAAAAGGAACTTCATCCAGTTTGCCCATTTGACCCTCGGGCATTTAAATCCATGTCAGGAGTAGTGAAATATCTCTGACTTACTTCTAATCCTATTTACCCAGTGGTGGTGGTCCTTTGGTCATTAGTAACCACATTCTATCTAAATACTTGGAAGTGTACACCAAGGCAGTTTTCAGGTACAGTAAACACCAGATTAAAGTGATATTACCAAGCAGTATTTTACGAGCCTATTTTAAATGGTAACTGGGCAACTGGCTTGATGTTGTCCAAATGGATCCCACAGCCATAATTTGTGCTTGGAATTAATTTCTAAATAAATTTCTTGAAAAGAAATGGCACTTCTCAGTAAATATTTAAATGGCACGGCCTTGGAAAACGCTCAGAGCTCATTTGCTGCCCTTCCTAAAAACACTGTTGCTCTAGACAAGAAAAAGGAATCTTACTATTTCCTCAATTAAGTAATTTAAAATGAAGCAAGAATTATGATTAATCAAATTTAATATCTTGGGAGGTTCTTCAACTTGAAGTAAACACACATAAATGGAAGTACACAGATGAGCTAGAGAACTGTAAGGGAAACTTCTTTGGGTCATTTGAGAGAGATAGATTTTCATGGCTCTCAGCAAATCCAGCACAGTGATCCACCAGCTCACCATCAGTTAATAAGACCTGTCTGCATCCTGGGTGTGGTGGCCACGGGGATATAAGAAGTAAACCGAATAGACACGGCATGACTGCCCTGGATTCAGGCACTTACAAAAATGCTCTTTCACCCCTGAAGTAGCTTGGCCTTTCCCTCGAAGCAAAGTTCCATGGGAAAGGCTTTTGAGAAACATTGACCTTGAAGCTGAATTTTCAAAGTCATAACTAGGAAGTTAGATTTGAGGAAGGGCTCACCTTGGGAGATGTTTCTTATGATTTCTGAAGCTTGTGCAGAACAGCCTAAACAACAGAGGTGTGTGCAGAAGTCAGAGGAACTCGAAGAAATGGGTAAGCAGCAAAGAGTGGTTGGACCAGCAGGGTTAGGGAAGCAGGTTGTCAGCAGTTCATCAGTGGCAGGGGCTAAAGACATGCCGGGCACATACAATGTGTGATGAAATATAAAAGTAAAATAAACATATAATTCATATACACAATATGTACATGCATGCATATTTTAAGCTATATAAATAAATATATACATATATATTTCACAGATATACACACAGACATATTTCTCTAAAATAATGTGCTGTCTTTGAAGAAGCAATGTTCAGGAAACATTTTGTAAAGAGACATAAAGTAAAGGAAATAAAAATTAGAATTGTTTTTCATTTATTGTCCAAGAAAACTTTTATCAGAGATTAGACCCAATTTCAAAATATTAGTTGGTCTGCATAGTCTGCTGTATTTCTATCATACACTGGATAAACAACTGATGGTAACAAAATATTTGCTGAATGAATCAATGAAGGTATAAACTTTTCTTCTTAAGGAACACTGCAGCTGTGAATAACTGCATGCTGGGATAAGGAAGCATGGTGGACAAACAGGAAGAAGAGTGGTACAGAAGGCGGAATATCAAGCCCAAAGTAATAATAATATTAATATTAGTGTTGGGTCTTCAGTAGGACTAGATGATAGGAATAAAAAATATATGGGGAGTCTATACGCAGAGGTCATAAACAGAATAGGGAGAGAATGATCGTCACGAAGATGGGCAGCAAAGAAGGCTGTAGGCAGTCCAGCAGGTTCAGAATTCTTAGTCACGCAGTGTGCCTTCCCTGGACCAAGAGATAAGGCCATGATCAAACCATTCAGCTCCTGACTTAAAGGAGAAAAATGTCTTCCTTAAGTATATAAATTCACCAAAATAAACAAGGAATGTATGTATTCATGCATGCCCATTCATGTGTCCATGGATGCACACCTGTATGTTTGCAGGTTAGTACCTCAGACACTCTGCTTTTATCCTTCTCTGCCTTATTCTCTTGAGACTGGCTCTCTTACTGTTCCTGAAGCTAAGGTCAAAGCTAGCAAGCCTAAGCAATCCTCTGTCTCCACTCTCTACAATGCTGGTATCACAGGTACTTGCATAAGCACACCCAGTTTTTTATGTGTATGTTGGGCATTTGAGTTCAGTTCCTCATGCTTACTCAGCAAGCACTCTCACCCACTAACCCACGTCCCTAGCCCCACCGTGGAGTCTTTTAACAAAGACATATGCAGGAGGACTTTAACAGAGCAGACACTTGGAAACAGAGACTTAACACTGGGGGTAAATTTTTAATACTGTACACTGTGAGCTGGAAATGATCCATTGTAGCTGACTGGGCCAGAGAGAAAGTAAATGGACTTGACAATAATTGCCAGGATTTGAGCATGTGAGGACTGACTTATGCATGCCTGATCAAACACATGCCTTACACACTTGAATAGCCAAATGGCTATGTTGTTTTTAGCTGGTTTCTCTTGCTTGTTTGCGTTTTATAATACTCAGTGAAAAATTTTGGATCTCCCCTCTTCTAAGTCAGGGCTTTCTGTTCCAGAAGGATGGTATCTGTTCTTTGCAGCCCATGGACTACATTCCCTATTTCATGAGGTCAGATGTGGAAATATCCATGTGAGTTTTTCTCTTTAGCCCTAGGGTGCTGAGAGAAGACAGATTCACAGATGCTCCAGGTAATGAAGACAATCAACTACCCAGGTGTATACAGTTCCTAAGAGCATAGTGCTCTGGTCAAGTCTGTCTCACAGGGTGCTGCCTTAACTGATATCTTATCTACTAAGTAGTCCAAAGACACATGCACCATGCGTGTACACACACACACACACACACACACACACACACACACACACACACACACACACGGACATAGACAGAGAGCCAGAGAGACAGAGACAGGAAGACAGACAGGAGACAGAAACAGACAGAAAGAGAGCTGGAGAAAGACAGAATACAAAGCAGTAGCAGAATGGAGGTACACCAGGTTTTTGTTTGTTTGTTTTGGCTATGTCTAGAACCTTTTAACTTCTTTGATTCTTTCTGTCTGTTTCTAGATTTAAGCTCAGCAAAAATAGAAATGGATAATTTTCTCAATAGATACAACTTAGAAAAGTTAAATCAAAAATCTTATCAACAACTTAAATAGACCTATATCCCCTAGTGAAGTAGAAGCAGTCATTAAGTCTCCCAATCAAAAACAGCCCAGAGCCAGATGGTTTTAGCACAGAATTCTATTAGACTTTCAGAAAAGCTAACGCCAATACTCCTCAAATTATCTCACAAAATAGAAACAGAAGGAACATTGCCAAATTCATTTTATGAGGCCACAGTTACTCTGATACACAAATCACATAGACTCAAAAAAGAAAGAGAATTACAGACCAATTTCCCTTATGAACATAGATGCAAAAATACTCAAAAAACAAAACAAAAAACCAAAACCTTGCAAACTGAGTCCAAGAACATATAAAAACAATTATCCACCTTGACCAAGTAGGCTTCATCCCAGAAATACAGGGGTGGTCTTACATATGAAAATCAGTAAATGTAATCCATCATATAAATAAACTGAAAGAAAAAAAAACCACACATGATCATCTCATTAGATGCTGAAAAATCCTTTGACAAAATACAACACCTGTTCATGATAAAAGTACTGAAGAGATTAAGGATACAAGGGACATACCTAAATATAATAAAGGCAATTACAGAGAGCCTATAGCCAACATCAAATTAAATGGAGAGAAACTCAAAGCGATTCCACTAGTTATTGTTGAGAGCATATTTTTGTCCAGTCAAGTACTGAAATGGGTGTATTCACAGGCATCATATCAGGCGAATAAAAGCCACTTTTATCAAGTGATTAGGGTGCAAAAACATGTCTAAGGTCGCACATTACAGCAAGGAAGGGACAACACAAAGATATAATTAATTCTGTTCAGTGGGGACTTCCATGATCTTTTCTTCCTAGTCACTGGACTAATGGTAAGAAAGTTGGTGTCACTGGAATGCTTTTTCCAATGTGTAAATATCAGTGCTAATAACCAATGGTGGAGAAATGCCCCTGAGAATACCATTGACCCAAGTTGGCAACATGAGGCTTTGTCGAATGCTTACTGAAGACACTTTATTGTGTAACTTTGACAGGCTTTAAAATTTCAGCCACTCCATTTATTGGTTGGGGAGCTGAGTGGGAGTCACAGGAACCAGAGGCAAGAAAATCATTAGCAGGGCCTTCTATAGTGGCCTCCTCCTGTAGCAAAAGTTTTTCTGTGTCCCACCGAGTGCACAGGCACTCAGACCCAAGTAAACACACAAAGGCTTATATTAATTAAAACTGCTTGGCCATTAGCTCAGGCTAACTACTGACTAGCTCTTACACTTAATCTCAGCCCATTTTTGTTAATCTATATGTTGCCACATGTTCTGTGGTTTTACCTGTGTGCCATTACATGCTGCTCCCTGGGCAGTGGGCTAGCATCCTGACTCAGCCTTACAATTCCCAGAATTCTCCTCTCTGCTTATCCCACCTATACTTCCTACCTGGCTACTGGCCAATCAGCATTTCATTTATCAACCAATCAGAGCAACACATATTCATAGCATACAGAAAGACATCCACAGCATTCTCCCACCAGCCAGATGTCAAAGGCTCCACATCATTCAAAATAGCAACACAGCATAGAGATCAAACAATCACACACAAAAAGCTGAGGGACATAGTCAAATCACAGCAGACATCTTCCTAATGGCTTGATATGTAGGCAGGCTAAAGACACTGTCTCAATGACTTTCTTTAAACCTGGAGTTTCCTTTCATACATGTGAATTTCTCCCCAGGGGAACTAACCACAAACTTCCCTTTGATTCACCTTATTTATTTTCTCACCTCTACTTTGCTTCTGTTCCAGAATAATTACAGTAATCAAAAAAGAATTATGAAATGGAAATGCTTCCAATATGGATTAGTAGTTTAAAGTCACTGAAGCAGAAATATAAATATCAATAATATTTAAGCCACTGATATATTGAATTTTTCGGTTACTCATAGTTGAAATTAACTTAATTGATTTACTATATGTGAAAAAAAATGCTTAAAGTAAAACATCCACCATGAAAAGCTGATGTTTTGGGATTACTTTTTTATTTGATATGCTATGTCAGTGTGCATGTAATTGACAGCCGAGAATAAATATTAATCTCTGTGTATCTTTTATCTGCTAGCATAAGAATTTTACTTGTGATAATCTTTAGAATTTTCCTCTGAAGTGTGTATTGAGTAAATGAAGGATAATCATACAGTTTTGTAGGGATTGGTGATGAGAGAAAAGAAACTTGTCCATCCAGTGACCAATATACTGCTCAAAACAAAATTAACTCAAGAGACTCCTCCCTCTGTTGAACCAGACAGCATCATTAGTCTTTGTAGCAAGAAGTCTGCCAAATTCTCTCTCCTGATTCTCCATTCACAGTCATTTAATGAACCTCATAAAAGCTAATATCCCAATTTAGCAATTCCCTCCCTTGTGCTCCACTAAGAAAACAGATCTTGCAATAAAATAAATATGCAGAAGGACTGAGGGCAGAGGTATATTATGTATATCATTTTAATACAAACATGTTTTACTTTGCAAGGGGAAAAAACACCTAGTGATAGCCTAAAATATAACATAGGGAAAAAATGTGCAGCTCATCTGAATGAAATATTCAAAACATGCTATCTCAAATCATCACCATTTCCCGTCATCAGCTCCAGTCAAGATAAGGTTTAAGACTGAAGCAAAAACAGAGCACATACCACAGGATGATGCAGAGATGTTCAAAGGCTATTTAGGACACGGGATGAGCAATGCTTAGATCCAAGACAGCATAGTAAGGTCCGTGCAAACTAAATTACCACTGTTTCCTAGCCCATGGCAGTCACTGTATCAATGCATCAGAAGGATTTGGAAGATGACAGTATACTCTAGCAAAGTTTATAGTTCTGATTTTCCTGGAGCTACTAAGGAATAAACTGAAAACTGAAAAGGATTCTTGGGTAGTCTAATGCTTCTGGTGGTTTACTTAGTCAACCAATTGGATTGCTTAAGGGTTGTTTTGAGGAATCTCAACAATATGGAACACATTATCAAACATCATTGTCACCTTCCTTTATGCGAGGAAAGAGTTGACTACGGAGTCAAGAGGAAACAGAATGGATTCTCTGCTTCTGTGAAGACATATCCGTTCTCCTATTTGACTGTTTTTGAAAAGCACTTCGGGTATGTTTTTATGTGTGTATGTGTGCCAAAACATATGACACATGCAAAACTTCTTGATAGTAAAATCTATATATTGTTTGAAAGCAATTAATGAAAAGCAAACCAAGTGACTTCATTTCATCAATAATTCTCTTTCAATGCACATATCTATTTGCCTGTTCATATTATAGATTCTGTAACAATATTGATTGGTTTTCTTCAATGTCAGTGTATTCAGTATGGTTTAAGAATGGCCTCTATTTATCCACTCCCTCTCTCTGCCTATTCTACAATGACAGTCACTAAAGCCACCACCACATCTGCTTGCTGAAGGGAACATATTGCACCCAGTGTCCTCTTGGCACCTGATCAATTGACCTTGTACTTATATAGTAGGTGAATAGTTATTTCTTCTACTTCTGCAGTTCTGAAGTGGCAGGAACTGCATTCTTCTCACTTGTTGTAGTGACTGTAACATGACTATCATAATTTTGGTAATCAGGAGATGAGTAGTAGATATTTATTGACTAAGGAGGTAAATTTATTGAGATACAAATGAAGCTTTTGTTTTCATTAAGCGCTGTGGGAAGTTCATAAATAAATTAAACTGAGATTAACAAGGGAGAAAAGACATGGATAAAAAGTGTGGTATTGCAGAGCAGAATGTCATCAATATTAAGGAAGAGATACAAGTCCTGAGAAAGCACTGTTTATGGAGAGGTTGATTAATCCTGCCTACTAATGAAGATAGAATGATTCCATTACATAAACACCCATTAGCCAGAGAAGAGGTCTGAAGAGAGTGTGTACACTGTGTAACCCACTAACTTACTAAGGGCTGATGTAGCATCTCAGTTTCCTAACATTTGGTTCATAAGTCAGAGAGTGGAATGCCACACTGAACTTTCACTTTCTATTCTAGTAAAAGGAGTACAAGCAACCACATCTAACAGAATAGGGGGTGCCGATTGGGCAATTCTGTATTATTGTAATTTTGTTCTCCTGTTCCTATTCAACTGTGAATGCTAATTAATGAAGGGTATTAAGTTCTATGTTGAATGGTTTTATTTGCATTTGAACATTTAAAATAAATAGGACATTCTTAGTTAACTGAAAGGCATACAGAATAGAATCCTTAAGGAAGATAGAGTTGTAGTAAACACAGCTTCTCAAATACCACATACAGGAGAGAAAACTGAAATTTCACTTTGAGGATATTAACCTTGATGTGTTTATATTCTTTGCCCAATAAAGTCCATCTTGATAGATTTATGGTCCTAAGTGCTTGTGGATGAGATGTTTGTTGAAGTTTAATTAAAATAGTAGAATATTAAAACAAGTGCAACTAAAATATAGAGTTGATTGAATTACAGAAATTACAAATCTGTAAAATCCATGGTTGTAGGAAGGAACTTTTTAAAACATGCAATTTTATGCAAAACTTTAACAAACAGAAATAATACAGCAGTGAACGTGTTCTATTAAAATAGTCTAGATAACTGTCTTCTTATATTCATAGGATAAAGACAATTTATAGTTCACATTAAAATGTAAAACATTACATTTTAGAGATGGGGGATAACAGCATGCAGTGTGGAGGTCAGAGGACAGTTTTCAGGAGTCTGTTCTCTCCTTCCACCTTGTGGACCCCCAAAACCAAACTCAGGCCATCAGCTTGGTGACAGACATTTTTACCTGTAGAGAAATTTTACTGGACCCACAAAATGTGTCTAAATAAGAATATTAGTTTCTGTGTGATTTTATTTCAAAGACAGAATTTCTATAGACAGAGTAGGTAACTACATCTTTAAATGAACAGAACATCATTGATGATTATATTAATTGAATTACATTACATCTGTTACAGATTGCATTGATTTTCATAATTATAAAACTGTAAGGAGCCGCCATTCAAAGATGGCGCTGGCTTCCTGGTAGTCTAGCTGTAAACAACTCCATATTTGGCTATGCTCTCGGGACTACGTGTCCTGTGACCTGCACATGCATGGGTATGGTAATCGACCTTATGTCCTCAGCCTATCCCCGTGGCTCCCCGTGTTTGCATTCTGGTGGGACCCAATCACAGTACAGCACGTTTGCCTGATTCCCTATATAAGCAGCTGCAATTTAGTTCTCGGGGCCCCTCACCTCCCGCTCTCCCTTAATCAAGAGGCGCTCCAATAAAGTTTGATCTGAGAAGAATCCTCGCGTGGTGGTCGTTCTTCCTCGCTGGCCGAGGAGTGCGCCGCATGAAACAAGTTATTTTAGGTGATAAATGTAGCCTGATTTTTTTCAAAGCACTGTACTACTCAAAATTTTATATACCATGGCCTTGTACAGCTCCAGTGATTGACCTAAGTGGGGTGGTGAGGGAATGAAGAAGCAATAGACACACGGAAACATGGAGACAGAGAAGATGAGATCAGGTGGTCTGGGGTCTCAGGTGGAGAAGGCTACAGCACCCTGGAAAGCTTAGCCTCTTTATTATATACAGTGAACAGGGAGGTGGAGTCATACAGCTGAGCAAGGAAATGGGGTTATTACTGTTATACACAGGTAAGACAGAGAGTCATGGTTGTTCTTTTACACAGCTAGACAAGACAGGTTTAGCTAATCACAGAAGGAGCAGTTTCTGTAGGGGAGCAGTCTTCAGGCTGTAAACATCTGGGTGTAGAGTGGGGAGCTATGCATAACCCTGCATACAGTATTAGTGTTCACATTCAGGCCAGAGGAAGGCTTTATCACCCCTCTGAGCCTCACCCAAGGAAGGCTTTGCTACTGCATAGGACTGAAGCATTGGGGTCATTGACATGTCTGTGTCCCTTTCAAACAACACAGGTTCACTCTCATCTTTTGCCTAATGGTCCCTGCTGAGTCCTCATTCAGTAGAAGAAAGAACAATAGTAATATGTCCATGAATATGTTTATGGGCTTTCTCCTTGTAGCTGAACAATGTAGCCTAGAAAGTGTGTGCCAACACTACATTCTAATAGACATGGTAATGACTGTACTGAATTTTACTTCTGGAAATTTTGAATAGTACATCATGGAGGAAAATCATTGTGAGTCCCTTACAGAAGAATTAGCTCAGATAAATATTTGGTTATGCAGATGCTGTCCAAGTTTTCAAGTATCAAGCGGGAGATTCTTTTTCCCAGTGTCCACTGTGGCACTGGCATGCATTTTCTCACAGAATAATTAAGTTTTGTTCAATGGGATCTGCAGTAGGCAATCAGCTCATACCCTTTCTGCTTATGTGAAAGGGTTACTTGAAGGGGGGACTGTGCAGTGTTGCCCATTGTAACCACTGCATATTCTTACTACACAATAACATAGAGCCCAAGACATGCATTCTCACTCACCTTCCAATGTTCTCTTTTGTAGAATAAACTAGCACCAGACAGCTAGTGGGAATTCAATTTCCAAGTATTATTATGCTTGCTCCTCAACACATCCACTTTGGGGGTTGTTGCTCTTATTTATATAGCAATTGCCATTGGACAGATTCGTGTTTTTAACAAAATGCATTTAAGAAGAATTTTGATATTATTGTACATGGAAACTGAACATTTGCTACAAGTGACAAAATTTTAATAGTAAAAAAGTGATATTAAGTATTATTTAGTAACGTTATCGAATAAACACATCAGTGCTCAGAAATGCTCAGAGCTTTAAGCCGCATGTCTGAAAAAGAAAAGGAGATTTAGCCTTATGAGGATAGTAAGGACGGAGTAACTCTCACCCAAGGCTGAGACTTTCTCCTAGTAGGACTTGTCAGTTGAGTCATGGTTAAAGTGAGTCATATCCTGATGGTTCATAGCTACTTACACCTTATCTATGGACAGGCTAACAACATCTTCTAGGGGAACTGCTTGTCTGGAATAAGGCTAGGATCATGTGAATTGTCCATTATCTTCTTGACCTCCACTCTCTCTTTCTATTGTAGCTTCTGACATCTCTTGGGGTTTTTGCATTAGCTCATTGACTCCATTTCTTAGCTTATTTCTCATGCTCAGGGAAAAAAATGGGGCTCAATATCTTTATGGTTCTCTCCTACATTTTTGATTGTGTCTTTGTGAGCCTTTTAATTTTTACTTTTTCTTGATACAAACTCTCAATTCAAATTCAGTCAGGTGCTTCACTTGCCACTAAGTGTGGCATATTTTTGAGGCACTAAATAAATAATAAATAATGCCAAGTCTTACTTTTCTGCACTTATGTGCGAGTAATTTAGTATCTGCATCAGTACCAGATGATGTCATTGATGCAAGCTTTAAGACTTTTTTATTACAGCCATGCTAGCATTATTTTTAGCACAGCAGGTGTCAAAAAGGTTTATTTTGAAAGAAAGAAAACATAAAAATGAATTATTTATGTGAGTTAAATCAAAATGTACTTGATATAAATGTTTAATCAGTTTTTCACCAACTTCTTTCCATATGCTCTGCCCTGCTTGATGGTGCAGTTCTAATGGAATGACTAAATATATCTTAATATCTCAGCACAGCATTATGCAATGGTACTTATACAAGAGGGATCTTTCAACTTACATTAAACAGGTCAAATGATGAAAAATCTGTATAATGTTCACTGTTTTACAGAAAATTATTATTCAGTTGGCATAGAAAGATTCAGTAAGTTTGACTCTTAAAATGTGCTATGTTGACCATATTTAAAGTTTCTCATTTCTTAAAAAAGATGAGAAGATTAGAAAATAACTTTAATTTTGACTGTAATTGCAATTTTTCCCCTGCTTTCATAAGTAATCAGCAGATTTGCTGTTACTCCTGGAATGTAAATGTTACAGAATTAAAATAAAGATTCCAAGAAAGACTACACCATGATGAAAGAACAATTTTTATACCATGGAAGAAACTGAAAAACCAAAGCCAGACTAGCATTTGAATTCGGTGCCAGCATCTTGACTGACCTTTGACCAGCTGCCTCCACATCTGTACGCCTTTGTTTCACACTCGCCAGAGCATAGTGACGCCCAGTCTTTATATACACCACTTCTTTAGCCCTAGCAATGTCTGCCAACGTCTCTTTCTCAAGTTTATATGCAGACACTTCATCAACCCAAACCTTCCAGTTTTCACAGAGATGAGGGTGAGTCATTCAAGCAGGGGGGCAGACACTAATTCCATAAGAGGGCTCTTAAACCTCATCTAATCATCAGCATTTTGACATCAGTGAGTTTGTATGTGCAGGACTTTCTATAGACCAGGGAACAAAATCAGTGTTCTCTGTAGGCTGGATGCAAATTGTCACTGTTTAAGCCTGAGAGACAGGAGCCAGATATTTTCACAACAAATAGTGTAAACACTAGGAGGATTAATTGGTCCTGATACATTTAGGATGTCAGATTATTTAGTTAGGGAGTCACCTGTTAAATCTATGGCATAACTTTAGGAGATAACAGCTCTTCTATATTAATCACTAAAAAGGGCATGCAACACACACACACATATACACTCACATGCACATTCATATACATATACACACGTTCATACACTCAGGCACACACACTCCTATGCATACTCACACACATACACACTCACACATGCACACTCATACACACATACATACATGCATACACTCACATAGGCACACACACTCACATGTACACTCACACATACACACTCACACACATACACACTCATACATGCACACTCATACACATACACACATGCATACACTCACATAGGCACACACTCATGCACACTCACACAATACACACTCACACATGCACACTCATACACACACATGCACACACACACACATACACATACACACTAAAGGAGAATTCAAACATGAGCTAAGCTTTTTGCCTTGTGCAAAGCAACAACCACCTATTTTTACAGGGCTGGATTACTGTGCGACTTCTGCTGACCTCATAAAGTGAAACAGCAGTGGGAACAAAACAGCTAAAGGGAAAAACAACTAAGCTGATCAAAAGGACTAAAGCATCCTTAAAAGAATAGACAAAAATGATTATAGGCTTTCGGTGTAGAAAACTGATGCTTTTCATGCAGAAGCAGGAACATCTAACTAGTATTAGAGAGAAGCATACACATTTTACAGACTAAGAATTCTTAACCTGGCATATGAACCGCAGAAGAACCTCTTTGAAGTTTGAAAAACAAATCATTTAGAAAAAAGAGGACCCCCAATTTAGAATCTCTCTTCACATAATGTCTGGCTGCTGGTCTCTACATCTGCTCCCCTCAGCTGCCAGAGGAAGCCTCTGATGGTGAATGGATAAGGCACAGATCTATGAGGGTAGCAGAATATTATTAGGAATCATTTCATTGACTTTTTTTTAAATTTTGATTTTTGGTTTTATTGCTTTGTTGTTGCTGCTGTTGTTTTGGTTTGTTTATTTGTTGCCATTAGTTTTTGGTTCTAGGTGTCTGAGCTATCCAGTCTCTGGTTCCCGGTCATCCAGACAATGAGATCTCCGATGGGTTTCTCCCCTCAGAGCACAGGAAGCCCTGTGCAAGAGGGAGAGGAAAGACTGTGGGTGTCAGAAGGGTCAAGGACAGTGGGATAACATGGGCCACCAGGGCTCATATGGGCTCACAGAGATTGAAGCCCCAAGCACAGGGCCTGCATGGTTCTGCCCTAGGTCTTCTGAGTAAGTTGTCCCTGTTAGCTTGCTGTTTTTGTGGAGCTCCTAACAGTGGGAGCAGGTATGTCTCTGACTCTTTTGCCTGCACTTGGGACTCCTTTCCTCCTGTTGGGCTGCCTTGTCCAGCCTCAATGAGGGTTTTTACCTTGTCTTACTGTATCTCGTTTTGTCCTGTTGGACTGTCCTCTCCTTGAGGCCTGCTCTTTTCTGAAGGGAAATGAGAGTAAGTAGATCAGGGGGAAGGGGGAGGTGGGGAGGAATGGTGGGAGGGGGAACTGTGATCAAGATGTATGGTATGAGAGAAAAATCTATTTTTAATTTAAACAAAGGAAAAAGATAGCTACTGTACTAATTTTTCTAATAAATAAATGTAAGGCACATGTTACTAGAGGGCAGTGGAGAAAAAAATACCAAACAACTTTGGAAGGATTAAGCCAAGTGATCTGATTTTCAATGAAACACATTTGATGAAGATAAAATATGTTCCACAGTCAACAACATAAAACATGGAAAATTCCTGCTGCAGATCGGTGCACTGTCCCCAAACCCGGGCAATACTGGATCTGGCTCCTTGAGGGGTGGGGGCGATGAGCGCAGAGCAGACGGAAGCAGCTGTCTGGCAGTCTCTGCTCTATGCACTGATCATCGCCAACTCCAAATGAAGGTTCTATGACTTCCTGGCACTGTGTGCATGGGGTACAGAACCCCTCTGAGTTTGTGTGGATGGGATAGTAGGTACACTAAAAGGGTAGGTGTTGCTAGCAGAATTAAAAGGGAAATTTTCCCTTTCATTTGAACTTTCTGGATAGAGTTTTGAAGAGCAATGTCTGTTCTATCCACTGGTTCCCTAATTAAATTTCTTTCCTCTTCTTTTCCAACATTGAAAAAGCAACTGTAGTAAATTGTGGCTAATGATGGAAAGAACCAAGGACCCGCTAAGTGATAAATAGTGACCCATTCATACATTGTTCCATTTTAGCTACTGAGCATGTGTGAAGAACGTTTGGCTTCTGCTTGTTCGGCCTTCATCTCCATCTGTTACTGCTGACAGCATTCATGCTGGACTGAGAAATATCTGCTTTCTGTGAACAGGGCCCTAGATGCTTTCAAGGCCCTGCTTAGGCTTTAGAAATGGGGTTAGCCTTGGCTAAGTGATGCATTCCATTCTTCTGGGTGTGGTGGCTAGTTCAGGGCTAAGTGATGGACTCACTCAGGGCACAATGAGTCAGAGAGTTTATTAAAGTGACGTAAGGCACCGCTGTTTTCATGGTGTCACTGTGTACAGGAGTTTGATGAGGCTGGGATGGAAAGGAGCTAGCCAAGTGTCCCAGAAAAGAGGCCAGGGCTGAGAAAAGTAGAGGCGAGGTGAGAGGGAGCAATTCTTCCTTGTATACTTCTGTTATGTTTTTAAAATAATGTGAAGAAGAATGCATTACCACCATTTCACAAGTTTTTTTTTATTTTTTTTTTTTTTATTTTTATTTTTTTTTGGTTTTTCGAGACAGGGTTTCTCTGTGTAGCTTTGCGCCTTTCCTGGAGCTCACTTGGTAGCCCAGGCTGGCCTCGAACTCACAGAGATCCGCCTGGCTCTGCCTCCCGAGTGCTGGGATTAAAGGCGTGCGCCACCACCGCCCGGCCGAGTTTTTTTTTAAAAAGAAGTTTCAGAAAAAAAAATAATGAATCATCATGCTACTGGTCATTGATTTTCTTTGGAATTTTTATTTCAACTTTTCTCAGATTTTACTTTTTGTCTGTTACTATGTTTACTCATTCTCAATTGTAACTCTAACATTTTTTTCAATATTTTTCTTGCTGTTGTTGTTTAAGACAGGGTTTCTCTGTGTGGCCCAGGCTGTCCTGGAACTTATTTTGTAGATCAGGCTGGCCTTGAACTCACAGAGATCCTCTGTGAGTGCTGGGATTAAAGATGTGTGCTGCCACTGACCAGCCATTTTCTCATTTTTAAAATGTATTTTGAGATTATATAAGCAACAACCTTAACATTGGTCTGAAAATTATCACTAGAAAGTTTTTGTTGATTGTCCTGAGTCATGTAGAGCAAATTCCACCTGAAAAACTGGTTCACATTCAGTTTCTTCCTCTAATGGTTTGTAGAACATTTGGAAATGAGATGTGAATATTTATAGACATTTGTGACATTACTTCTGCATTTAGAAGCTTTTATACCAAATTATAGATTCATGTAAAGGTTATAAATTAGAAGCTTTACAGAAAAGTGTCTAAATATTTATGAATTTAACTACATTTAGGAATAAATTTGCAAATTTTACATTTGCTATTTTTTCACATTTATGAGCAAATATGAGTTTTCTAATAATCTATCAAAATGAGTCGACACTCAGAAAAGCACAAACCCCAGATGGAAATGTTGTCTTCATTTGCTCAGAGCATTTCTCTCCCCCTCATCCTGCCCCCTCCCTTCTTCCCTCCCTCCTTCCTTCCCCCATTTTCCCTCTTCTCTCTTCTCCATTCCTTTCTTCATCAGAAATGAAATATGCAAAATTCACTGAAGAGATTTCAGTGCTTGCAACAATCCATGGTATTTATGAGTTGTCAATCACATTATCTCTTTATTTTTAACTCTCTAATCAGTCATCTGTCAACTATCAGCATTGAGAAAAAATGAAATTACACTCTGAATCTCTTAAATGACTCAACCATACCCGTGATGCTACACTCCAGGCAAGCATGTCTGGCACAAAAATCATGGAAATTCACTTGTTTCACACAGCTACAGTCTTGGATAAGTGGACATAAATAGGAATCTTAAACTTCCCTGATTCTGTGTACTTTACTCCTGTGAGTAGCGGGTTAGGAGGACTTTGGTACTTGCTTTTATGTTAGCTGTTCCCTTATTTTCTGACCACCTTGCCAAACTGCAGCACGTGGAGCCCCAGCAGAGAGGCCAGCAAGCAGCCAAGCCGTCCTAGAGGCATGACTTACTCATAAGCAGCATCATTTATGCACCCTATAGACAGCCACTTGACTTTATCATCACAATACCCTGACCATTCCTGAACTCTTTACAGACAAGCATCATTCTCCTTGTCGTCTACCTTCAGTTCCACTCACTCAAACATTCTTTGACACCAGATACTTCCGGTTAATAGAATTACCTTCTCATCACTGTTCTCCATCCATCATAGCACCGTTTTCCTTCTTATGGAGCTAAGGGTCTATGATCTGATTTTATAATCATCTCTGTAAAGGCACCAGTGAGTCCCTTGGCCCTTTCTGCCTTTTCTTCAGGCCTAATCCCAGCCTTTGTTAAATCCTATTAGCATTTCTGAACATTACTGGAGACTAAGTTATCTTAGAGTGACTGTAAGTTCCGAAGCAAAACCATCCAAATGGTACACAGGTACCATCCAATCATCACATCATGCTTATACAGCTCAAACAAATTCACACTGTATGTGGAAATTGTCCAACAAGACTAACTCATCGACAAGCATGAAATATACTAATCACCACGAATGAAATCTAAGCAAAGATCTCCTGTGTCTTCTTAATCACTTCAGACAATATCTAGAACACCGAGGCATTTCTTCCTCTGCCTTTTGATGAAATGGGATGCAGGTATAAAACTTGAGACTCATTAGTCAAGAGAAAGTGAAAACTATACTTCAGAAATACTTTGTCTACATTATTGTTTACAGTATTTGTGTATTATTCATAAGTAAATAGAAATAAACAAACGCGAAATGTTTTCATTGTCTTTTCAAAGCACATAAACACCTGTATTCAGGAAATTGACTCAAAGGCATTTAGTGACTCCTGTGGTAGCAGCTTCATTCCATGTTATCTTAATGTTTTTAAACAGCAAACGCTTGTCCTCTTTTTGAAAAATGAGAGCTCTGGGTAGGGCCACCCATAGCCTCTGTGCACCTTTGTACAAATTACAGATGGGTGAACCAGGAAAGATGCTCAGCAGGAGTATACAGAGGTTTGCTTCAGCTCTATTTGGTCCCTTGGTGGTTTCCATAGGCTATTATGCAGACAGCAAATGAAACAGCTGTCCAAGGTGGCCCCAGAGCTGGCAATAGTGCTTAGCTCCAAACCTCAGTAACTATGGAGTCTATCGTGGGAACCCTGACTCTGAGTTCCATGTGTCCGTGGTTGCACACTGGCATCTTAAGGAGCTTCAGGCTTTGCTATCAAAAGGCATTTAAGCTGATAATTGGAGGTGACAAGTATAGTTGATATAATGCAGTAGGCCAGGCAGGTAACTTCAGAAATGGCACAGAAGACAGGCTTACCTCCCTAGGCAAACAATCTAGCTATATGATTCCCAAGGCTCTGTGTAGAATGAAAACATAACACCATTGTAAATGTCATTAAATTTTTTCTTTTCTTTTTTTTTGTTTTTTCTCTATTTTTTATTAAAGATTTTTCATACAATGTATTTCAAGTCAAATTTAAATATGACAAAAGCAAAATATTAGAGCAAGTCTAGAGCCATTCTGACGGTGGACCCAGAACTGCTAAAGTGGCACACCTGGGAAGCAACACCAGGTCAAGTATCTGGATCGCAGAGTTGGCAGTTCAGATCTCATCTGTGGCTTCTTATACTCACTGAGATTCCCCTAGAAGCCAGAAACTGGGTCTGTCATACTTCCTGGGCATCAGGAGCATTTAAGAAGCAGGCTATTACTACTACTGCGTTTTGTTTCCGTGTTAAGGTTTAATTTAAATTTAAATGCTTCCATAAAAATATATCGCTGCAATGTTCTCTTGAGACTAGGTATGAAGACATTCCACACATTCGTGTCAATATTCCATCCACATGAATAACGACATAAACAATAGCTCCTATGGAAAGAAATGGGTGGGGGTATTCAATTCCACCACTTCGGGTAGGTCACAACTTTTTCAAATGTACCTTCTGAAGACTCACAGATGCCGAATGTGGGAGGCTGAACTGCTGCTTGGATGGTGCTTCCAAACATGTACACGATTGAAAAGTATCCTGAAAGATGATGGAAGGTAATTGTGTAAAAATAGTTTTATGGTTAAACAGGGAAGCTCTGTGCTCAACCGTGTGTTTTACGACAGGATGCTCTGGGGCTTCCTAAGCCCAGAACTGATGTGATGCAGCCTACCTTTCACGTGGCGCGTCTTGGGGACACAAGTTCCATGAAATACACTTTATGAAGTGCTCCTTCACGTGAAATTGCATGGTAGGCAGCGTGCCACGGAGGGCACTTTTAAGCTTCCCACGTTCAGGCACCCTTGTTTAAAAGCGTGCATACCCGGGAACTTTTGAGTTGGCTGCTCTTTGCTTGTAAACCCCCTTCCTCAGGTCCCAGGCACAGGTTGGTACACCTGTTTTCTCAGTGTCCTGGCATTTGGTACTCAGCGTTCACCTGAGGAGCAGATTATGGCTCTGAGGATCTAAAACATTCTCCGCTAATCTTAGCTGTGGGGTTAATACTGTTTTGGGGAATCTTTCTGAAGTTTATGGCAATGTGCACTGTTCAAAAATCCATCTGAACTCAAAATGAGGCTCCCTGAGTCTACGCCTTGGAACCGCCAACACCGTAGGAGCTGGCAATGGGCCTGGTTGCTCCTTTGTGGCCCGAGGCGAACTACTGTATTCACTAAGACACGCGGCTGCTGCGCTGCTCATCCTAATTGTAAATAAGCCCATGGAGCAGCAAGGGATTCACGGTTTGACACATCACTGTTTAGTTAGGGTCAAAAGTAACTGGGTTTTCATTCCACTACCCTCGAAAAACCCATCAGGCTATCTGAGCCGTATTCAACATGCAAGTACCAAAACATCCACATAACGTGAGGTTCTGAGACCAGGCATGCCTGTGGGAAGGCTGTGTGTGTTTTAGACAGCTCAGTTCCAGAAGACCAGGAAAAGGCAAATAAATACAACTGTCACCTGTGAGTGAACAAATAGATATTGACACTTTGTGAAATTCACACAAAGGGGCGCTGAAATCAAAGATGTATGAGTGTTAAAATATGCGTGATGATAAATAAGTATCAAATTCAACACATGAAGCCCGAACCCTCTTTATGTTACTAATCTAACTCCTAAATCAATTGCTTGGTAAATTACATAGATTCGTCTCTTTAACTCCTTAATACTTTCAAAGGTAAAAGAGAGGGAAAAATCAACTAGGTTTAATTTAGGTAACATTTTCTTATTGAATGAGCCCATTATTTTTAATTGCATCAGTTTCTTGAATAATATTAGCCACACTTTAGGCAATTCCTAAGGAAGATAAGGCCACTATAAACTTTTATCAAGGTCTACTATTGAAACTCCTGTGGCAGTTGAATGCCTGCTATTGGAAGCACTATATGTTTTACTAAGAAGAAGCATCTTGTCCATTTATGATTTTAACACACATGAGAAGCTTCTACCTGCTGCCAAGAATTACAAGATCATGAAAAGTGCCTCCCAACTATTGTTGCTAATGAGGGTGTCTAAAGTTCTGTGCAGTGAAGGGCTATGGCCTTTGTGACTGTCAGCCACTGAGATCCCTTCATCCTGTTTCCCTGACTTCCCACTCTCCACAACATCAGTGCATCTTGGATTATATTCCCCAGTGCTTAACATATTGTGATCCAGGCAAGTAGCAATTTAAGTGAAAGGACCTCCACCTTCCTCAGCCTGGCTAGTTTGTTGTTAGCCATTAGTTGTAGGAAATGTATTTCTTTCCCTCTAGTAACTCCTGAGTTTCTGGCACAAGCCCCTCTTTTTTTCCATATCAATTTACTCTGCTATGTCCTTTGAAAAAATTTAAGTAGCTATTTTTTGAGAATTTCATACATGAGTATTATATTTACATCATTTTTACCCCCCCCTCCAACTCCACCCATGACCCTGATTCCCTCTCAAATTACTGACCTATTCTTTATTTATTATGAATACCAAGGTATTGTCCCTGACGACGTATTATCCCTCTAGGGGAGGGACTTGTGAGGTTTCCTCCATCTCCCTTGGCAAGCCAACTGGTTTTGTCATTGATCAGGTCTTGTTTAGGCAGCTATATTGTTGGAATTTTATATGTGTCACCTCTCTGTCATTTATGAAAGACACTCACAATAGACATCCTGGTCCCCTGGCTCTTAGAATCTTTCTGTTTTCTCTTCTGTTATATTCCCTGAGCAACTGGTGTTGGGTGCTCCATTTTTTATCTGCATTTTGACCAATTGTGGATCTCTGTAAAGGTCTATGTCTGCTGCAAAAAGAAGCATCGTTGATGCGGGGTGACAAATACAGTTATTTGTGTTTATAAGGATTAAGTATTTAGAATACTGTTAGAAATTATCTTGGTCTAGGAAATTGGCAGTAGTAGACTTTCTTCTAAGATTCATGATGTCACCATTAGTGGGTACTTGGCTATGTTTTGTCCCACATATGAATTCATTCCTATTGAGTGAGCCTTAAATCCAAATAGACAGCTCTTGGGTACCCACAAGAGAGAAGCACCACTATGGCGATATGTGGCCATGCTAATCATTATTGCCCTTTGTAGATTTACAATTGGGAATGACTATCGATTGCTTTTCTTCTTTGGCAACTGGCATAGCACCTTCTGATAGTATGAGAGCTAGCCCTTTAAGATGAGGATTCCAGGTCAGCTCCAGCTCAATTCCTCCAAGTCCTGTGCCTGAAGTATATGACGTTTTAAATGATAGGATTTTTAACTTCAAGTTCTGGAAGTAGTCCAAAGGCAACTACAATAGTCTTTTGTTTTGGAGGTCCAAAGACTCCATTGGCCAACAACTTGAATGGAGGTTTCCCATGTCAGGCACTGAGGTTTTTGTTAGATTGTCTCTGGCTCTTTTGATCATCTTTAGTTAATATCTTTTACCAAGGTCAATAGCATTACCCCAAATGAGTAAATATAGCCCTACTGGATTTGTTTCTTGATTGGCAGGCTTGAAGGCCTGCCTTCATAACTGAGCCAGGCAGCCTGCTACAATATTCTCCATAATCTTTTAGAGATCTAAGCACAGAAGACATAGAAATGGAAATAAAGCAGTCCATTATGGGAATATATGTGTGAATCAAGGGTATCTAATCTGGAAAGTAGAGTTCCTGGCCATATTTGATACTATGGAGTTGTAGAACGCCGTGAGATGATCAGTGGGTAATTTTCCTCAGTGGCAAAAACAAGTGTATAGGAGAGGGAATTCTTAAGGTGTGAAATCTAAGACTTTAAATAAAGGTAATGATCAGGATTGGTGAAACTGCATGGGGACTTGATTTTTATGTAATATAAGGAACTAGATCAGTGGTTCTTAACCTGCTACAACCCTTTAATACAGTTCCTCGAGTTGTGGTGATCCCTAACCATAAAATTATTTTTGTTGCTACTTCATAACTGTAATTTGGCTGCTGTTATGAATTATAATACAAATAGTTTTGGGGATAGAGGTTTGCCAGAGGGGTTGTGATCCACAGGTTGAGAACCACTGAACTAGAGAGTCACAACAGAAACCAAACATAACCAACAATACAATGCTTTCAAGACAGACTTAACAATGGAGTTTGGTCTCGAGTGACCTTAAGTACATTTTTTCCTTCCTGTTCTGTCAAGAAGATAGAGGTTGACCTCTCTACAGAGCTGATAAATGCAGAGGCTATAGAGTTGGGCCAATGCTGCTTGAATAATCGGCTCAGAAGCCTGGGGCTGGCATGTAGTAGCCTTGCAGGAAACACATGTTACAATTACTATGATGTTGAATCTGTTAGTACTGACTGTGGTTTTTTTTTTTTTTTTTTTTTCTTGCAATTGTAAATCCCAGTATCTCTGTGATTTCTTTTTTTTTTCATCCATTGCAAACTAATAGTAATAGAACAGTTCACGCCATGGACTTTCATTATAAATATGGTGTAACAACTCCTGCAACCCCCGACAATGGTTAAAAACATGGAAAATGTTGGTTACTGCAAGGTGAATTGTTGTTACTATTCTCCGGGCTGTTTCCCTTCAACACTTTTAGTCTATCCAACAACAGTTTTGCAGCAGGCAATGAATTCAGGCCAATGGCTTTGCTGAAAGTGGAAATGCCTGGCCCTACTGAAGGAAGCTGTCAGATCCTGAAAGGCCTATTGTGCTAGCAAAACTGCTGGCCATTTCCTCCCTCCACCTTGGAGTCCGCACCCTTTGTTTCTGTGTGATGCTCAGATCAAAGCATTCTTGCCCTGCTTACCCTCTAAAGCACTTCATATCTGTGGGTTAACAGTTGAAGGTCACCAGCCTCCCTCTTTCTGCACCCTGTCTTCATCGTGCTTGGGAGCAGCCAAGGCCCCAGCTGGAGTGGGGGAAGCTGCAGCCAGCATTCAGTCTGTGCTCCCAGCAGATGTAAAAAGCTTGGTGCAGTGATCTGGGTGCACCTGTTGGTTTACCACCATCTGTTAGCTAAAATGTTAAAGAGCCACACCCTCGGATGGCCAGCTGAGGAGAACTTAATCTCGCCTTCCCAGGCCTCCCAATACAGGCTGCTGATCATGTTTTACAAAAAAGAGAACCAAACACAAAAGAGAGTGACTGAACCTCCCCCGGGGAGAAAGCTAATCTGCAGTGGTGACTGCGTTTTCTACACTAACAGGAAGGCAACGAAGCTTTAAAAGTAAACCTAGATAGTTATCACCTGATAAGAGACCCTGCGGCAAATTGCCATTTCCTTAAAGGAAGATATTAGTTTCACATGGATACTAGTATTAAAGGAAATGAAGTGGTAATGGTATTTGGAGATATGACAGGGGACCCAATATCTGTTTCCTCTGATGGATACATAACTGGAGTTTGAGGGGCAGTGTTACAACTTCCAGTGAACTCTCAAGTACATGCTTCTTTTTGTACACTTTCAAGTAGATGGAGGATGAATGGGATAAACAATTATAACTGAGTTTATCCATCAGAGTCTCAAGGATTAGACAAGCACTCCTCTAAGGAAACAAAAATCCACTTGACCTTTGTCAGACCTCAAGACTGGCTTCACAGGGTGGCTCTTCCGTCCTTGATGTCAGCATCGTCGCAGCACAAAACACTTTCACACTGCAAAGGATCAAGGGACACAGGCTAGTCTGCTAGTGTGTGTCATTTCAGAGCTAGCTACTATCCTTTTCTGACAGTCACCAAATACTTATTTATAAAGGCAATTCAAGAGGTGGGGACCTTTTGGCAATGACCAGTTCAAATCCTATCAAGCTAGCAGACTCATCTAGGAATTTTATTGAACATCTACAATGAGGGCTGATGATATAGCTCAGTGGTAGGGTGCTTGTGTGGCATTCAGGAAGCCCTGGGTTTGATCCACAGCATACTGTATATTGGATGTGGAGACTCATTTCTGTAACCCTATGACTTGGGATCTACAGGCAAGAGGATGATAACTCAAGGCTATGCTAACTAGTCAATTCAAGGCCAGCTTGAGATGTATGAAACCCTCTCTCTATATATACATTATTATATTGTATATTATTAATATACAATAAGTGAGCAAATGTTAGTAGACATTCTGGTCTTTTTAAACACTAAGCAGAGAGTAAGAAACAGGCTTCTTTCCAAAGTTGTAAAATAAGGACAATTTATTTTATAATTTAGCATTTTAAAAATAACCCTTAATTTAGAAATGACTGTATCTAGCCAATGCTTGCTTTTTTTTTTTTTTTTTTTTGTATAAAAACACATTGGCCAAATCTTCAGCATGGCCCTAGACTTTTCACAATGATTCTTTACCCGCTTTCTTTCTTATCTAACCAGCATTCAACTAATCCTTTAGGAATGGTGAATGGAATTAACACCTCCCTGGCAATCCCATTAGTGTGCTGTTAAATTAATGGGTTCATTTCTGCCCTCAAGCAAGAGGTGGATTATAATCTTGAGACAAGCTACCTTTAGGCAGTAGGCAATCACTTTAAAAACCTGCAAGCAAGCAACATATGGCATAGTACACAATATGAAAGTGTTTGAGAGGTACAAGTTTCCACCCTGGATGATACATGCCCAGTTTTAAATAAAACATAGCGTCATCTGGCTCATGCTTAAACACTGAAATTGAAATGATTGGCCATACTGCCATTTTCAAAACAATAGCTAACGGTTTGCACATGTGCTGTTTACAAATCCACAGCCTGTAAACACAGCCACCAACCACAACTTAGCAAAGGTAAATGACAGCTTGAAAAATCTCAAGTTGCCAGAACTCCTGGGATTTCCTTATGCCTCACCCCCACCCCATTCATTCTTTCTCCTCACCCCCTCTAGAGTTCCCACCCCCAACCTAATTATAGACACAACATAGCCTCCTCTGCTGGAGCATGCGTAATGGTAACCTAGTCACTCCAGAGCCCCCCCTCCCCCAGACACATATTCCTGCTGTTGAGACCAGCTGGGATGTATTAGTCATGCTGAAGCACGTCATGTAACACCACAAAATATCAGGCAGCCCAGTGTCATGGGAAAAGAGAATCTACTTCATTATCTACCCAGGGAAAGGAAACAGAGCTGCCATGTAAATGGACCTGGTCTTCCTTTCTATGCTGTTAATATTCTATTGATATCATCAATAATATTCCAAGAAAAATGGTGTATGAGCGAGCATCATTGGTGACACTGATACATTTGTGTTCCTTGGTCCTTAGCCCCTCTCCCCCGTTGTTCTTCACATACAGTTTCTGTAGATATCAAGGATCTTTATTTTCATAAGCAGGGGAAAAGGATACCATCATCAGAGTAGAAACAGGCAGGTCCCCCATTCTGTGTTTCAAATTGTCATGGCACCATAAGACATTGCTTTGGAAATTCCGAGAGAACAAAAGAATGACACACGCCACTGTTTCTTACCCTTTAACACACAGTAAATTGTACTCAGACCCTCTGAGGTAGTTTTTTTGATTGCTTGTTTGTTTTGTTTTGTTTTTCTGATTAGGTAGCCTTGAAATTGTTTTTGTTTTTATTGTTGTTTTGTTATGATTTTGAGACTGGGCTTCACCACATAGCCCAGGCTGGACTTGGACCCACAACTCTCCTGATTTGCCTCTCAAGTGCTGGAATTACAGGAATGTAACAACACACATGCCTCTGAAAATCTGTATTATCAACAAGCCTCAAGCCTCTGAAAGTCTGTATTATCAACAACCTTCAAGGTGATATCCATGCTATTGGTCATGAACCACAATTTGACTAGCAAAATTGAATAAAAGGGCCAGCATTCAGGATAGCTTAAAGGATATTTGCCTTGAGCTACCAAACAAACATCAGCATCAATCCAAAGCTGTTCAGAATGAGTGAGAAAATGCTGTGGTTTGAGTATGGATTGCCTCCATCTAAACTTGGTGAGGTTGGATCTTCACTGTGATTATATTGAGAAGTGAATTAGCCTTTAAGAGATTTGGGGCTCACTTTGATGAGGAGATGGAGTAGTATCTACCCAAGAACAGGGTGTTATCAAGAAATTTGTCTCCCATGGTGCTTCTCTGGCTTCTTCCCTGGCACAGCACTCTATGAGCACATTCCTACTGCTTCGTTCTTCTCCATTGTGAGAGGATGCACCAGGAAGCTAACCTATGGAGTCTCTGTCCTCAGGCATCAAAAACTGTCACATGATAAATCTCAGTCCTTTACAAAGTACCCAGCCCTAGGTGTATACCAACAGACATATCAACACAAAACAGATCCTAACAGCAAAAAAAATCAGAACAAGATGATGGAAAGGGAGAGGACCTTTCAGAATTTGCACACCAGCATAAAGAGAAATATCCTCAGAGCAGAGTAGGAGTCAAGGAGTATGTTTAAGTTGTGTTTAATTTTTTTTTTTCTACTCTGGACAAACCTGAAATTCTGGGAATTACAGCATCCTCTCAAGGAGGCCGGATGTTGGGATAACAGATATTTTAAGAAGAGAAGCAGATGTACAAATGAGATCTTCATAAACAAGAGAATGATATCAAAGGAACAGGTGATGGAATTGAAACCTGATTCTGCCTGGGAGCTGCATCCACCGTGGTGGATCCTGGGGAATAGAACAAGAGCCTGCCCTTCAGAGCAAAGCTAGCTGTGGAAGCAAGACTCCCATCTCATTGAGTAACTGACGTCTACTAGCTCAGCTGCCATTTTTCTCACACCACTAATGATGGAAGCCAGAAAATACTTCATTGACCTGCAGTTGTTTTGCATTTATGATAACATTTTAAAGACAGAATGCATTTTCTGAAACTGAAAAATGACAGGCTCTTTCTGTCGTGGAGCTAAGAAACACAAAGAGTTGTGGCTTCCTATGCTGAAGCTAAACATAATCTTTGAGAGTTGAAAAACTGCAGTAATCCTACTTCTTGTTATTTCTGAAATCATATTCTGGAGCTGTGTTCCCATGGTTACAAGGGCAAGTTATCCCAAACTCAGTGGCTGGGGGTTATGAGTAGTCCTCAGTGTCTTTGGCTTGTGGCTGCATCACCTAGTCTCCAACTCTGTTGCCTCAGCTTGGGCGTCTTTTCTCAAAATGCAGCAGTGGCATAGACTTAGGGACCACCCTGAACCTTTCCGGCCCCATCTTATTTTACTGCCTCTGAAAAGCCCTATTTTCAAACTTATTTACATTTACAGGTACAGGGGCTTAGGACTCAGCACATTCTTCCCCTTGTCTTACTAATTGACTTGTTCTTTGACAATATCATACATGTAATGTATTCCAATCCCTTTCATTTCCCATCCTCTCTTATTTCCCACCTCCATCAGCCCAATATCTTTCCTACAAATCATTCCTCTACATTTTTGACTATTTGTTTTGTTTTGCTTGTCATTTGTGACCCAATGTGTTTGACTGGGGCCATCTTTGTGACCAAGGGTTTGGCACTATTCACTAGAGCCTGGTGCACTCACTAGTGGGTAATAAAATAAAACATGTCTACGCTGTGGGAGTCTGTGAGAGTCCAGCTCTGGCCTGGTCCCACCTATCAAAGGGTTCTTGGGTGGAGGAGAGAGGAATTAGGAAATATTAGGTAGAAAAATACACCTAGAAGATGAGGAGAAACACAGAGACACGGATAGCTTCAGGAGAGCCTGGATCAAAACCCAACAGCCCAGAGCTTTATGCAAAAAAAAAAAAAAAAAAAGGCTTTTAATAATATGCCAAGGGGAGAGGCAAAAGACCTCCCCCTTGCAAGATCAAAGCACACCATACAGCCAAGTGTAGGCCCTTCCAAACTACTGGTAAACACATCCGTGGTCAAATCATCCCATTATGCAGCCCTGCTGGGTAAAGCAAGCTCAGATTCTCTGACCCTGAGAAATTTCTCACTAAATAGCCTCTGTGGGCCTCCACACTACTCATGATCAGCACCCAGGTGAACCTGTTGACTCCATAACAAAGGCTTCTCAGAAAGGGGAACTGACATCTTATAAGTCTTATAACTGACATCATAAGACATCATCTATGAGCATAAGACACCTAACAAACAATCACAGACAGCTAGGGAAGAACCAACAACCTAGCTTCATCTTCCAGGCTGTAAAATCTGAATGTTTAGGATGGGGATGAAGTTCGGTGGTGGGAGTCCTCACATGTGTGCAGCCCTGACTCTGCCCCTACATCTGAAGAGGAGAATACGCTTCACGCATTATGTCAGGACCGAGTCCACTGCACTTCGGAAGTCCCGAAGCTACCTCACTCTACATGCTCAGATGTGAGGTGTGAAGTTGTAGTCACCTACACACTGACCCTCTGAGATACAGGAGAAAAGGGAAGAAAATCTGATATGACATCGCTTTGACTTAACATCTTCCCAGAATCCTTTTCCTCACCGTCTTCCCCAACACAACCACATTCATGCAAAAGTAATCAAGAAAGAATCCTCGTGGTTAAGATTCAGAAACTCTTCTTGAACTCAAAGCTAGCAAATGTCAGCAGTTTCATGTTAGTTTGTCCTAATGTTCTCAGAAATCTAAACTATAGTGTGTTGCCACATTTAAAATTCCTCTCTGCTCACTGCAGTCCCTAATAATATCCTGGCCATGTACCTTCATCTATATTCATGAGGGTGCAGATGCAGCCAAATTAGAGGCAGCAAATACAATCTGGCTTCCTTTAAACATTTTTTTTGACAAAAAAAAGTTTTATTAAAAAAAAAAAACAGAAAGAAAGAGAGAAAGCAAAGCAGACAGATTTAGATTCAGCACCACCCGTCGGAGGAGTCTGCTACAAATGCACAGCTGTCTTGATGGTGACTGACAAATCAGAAGTCAGGGAGAAACTTCCTGATCATCGGAGCCCTTGCCACCCGATTAGCAGAAGAAAACCAGGGCAGATGGAGGGAGACGCAGCAGTTCGGAGGGAACAGATGGCCACTGCGAACTTGATATATGAAATTAATAACACTTTCTCAAATACAATTAGTAACAGGAATACATTACCTGAATTTTCATAACTGTGAGCAAGCTGACATTAAATGAGGTTTTTCAGATTAACAGTTGATGTGGCATTGATATTTGGAGGGAAATAAAAATATATAGCAATCCCAGAAACCTCTTGCTTTTTGGTGCCATTGATCGGGGTGTTACGACATATGAAAGGAGACACACCATTCAAAGAAATTCTATATTTAAATTTTGCTAATTGGGATTTTTTTCTAATGTAGCCATTTGGGCCACATAATGCATGAGATCCTGGAGAGCCTCATAGATTTAGGCAGCATCTACTGCCCTAGATGAATTGTTCTTTAGGAGAAAATGATATCCATCTCCTTATAGAGGACCTGGGGGAGAGGCACACAAAACAGGCACAGGCCAGCAGCATATGAAGACAAGAGGAAATTGGAAGCCAGCACTGAGGTTTCTTTTGTTTTGTGTTTTCTTTCAAATATAAGTAATTCTTAAAGAAAAGCTTTCAGCTTTTTCTATTTTGATGCCCAGTCTTTAGAATGGGCAAAAAGCATAAGCTCAATGTTTTGTTCAAAGTGGTGTCAACCCCAAATATTTTTCATTTAAAATCCATTAGGACAACACTTGGAACTGTGTTAACTGGCCCTCTGGGAAGCTAGACCCTCCATGAGCTTAGGAAGGTCAGCCCCAAGTTCAGGAGCATCTGAGACTCCTGATGAGACATGACAAGGACAGCGCCTCCATGGATGATATTCAACTCTGGCCACTGTGGGAGGTGGAGGCAACCTAGTATACTACAGGATGTGGCTGTGTGTGCATGTCCTATCTTGTTGAAGGAAGGGCACGTGAGTGTGTGGGTAAGCTTTGCCATAGGTCTAGGCCTGTGGCTCGGAAGGCAGAGGCACATGCACTGGGCACAGTACAGGGACAGATCTGTAATATGCATCCACGCTAGCCATATGTACTTCTCCAGGGTGGCAAGAGGAGGTTCTCCTGAGTCCCAGGAGGCAAATCATTAGGTCTGCTACAACATAGGGAGGGCTATGACAGCTGGTAGCTGCAGAAATAGTCAGACTGAAAAAATCAGGACATTTCCTGTCTCCTGAAAAAGAATAACCCTGGTCAATCAGATAAATGAAGTCACAAGAAGGAGGCTTTCTCTGCAGCAAAGCTAGCACCAGTCTGCCTGTATTTCCAGAGAGAGGTAGACTTCCTTCCCCTAATCCATCCAGAAATACATATACTAGATAATTAGCCCAAATGCGTGCAGCCAGAGATGAATCGATGGTTAGGCTTCAAATAATAATTATAAGTAATATCTGAATTGGTTTTATGGTTTTAGCTGAAAAGCCAATTTTCAGAGATATTTTAGGTAAGTTACTCTGTTAACATCCTAGAATCTTGGAGTTGTCACTGGTGAGGTGAGAACTTGGGTTTTATATGCTGACTAGCAGATGTCTTGATGTTTTATGATATTAAAATTGTGAAAGTTGTATCTATATATGTTTTGTGAATTCTTTCAGGTTGCAGTGATGTGTTCATTATTAATCCAGAAAAAAGAAAATAGAGTTGCCATAAGGTTTAATATTCAATGTTCCTAAATGTTTCAATCTACTCTTAAACAAAGGGATATTGCTTTTCATAGTGAACATATTTTACGTGATTTCTGAAACAAAATTAAGACCTTCACTCATGTTGAAGTGAGACTATAGAGAAACACAGTTTCTATAGGCAAATTTCTTAGTTTAAATCCCCCAGAAGCCACTTGACATCATAATTTGAGTGTATTTTGTTTATTAAGAAACTGAGAAAAAAGTTGGGTGTGATGACACATACTTATATGCCAGCACTTGGGAGGCTGAGGTAAGAAGGTCACAAGTTGGAGGCTGTGCTGGGCCCTATAACAAGACATGGTCTCAAAAAAATTAAAAAATAACCAAACAAAATAAAACGATATCCAATAAATGTCACCTTCTCAAATCAGTTGCCACCAAGGATGAATTTTGCCTGGTCTTACTGAGAAAACTCTGGAAGCCTGAAGTAAGGCACTTATTTCAGAATTTACACATTGCACACAGGATAAGGGAGTGTGTTGGGTCTTTATGTAACAGCTTCAGCTGGTGTTGGATTAAGTGCTTCTCCTGGGGATTATTAACTCCTCTGTGCTTCTGGTCTGTGCAGGGGGCCAAACAGGCTTCAGAAGCAGGAGAAAACCCTCAGGCAAAAGAAGCAGGTTCTAGAAGTTGAGGTTCCTCTTCTCTAAGCGCTAAGGGCAAGACCCACCAGGAGCATTTCCTGCAGCTTATAACAGTAAAGCCTCTTTCATTAATTCCCTGCCCAATAGCGGTGGGCTCTTGGATTGTGTGCCATGCAACTTTCTGTGTTATCCTTCTCTCACGTTGGGGAACCGGTAGAATAAACAGGGCATCCAGATGTCAAGCAGCTGTTCCTGCTCCAGAGGAGACGTGACCTACTGTAGTCTCTACAAAAGAAACAACCATCCTTCCGCCCCAGCTCATCAGATACACCTCAGCATTTGCTGCTGTATGTGACTCCAGTGTTCTGGAAGCAATCACATCCTTTCTCTGAATAGCCCTCCCTCCATGGCTGGCTTTGCTCAATCTGGAAATTAGGTGTGAGGCAGCAGGGGAGCCAGAAAAGCTTGTCTCAGGGTCCATCCAAGATTGAGTGAGAGGTGGCAACTGTTCTAACCTTCCCTACTTCTTGTTATTACTCCCTGGGCCTGAAAAATCATTGTTCAGGGTGAAATGCAATCAGACTTCCATTTATAATACTTAGAGTACAACCAGAAGTTGCTGCTTCTTTGTTGAAATCTGTAAATTCAAGAGAGCTAGTAAGCAGGTCATCTAAGGGGAGGGTCTTTAAGCTAGACATTTGATGATGTCTTCTGCTCTCCCTTGATGCTGACAGCCAGCATGCCTTTCAGAAAAGGCCACAGCAAGCACGACATGCCTGACCTTTGTGCTGTAAGCCTCATCTGGTCTATAACCTCATTAGTTGGGAGTGCTACAGGGCTCAGGTGTCACTTAGAGATTTTCCCAAGGACCTCCTAAATATGACTATTCAGATAGCCATATTACCTCTTAGCATTTACTTTATTCTCTAACTTTGATCCCTGAGAAGTGGCCATTGTCTCCTTATTCAAAAAATGTTTATTGAGCCCTTCTCATGTGGTAGTGGCTGGACTAGGTAAATATTCCAGATGAAAGCTCCTACTTCTGTAAGATTTATAGTTGCAAAGTGAGTCAGAAAAGAAATGAGCAATAAAACTATTAAGAAAGATAGATAGAATCTCTGTCTGCTCTTGGACAGTGTTCCCTAAGCCTCTGGTATTGGGGTTGTATTTTACACGTTTCAGTTGGGCTGGGCCACAGTAACTTATTTTCTACATTTTGACGATTGTGAACTCTGTAATAGTCTTCATATGTTGTAAAAAGAAGTACATTTGACTAAGGTATAAAGATAAACATTTACAATACAGTTAGAAATTATAGTGCTTTAGGAAAATGGCAGTACTAGCTTCTCTGCTAGGGTCTATGACCTCTCCAGTCAGGAGGAGTTGACTAGACTTGAAGAATTAGGCATGAATTCTCTTTATTGAGTGGACTTTACATCCAATTAAACAGCTGTTGGTTAAACCCAAGATAAAAGTGTTACTACTGCATCAAAGGGGACATCACACTAGGTTAGTCATTGTTATAGTTCATAGATACTACAGCTGGATAGGACCACTGACTCTTCCTCTGTTTGTAGCTTCTATAATATCTTCTGACAGTTTGAGAGCTAGTCCTCAGTGAGAAGTTTTCCAGGAAAGTTCTAGCTCACTTCCTCCAAGTCCTGTGCCTGAAGTGTGTGATGCCTTCAACAATAGGATATTAGTTTTAAAGGCAAGCAAGAATAATGGCAGTAGCCTATATTACTTTATGGGTCTCTTGGGTTCTCTTGGCCTACAACTTATAGGGAAGTTTTGTTGGCACTTGAGTTTTTGTTGGATAGTATGTAGCCTTGTTTGAGGGGGTATCATCCTTTCTGGCATAGCTACAGTTTATATAGTTTAAACAAAGTCACTTCTTTTTGTAATAGACAGAGACTACTATTGAGATCCACAACTAGTCACACTACAGAAAACAAGTTGACCATGGGGTGACCACTTCATATATATATACACACACTAAATTCCTACACCCAAGGGTCAAAGAAAATCATTGAATATGGAATAGAAAGATTGTAAGTGCTAGAAGACCATGACATCTGCTGACAGTGTCTTTTAGATAAGACAGGGAAGCTATACTCATGACATTTCACAATGTGGTTGCTGAAAAAAGGCCTGTATAATGACAATATGAGATGACATGTCAACTGGACGGGGAATTTCACAAGATCTCACCCTTAGACAAAAAGCTACAGGCAGTCAATGGCAGCTGATCAAGAATTAGTTTTCTGCAGGGGTGAACTCCCTTATAGGTTGTTCAATATCAAGTGGTCATCTCTAAATACATGTACATATAAACAGTCCCAAATGGACTCAGTGATTTGTGTAGGGATGTGTGTGTGTGTGTGTGTGTGTGTGTGTGCATGCATATATGTTGTATGTAATCATAATAATTAAAAGGAAGATGTGATAAATTTGAGAAGGAGAGGGGCAAGGGATGAATTGAGTGGGGAAGAAAGAGGGTTTGAAATGTAAATACAGTGTTCATGTGTGAATTCTAAAAACAAAATAAGAAGTTTAAAATAGAGAAAAATAGGTAGAAAATAGAAGAAAGCCATGAGTTCCATATTTATTGCTGGAAGGAGTCCTAGGGGAATACAAGGGTTTTCACAGAAAACACCACTGGGAAAGCAGCATTTGCTCAAGAACTTAAAGGAGATTGTCACGTAGTTATGAGCATCTGGCACATTTCTAAGACTAGGAATTCTGTGCTCTGTATAATCAGAAACTTTTCCAGGGAGACTCAGTGTCCACTGATGGTGTGCTATCCCTAAGATGAAGAAATAAACACAATAATGGAACAGAGAGGAGATCTGCAAACATTAGTTCTATAAAAGACAAGATAGTTAATATTTTAAGAACTTTGAGTCCCCCTCCCCACAACACATTGGCTTAAATCTTTTTTATATATTTCAATCATATTCTTCCCCTTGCCCAACACCTTCCAGAGGTTCCTCCCTACCTACTCCATGTTTTTCCTCTTCCAATCCCCCATCCAAATCAAAACAAACAGAAAAACAAACAAAAACCCCCAAAGTGTTAAAAATGCCAAAATTAAACAAAAAAAAAAGACACGTGTGTGTGTGTGTGTGTGTGTGTGTGTGTGTGTGTGTGTGTGTGTGTGTTAGCCAACTTCTTCTGAGTATGGGTCTGGTCTGGAGTATGGATGATAGACCCAGTATCACTCCATTGGAGAAAATTGAATTTACTTCTCATAACAGGTATTAGTTGTAAATAGCTTCTTGGTTAGGGTGGGGGCTTTGTGGCCACCACTTCCCCTTTTCTGTCCTGTAATTTTGTCTAGTTCAAATGTATGCATGTCTGTGCCTGCTGTCATGTGTGTAAGACTTGTTGTGTCTGGAAGACTCTGCTTCCTTGAAGTCATCCATCACCTCTGGCTCTCAGAAACTTTCCTCCTTTTCTTCAGCAAAGATTCCCAAGTTTTGAGGGAGAGGAATTTGATAAAGACATTCTATTGAGGGGCAAGTGCTCCCAAGTCTTTTGCTCTCTGCACATTGTCCAGTAGTGGGTTTCTGTGTTAATTACCAACCATTGAAAGAAGAAGCTTCTCTGATTAGGGTGGAGAGGTGCTTTTGATCTTTGGGTGTAGCAGTACATCAGTTAATTGCTATGTTCATTTAGCATTGTAATAGTAATAGATTTCCCCCCAGGGCTCATGACTTATGTATTCTCAGATTCTTAGTCACTGTAGCAAAGTCATGTATGGATTCCATCTTATGGAGCGGGCCTTAAAACCCATAAAAAAGAGGTTGGCCACTCCCATATCTGTAATGGGTACCTATTCCAGCTTTGATCTGGAAGTTCCAACCCCCATTGAGGCTTTGGTAACTGTCATGCCTACAAGGCAGGTAGAGAGAGGATCCTGAAGATCCAAGATCCGGATGCACTGGCTTTCTTGGTTCCTGGACCCTGGACACTGGAGATAGATCAAACAGAGTTCTCCAGAGAACACCACCGGACTGCACTATACCTTTCCCAGACCCTGCAACCTATCCCTTCACTTGTGAGTTACCCCACAAAATAAACCTCCCTTTTAACTACGTGGAGTTGCCTTAATAATTTCACCAATATACTTATACCAGTGTATCTTGCAGGCAGGTTTTCATTTTAGGTCACAAGGTTTATAGCTGAGGTGGGGAATAACAGGTAGCATTGGCAGTAGCCTTAGTGTTTGGGCATGGGAACTAAGGGATAGCTTTGTTTAATGAATCTAGAAGATGTAACCCATTCCTGGTATGGGGGTTTTAGTTTGTAGTATAAGATCTAGTTGATATATTGTGTAGCCTGTTTCTGGAGGGCTTCTCTCCAGGTTCCACCAAGCCCCACAGTCCCACAATCCACATATAAAACAATCATTCAGACGCTTATATTACTTATAAACTGTATGGCCATGGCAGGCTTCTTGCTAACTGTACTTATATCTTAAATTAACCCATTTTTATAAATCTATACCTTGCCATGTCGCTTGTGGCTTACCAGTGTCTTTACATGTTGCTTGTCCTGGTGGTGGCTGCAGTGTCTCTCTCTCTCCTTCTTCCTGTTTCCCCAATTCTCCTCTCTCCTTGTCCTGCCTATACTTCCTGTCTGGTCACTGGCCATCAGTGTTTTATTTATATAGAGTGATATCCACAGCGGTACCCTATTGTAAGGTAATTCTAGTTAAATTCCTTTAACACATGTATATAATTTAAGATGCTTTTACAGTAGAAGTTTTCCATACAGGTTTTCCAAAGGTCTTTAGTGTTAGTTAGTTAGTTGTCCCTCCTGATATTCCCAGCTTCAGCTGCTCTCCCAGTCTCCTCTCCATGGAATCCTCCTAGTCTCATCTCCCCTTCCTCCCCTTGTAACACTATATTCTATTTCTCCTTCCTTGGAAGGTCTTTTTCTGAAGACATTAGCACAGGAAAGGACTGTCTGAAGGGGACCACAAAAGCACTGGCTTTAAGACCAACAATTAATAAATGAGGCTACATGAAGCTAAAAGGCTATGTACAGCAAAGGACAGTATCACTTGAGAAAAGTAGTGGTCCAGAGAATGGGGGAAAATCTATACCAATAACACCTCTGGCAGACGCTTAGTATCTAGAATACACAAAGAACTAAAAATCCTAAACATGGAGAAAACAAATAGCATAATTTAAAATGGGGCATAAAAGTAAATGAAGAGTTCTCAAAAGATGAAGCACAAATGGCTGAGAAACACTTGAAATATTCAAAATGTTTAACCATCAGGGAAATTAAAATTAAAACTACTTTGAGATTTCATCTAATTTCTGAAATAATTTCCTTAAAAAAACCCTACTTGCAAATATAATCACATTGGAGACTGAAGCTTCAACATATGAATTTGGTTTGAGGACATAGCTCAGTCCATAACGTTTAGTTTTGTTATAAAAAGAGCTACCATAGTTTTAAAATGGTATATGTTAAGTTCAGTTCCAGTTAGCTTATAATTCCACTTCTCCTTACATCAGTTATTTATAGAAATGACAGTTCCTCTATCGCAACCTTTCTAGTTAAGTTTCCTTTAGAACACTTGACCAAAAGTTTTCTTTCTATGGTCAGCACTGACTGCACTAAACTCTTCTTTAGTTCTTTCTATTTACTTACTTATTTATTTGCTCTTTTCTCTGCTTCCATTTATTTTTATGATTTGACCTTAGACCAGATCTACTTTAAACAGCCTCTTCTGTTGGGCAAGGTGAGGCTAATCTTCCTCTTTCTCTCCTTCTTCTCTGAGAAGATTTGAAGTCACCTTTGCCAGCTTTCCTATTTTTCCTACATATCCTTGGAGGCCTAGACTTACAGATCCACGCCCACTACTCCCTTCTAGAGCTATGAGGCTCCAGGTGACCTCACTAGCTCTCGTGCCTTTACATAAAACCTATGGGCTATAAACTTCCATATGCCTATCCAACAATGACATTTCTACTTTGAACCATATTTTGTATCCGATGACACCCTTGATTTCTCTACTTAGATATCTTAAAGATCTCAAGCTCATTCTTGCATAGAACCTTTGACATACCTTGCCTCCACACTAAATCAGTTCCTCTGCTTCTTTTATCCCCAGGAGTAAACCACCTCATCTACATGGTTACTCATGCCTCAGCCCTGTAAGTCTCCCTTCCTTCCATTTTGTTTCTTTGTCCTGTCAGGTCTACCCTCTCCCTATTCCATCTACCTTTGGTACCACTCAATGTTTGTTAAAAATAGAACTTGTAGTTTAATAAAACAGCCATAGTCCTTTCAGTTTGAGTGTGAATTCTCTAACCCTTTCTTTGAAACATTTGAATAAGAAAGTGAAAAAAGAAGAAATGCATACGTTTAAATGTCTAAAACTTCCTCAATCTTATTTAGAAAATGAGATATGAGTTGCAGGAACATTATGCTATTTATTGACTTGTGGAAAGTCAATTTCAAGTATAAAAGAAATATAACTGAGCCACAAATTCCTTTGGGGGAGCAATTTAGACTAGTATGAGCTGGAGGTAAGGTTATGACTTAAACATCCCCACAAATAGACAACTTGTGTTACATTTTGCCCTTTCAAAGTCAAAGGAAGGGGTTGGTCAAGCCAAGCAGGGGCACATAATGCCAAGACCCCAGTGCTCCATGGAGGGATGCAGGGGAGTTTGGGGAAGATACTGGATTACTTCAGGGAGTTTCTCAACCCTGATGTCACAAAGATGGAAAAGACCCATTAAAATGGGGGTACGGGGCCAGACAAAAGTCAACAGTAATCCTAAAACCCCATAAAATCACTCTGCACTTTTAACCAATTAAACGTCTGCTTTCATTTAAAAACAATTGGCAAGAACTAACCACAGAAATGATTTGGAATGAGAGTTTATTTGGAGCCTAGGCATTACTGGCCAATTGGAGAGTTATGAGAGCTGGCTGGGCTCAGTATTGAAACCTTTTGGTTTGTTTTAGCATTCTGTTATTCAGATCCCTAGAATTACCCCCCTTTGTAGGAGACTGGAAAACTCTAGGCCTAGGTTTTAGTTCACTCCTACTACTGCTTAGAGTTGAAAGAAATTATGAATGCAACATAAAAATGTTCAAAATTCAGAAATTTTTTCCCCTTCCATGGTCCCTCTGTTGACCTTGCATGGTGTTTTATATCATCTTAATGCCACACTCCCTCGGGCAGATGAGTATGCACAGGTGAGTGTAGATGCTCAGAGGCCTTTGAGCTGCCAGCTTAACATGTCACTTTTCTTTCCCACAAGCCACCAAAGCTGATGGGTGGGTGGCTCTGAGGGACTCCAGCCTCTTTTGGAAAAGAACATATTAGGTACCTTAATCAGGAGAAATACACTCCCTGTTCCAAACTACCCAACCAGTGCTCTGTAGTAATGCCAAGATTGTCATAAGCTCTTCTCTGATTTTCTGCAGTGTGCAGATTTACTCTGTCCAGGCCCATTACAAGCTCACTTGGAGCAAAGGGGGGCAGTCACAAAAGGTATGTCTCTTCTGTTGACCTGATCTTGCCTCTGTTGAAGGTGTTAGGGATATGGGTATTGGAAGGTGAGTGTGGGGTACTAAAGACCTAAATGGGAGTTCTCCACCCCAAGATCTGCCCTAAAGAAATGGAATTGCAACTGATGATGACACTCATGGTAGCTGAGCCTCCAATTCAGTCTTCAAATTCTGGCTTCACATCAGATTTTATTTGCAGCACACAAATAGAAGAAAAATGATTCTTAATTAATGAGTTAATTAATGATCATTAATGCCTTTGCAACAATAACTACAGAGCATGGAGCCTGCACCCAAGCTCCTTTCAGGTCAGGGCCCCAGTCTCTAGGCTGGCTATGCTGGTGAAGCTGATGATGGCTTTGCTGGTGACATCCCAGTCTTAGCATCCTAGCCTTGGAAGCTGTGTGAGTCTGCCTACTCTGACCTGCATGCAACATATAGAACTGAGTTTCTGAAAAAGAACTTTCTACCTAGTAAGATAAGGAGGATAAGCCTTTTGGGAGTTTATAAAATAATACCACTTCATTTCCTAGATTTATACAAATTCTACATAGCAATGCTAGGAGAAAAAAAGTGATTTAATTTGGAGAGTATTTCTCAGCAGTGCCTTTCTATTTAAGATATGATTAAGGCATTGTGCCCCAGCACTCCCATCTGGGTTCAGTGTGAGCTTGGATGATGCAACTACCTGAGTCCTTTATAGCCCGGACTGGAATAGTCAATGTTTCTCAGTGACCATTTTACCTTATTTCTTAATCAATATTGTTCAAACCATACTTGGCAAGTCCCTGTGTCATCTCTCTATGATGAATCAGTCCACACATACATACTTCTGTAGCATCCACAATACAGTTCTGCTAATAATTTTATTGTGGTACACTGAAAAAAACCTAATTAAAAGCAAATTTAACAACTTCTTCATAGATTTGAACATATGGCCTCAGTTTTAATTCATTTTTATATTGCTTTCCATGGGTGATGGTTAGGAATAATCCATCACATTTAAGTATTATAATTATATGTGCAGTTATATGTAATTATGGTTATATGTATAATTGTCAAATGCTTGCCACTTGCCAACTATACTTAAACTTAATCTTCAGAACACTCATCACTATTTTACATATAAGAAATTGAGTTTGAGAGTGATTGAGTGTTTTGCCTGAATTCATACATCTGGTAGGTAGCAACATTTATGGAGTTCTTGCTATGAACCAAGGACCACTGTAACTAGTCTTTGTGTGTGTGTGTGTGTGTGTGTGTGTGTGTGTGTGTGTGTGTGTGTGTGTATGTGTGTGTGTGTTTGTGTGTGTGTGTGTGTGTGCATTTTTGTTCTTGTTTGTTCCTGATCAAGTCTTTAAACATGGAGACATCTGTATGTCAGTTGGTATATGTCCTTAAGTATCCTCGTGCTCTGGTATTCTGTTCTTAAAAATAGTCTGACATTTTAATAAGATAAAAAATTATTAGGTACAGGTGAGACTTCTCAATGGGAAAATGTACTTGCCACCAAGCTGTTGACTTGAGTTCAGTCCCTAAGACCAACATACTTAGAATGAAAAGTTAATACTTGTATTTTATGACCAAAAGATACAGCAACTGAACATTAATTCTACAGGTGAAAGTTTCTCTGATTTCATCATCATGTGAAATAAGTTAGAAACACCCTCACGTTTGTTTGTGTCTATACTCAGGCAGCCATTTCACAGGTCTCAGCAATGGTGTCCCTCACACACTCTAGAAAATAGTGCTGGCTATTGGCTGAGATTGTCTTAAAGTGGCCTGACAGTATAGTGACTATATTAGTTTTCTATCACTGCTTCAAAAACTACCATAAATGTAGATGTTGAAAACTACTGAAATCAATTTTCTTAGGCTTCTGTGGGCCAGAAGTCTTCTATGGGCATTACCATGCCAAAGCCCAGCTACTGCCAGGCTGCTTCCCTTCTGAACAAAGGCTCAAGAGACACTCCATCTCCTTTTACTAATTTCAGGGGCTGCTCGCATTCCTGGGCTCATGGCCCATTTTCTTTGTCTCCAGTGCCTTTCTGCTTTTCTTGCACTCCAACATCTCCTTCTGGCTTTGAATTTCCATCTGTTTTCCAATATCAAAGATCTTTGTGAATATATTGGGCAAACCAGACAGTCTATACTAATGTCACTGTCTCAAGGACTATAATAATGCTTGCCAAATGCCTGTTTTAATATTAGGTAGTATCATCATTCTCGGCTCCCTGAGTGATGTCACGAATGTCTCTGAGAAGCACATTATTCTACCCTCCACAGTGACTGAGCCGTAAGGATGAGCTTCCTGAGGCAGCAAGCTTAGGTGCGAGTTTCTGTCCTGACTGCCTGCTCCCAAATAACCACTCACCCTTAATATTAATTATAAATGCTTAGCCAATAGCACAGTCTTGTCAATGGCTAATTCTTACATTTAAATTAACCCATATTCCTTATCCATGTTCCACCATGTTAGCTCATTGCTCGTTATCTAATTTTGTACACATCCTGTTTCCTCTGCATCTGGCTGGCAACCCCTCAGACTCTGCCCTTCTTCCCAGCATTCTGAGTTTGGCTCTCCCATCTAACCTTATCCTGTTCAGCTATTGGCTAGTCAGCTTGCTTATGAAACCAATCATAGTGACATATATTCACACGGTGTAAAAGAATATTCCACAGCAAGCCAGGTAGATCTACATCTGTTTCTTATAGTCCAACCTTCAAAGACTCCACCATGCTGTGGTTTGTCAGGGCAGTCATAATGCCCACAAGGCATCTGTGTGGACTAGGCTGCACTTCAAAATGGGGGTGTATAGTTTTAACAAATATATAGGAATAAGACTGCTATTCTATCCCATTTGTAAAATGCAGTTTCTGAATGCACGCAGCAGCTCTGGTGTCCAAAAGCTTGTGGTAAAATTCTGACTCTGCTGCTTGCTAGTGTAGAAGTGTGCCCTTGAGAAAATCACTTTTCCAATTTCAAGGTTTTCTGTGTACAAAGGAGGATTGTAATAATGCCATACTGAAGAATAATTGCAGACATGAAGTGAGATGGCTGATAAAGAATATCTAGCATAGAGGGCTGAAGATATGCCTCAGCTGATAAAGTGATTGAACTGCCAGCAAGAAGACCTGAGTTCAGATACTGTCATCTAGGTGAACACCCAGGTGCAGGGACACATATCTGAAGTCCTAGGGCTGGGAGGCAGAAATTGACAGATCCATGAAGTTCACCAGCCAGCCAGCAAAATCAGTGAGTCCCAGGCCCAGTGAGAGAACTTAACTTGGAAAATAAAATAGAGAGCAGTATAGTTAGATACCTAATATTGACTTCCGGCCTACACACACACACACACACACACACACACACACACACACACACTTGCATGAGAACATAGAGGCACACATGCACACATACATGCATGAAAACATACACACACACACACACACACACACCCTCACACACACCATGCACATACAGCACACCAAAGATACACACACACATACACACATACTATGCACACACATATATATACACAGACACACAGACACACACACACCAGGCACACACATACTATACACACACACATATATATACACACACACACAGACATACACACACACAGACATACACATGCACCAGGTACACACACACATACTATACACACACACACACACATACTATACACACACACACATATATACACACACACAGACACACACATGCACCAGGTACACACACACATACTATACACACACACACACACACACACATACTATACACACACACACACACATATATACACACACACAGACATACACACACACAGACATACACATGCACCAGGTACACACACACATACTATACACACACACTCACACACCACAAAGCAGAGACAGAGGGAAGGAAGGGAATTAACAGGAAGGAGGAAGAGAAAAGAGGGATGAAATGAAGGGCATAGGGAGGTCAAAGTAAACCCCATCCTTGAATGAGTTGTCATTATAAAACCCCTCACTCCGTACAATGAAAATATACCAGAATCTTTAAAATAAATATTGTTCTATAATATCTGAAAGATTGCCTAGCTGCCTTCACAATCTGAGAAAAACAAAATTAGACAAAATTTCAGATTTATGAGGCTGCCAAAACACTCTATGTTTGAAAACAGCAGCTGAAGCAAGATAGAATAGTGGCCAATGGTACCCATACCAAAGTGGGATGTGAAATTGTTTGGAGAACAATTAACCATATCTAAAAGATTTGAAAGTACATGTTTATTTCATCTTACCAACTTGAACTCTTAACTATATATGATATAGTGAACTCTAGTAAATGTGGAATGCAACATTTTTCTGTGTTGAAAGTGAAAACTGAAACAAGCAAAAAATAAATAAATCTTCATTATCAAGAGCAGAGATTAGCCATGAGGGATAAGCTAGACCTATGCCTACCAACATAAATAAATCTTAAAAATGTAACAGTAACTAAAGGCTAATTTTCAGGTTGAGACCGTACATACAGCCTGGAAAGATACAAAATGATATATGCAATATCAAATAAAAATATAAAATCATGCACATCTGAAATTCATAATATCAAATTCATGATCATAGTATGTGTCTATGTTTGTTAACCAATGTTCCCCAATTTCCTGTGTGTTCTGTCTGGTGATAACAGGGAATTGATGTTTTCCATTGATTCTGTGAACCATGAGAACCATCCAAAGAGAATTTCTTTTCAAAAAATGAAAGGTTTAAACTGGTCTTAGGGATGGTTGATTACTGTTTTTTTTGTGTGTTTTATTTTGTTTCTTCTTTTGGTGTTAGGAATCTAATGTGAAGCCTCAAGAGTACAGGTGAACACTGAGCCACTGGCCTATATCTCCAGCGTGGTTGATTTATTTATTTAATTTTTAAATTATGTGTGTATGTGTGTGGCTGTGTGGACATGAGTGTAGGTGCTTGCAAAAGACAAAAGAGGGCGTGGGATCCACTGGAGCTGGTATTACAGGCTGGGAGCCACCTGTCACTGGTGCTGGGAACTGAACTTGGGTCCTCTTCAAGAGCAATATGTACTCTAAACTGGTGTGTGTGTGTGAGTGTGTGTGTGTGTGTGTGTGTGTGTGTGTGTGTGTGTGTGTGTGGTTTGATGCATCTATATATAACCTAGAATCCACAAATGAGGGAAAAAATGGGATACATGTTTATTCAAATCTGGTTCGTTTAACTCACTATAATGATCTCCAGTTGTACCCATTTTCAATAAAACAGCATAATTTCATTTTTATTTGTGGTTGAATAACTCCATGTTTATATATTCGTTTTTGTTATCTGTTCATCTGTTGACAGACACCTTGGATAGCAACAGCCAAATTAAGGGAAATCTTTTTTTTTTCCTCTCTGTGAACTTTTTGAGTTTAAAATCTTCTACCTATTTTTCTATTGAGTTTGTGTATGTATTGACACACAGACGTGCCTTAACAATTCTGGTTAATAGTTTGTTTTGTTGTATTCATTGCAAAAACCTTTCCTAGGTGCTGAAGTATCTTTTTGTGGTACTTTTTGCATAACACCAGTTATTGCTTGAATATAGTCTAAAAAATAAATATTTTCTTCAATGAGATAGGCATTTGTCAATTATTTACATTATCTCAAGATTATAAACAGAATTCATTCACCCTTTCTCTAAGGCTTATATATGTTTCATCAGCCTGGAGCTCGCCTTCTCACAGTGGGTAGCGTAAAGTAAGGGGTTCCATATGATTTTGATTTTATGTAAGCATAAATAATTTCTCAGCTGCATTAGTAACATTAATCCCACCTCCTTCACTTTAATGCCTTATTTTTTTATATATTTTAGTTGGAAACACATTATAATATCTCTATAATTTAATACAGTTTATTCTCTCTGTCCATAATGTCTTCTTTTCTGCTCTGTTGACTTACAACTAGTTTATTTTTTACTGGGTCCTATTTAGATGTCATCCCTTTCTGAGATGACACTCACATTTCTTCCCACTTCTCCATATCGATCACAACTTTAGATGTAACATGGATTACAGCAGAGAAATTTATGTGGAGAGAGGGTTTTTTTCTTTCAGTGCCAGACTTTTAGCTTTTATGGGGCTAAACGTGTGACACCATCTTATTATTTTGTACTATTAAGGGTCTTGTTGTTATTTCATGAGATTATCTACAGGAATAAATTAGTGAGTGAATCTTCAAAACAGAACAGCTTGAGAGACACCTGGTAGATCTGAATCATTCATCTTTCTAACTCTTATTTATTTTCCCCCTTGTTTTGCTGACTTATGTAGGAATGGTACCATAGTTAGTATGGATAGCATTAGCATTTTTTAAAAAAATTGTTATTTATCATTGTAATTTGTATGATACTATTTTATTTGTTAAATTCCTTTCATTTCTGCTTTTATTTATTTTTATATGAATGATGTCTAAGAACTAAGTTAGCAACTGTACCTACCCAGTAGCTCCGAATCCCCTAAAACTGTGAAGCTGAGACAAAGGCGAATTCTGCACTGTGAATAAGTGCTATTTAATACATATTTTCAGAAACCTATAAATCAAACCAGAGGCTGTAAACTCAACCGATTTTACTTAAGTATTTTTGTGTATTTTATGGTCTTCTGGTACAAGTGAGGGTTCCATAAATATTTATTGAATATTTTCATGATAATAAACATGTGTTTCATAGCATACCTCTCTCTTGAGAGGGCTTTATAATCATGCAAGAATGAAAAGCATAAGGTATTTCTGGGCATCATTTCCATCAGTGCCCATACAGCATGGGAAGCAGAGTGGGGTCAGTATCACTGCTGTGGTCTTGAAGTTGTCACAGCCACTAGTTAGTGCTATTACTAGAAGTAGATTTGAACCACCCATCCTTAGTGTCACTTTTACTCAGTGATCCTTTAGATAATGAGCGATAGTCACTTATGATTAATGCCAAATTTCTCATCAAAACTGTCAATTCCAAATAACTAAAAATAATGGAAACAAAGCAAAACAAACAAACCAAAACCCCCAAGCTGTCCACCTGACAAACTCAATCTTTGGACTATCATGCCTAGCCAATTACTTAGGATATAAAAATTCTTTACCCTTTAGTGTGGAGACTTGGGTGTCAATGGCTTGCAGGACCCAGGACTGTAAGTCATCCATAGTAACTCATTTTGTTTGAGGAGTCTGACTGTGGCCAATTCTACACCATTTCTGCAGGAAGCTAAGTTCTACCTTGAGTTTCTCTAATTGGCTCAAGGAAAGAACAAGCATTTCCAAGTTTTCCCCAAATTCCATCCCATATAAGCCATCTTTAGCACTGTGACTTTTTCTCTTGGGCTTTCTCTCGCTGATCCCTAGAAATATCTTCTTACTCTTGGCTTTCTGAGGGCTCCTCTACGTAATTCCTGACCTCAGTTCTCCTTCTGGAACTGATGGCTGAAGCTTAGTATTCTTTTTTAATGGATTTCCTCTCCTAGTTCACCTTGCTCTAGTCTCCTAGGCTTCTTCCAATCACAGCACAACATATTTCTAATTTCTTCTTGATCTCGGTCTTAGGGTTCTGAATTTTCTCGCTTTCTCCTTGTCCCTTTCCTTGTAAAAGGTCTGTTTTTTCTCAAATTGGTATTTTAAGTCCGAAATTTACATTTAAAGGGCATAAATAACTCTTATCTACAGCCCCTGTCAGAGTCTTCCTCTCCTTAGAGCTCAGTTTCTTTGTTTGCCAAGTGAGGTGGATGGGAGGGCTCTGTTAAGCCTCTCTCAGCATAAACATCAGGGCTCTGCAGACACTGGAGATTGTCCTGTTTGGTATGTGGAGGTTCACTGGGGTTACTTAGCACAGAACAGGGTTTCTGTGTTACATAGTTTGTCTTGAGCACTTTGACCCTCCTCACATTAAATGATCAACTGGGTCATAAAAGGAAGAAGCAGCTAGCCGGCATCCACAGGTACCTGTGTCTGGGCACATAGCCAGGCCTGCTTGGGAGGACAGGACAGGAAGCAGCTAGAGCACAGGGCACTGCTCAGGGTGAACTGAAGCGGGGCCCTGTCAGACAAGGTCTTTGTGAGAGTCTACACACAATGACCAAAAGGATCTGCATGGTATTCAGGACTTCCCTGGGAAAGTTAATGAACAAGAAAAGAAAAACAAAACAAACAAAAACAAACCAAAATCAAACAAACAAAAAAACTCTATTTCAGAATTAAAACCAAACCCAAGCAAAAGATCAGAAAATAGAGAAGTGGGTGTTTTGTTTGAACTCCAGTAAGATTGTTTCCTCAGATTGTGAGCTGGAGGTCAACTAAGCAAGGAGACAGACCCCACCAGAGCTGCCAGCCATGTGTGGAGTGTGGAAGGAGGATTGAGTACAAAATCCTCAGTCCTTTGAATTCCTCCATGAAAACCTCCAACCATAGTTCCTGAATGCCACAGGCAGAAATAGACGGGTGCTGCTTTTTTGTGTTTGTGAGACTGCCTCTCACTAGACTGCTAGCTCACTGATAAATCTGTAACATCAGGTAGGTACCAGGAATAAAGTCATACTTCCTTTCTGTGGCAGACAGCTACCAACCACAGTGTGTCAGGTGCCAAAGACAACTCTTTCTCCAAACAGAATCCTTGCAAAGGGGTTTCCTAGTTCCTGAAGAGAAAACTTGCAAACTATCTCTTCTGGAAGTTTATTTTAATTTTATTGAACCATCTTTATTTTTCAAATGAATGAATAAATCCTTTGTGTGTATGTGTGTGTGTATAATTTTAAGACAAGGCTGGCCTTGACTCTGTAGCAAGCATCTTGCCTCAGTCTCCAAGTGCTGGGATTACAGGTGTGAACTGCTTCATTCTGCCGATTTTTTTAAACTTATTTATTTATTTTTCATTTCAAGCACATATGGGCTGCAAAGTTTTCTGGAAAATGAATGGCAAATGCTTACATTGACATACTTTTAAAGATAAAGCCACACTAAAAATTTCTGTTGGCACAAGTAAGTAGGTATGGTTAGTGTACCTATTTTTCAGACGTGCACATGGAGGTCCTAAGTGATAGAACAAATTGAAATTGGTCACACAAAGCAAGAGACAAGAGTTTAAACTCAGGCTCACTGACTTATAGTGTGCTATTAACCTTCCTCCCAGCCTTTTCCCCAGATGCTGAGAAGAGTCTATTCCTTGCACATTTGTAACTTGTAAGTACTTAGTATATTAATGATGAGAATGTGACATAATGAATCTCTTGGCAGTTGCTAGGTGACCACCTGGCATTGCCCTCCCATCTCCCTGCCAACATCAACCTCATCCTCTGAAACCAGATCGCCTTCTTTCTTTCTTCAGCAGTTTGCTCTTCCTGATTTGTGTGAACAGCAGCCACCAGAGATTGTGGCAGGAGGACCCTCCTGTGACTCCTTGCTGACATCGGTCATCACATATTCAGTGAGTCCTCACCCCACACAGACAACACTGTGAGGTGTAGTGCAAAAGAAAAGTTACTGAGGCATTAAGGAGTACTTAACGCTGATGGAAATAACTCCTTTATATTATTTTGTGTGAACCTCCTTTGCTTCAAATCATTAGGGGAAAAAAAGGATTTAGATGGTTGAGAATCAAGGAACGTAAGAAAATGAGTCTCAGTTCAAATATGTTAAAAGTTCATATAAAAAGAGGTTGCACTGATTTGCATTTGACTAAATTAAAACACAGTTGAACTCTTCAGCACGGCTTTGAGAAGAATGTAGAACTGATGCAAGGGCTAAGGGCAGGGCTCCCTGGCATGCAGGTCTCTCCCTGAGAGAGGAAAAGAATGCCTGCCGGCTTCCTTCAGCCCCACAGCCCTTCCCCCACCCGGCTCATGGCACTTCCTGGCACACTGTGCAACTGTGATATTTTCAGTGTGCTTCGACTTCTGGTGCGCCTTTCACTCAATGACCACCAGTGCTGGCCAGGGCTGCATTAGCCAGGTCCAGCCCGCCCAAGAGAAATTCCTTTCATTCATCAACAGATAAGGAGTCTTGGCAAGCCTCTCTGGGGCATAAAAGGGAGAACACACACACACACACACACACACACACACACACACACACACACACACACACACACACACGATTGCCCTATAATAGAGGAAAGCCCACAGGGGCAGAGCCCCAGGAAGATTGAAGAGAGCTTTAAGGCAGCCAGGGTAGACAGGGAGTCAACTATCAGAATTAAACACGATGAAGTCCAGATCCCCTCTCTCACGCTTTACCTGCTTCTTCTCAATGTCACCATGGGCCGAGCATTTGATACAAAACAGATCTCCAGAAGTATTCCAGTAACTCCCCAGGACCACCAGGGCAAAAACAAAAACATTCAGGGCTTGACACTTACCAGGGCAGCCTGCCAAGCTTATCACATGTGAAAAGTTCTGCTCAGAGAGAGCCATCTAGTTCAGAGACTGGGTGCTAAGTCTCTGAGAACCAAAGGGCATTTTCCCTTCTGAGCCACAGGTTAGAAGGGCAAGAGTAGTGTTTCTCTATGAACTGCCAGGAAAGGCAATTAGTGACTCTATTAAAGTAAAGGCTGGGGGAGAACTTGCATGGTCTTTGGTGGTGGCCGAAGCAGGAGAGCTAGAAGGAACCTACCTGGGTACACTGGAGTGGCCTCCTTGCAAGGATATCTCACACATTCCTCCTGTCAATCTTACCTGCAAACCTGGTCTTGAGGAAATTCTGACACTGTCCTAAAGCTTTTCTTGGGCACTTTTGTTGTTGTTGTTGTTGTTGTTGTTTTCTGTTTCTGTAGACTCCACCATTGCAGCATAAACTGCAGCATCCTCTAATGCCTTCTGTGTACAGACATGATTCCAAGTTTCTTACGTGGCTCTTTTCCATGTGATCTCCAAAAACAACCCCCTGTCATTTGTGCTGTTACCATCCTCACTGTCCAGATGAGAAAACTGGGGTCAAACAAGCTTGTCTGCAGCATGTGGCTGCTGAGCAACAGAGTGGGAAGCTGAATTTATGACTTATGGGATCTTCAGAGTTTTAAACAAGGCTTCTCAGAGACTCTCCTCACATCAGTCTCTCTTCTTCGCTCCAAACTCATCCCATTCCCATGATGCCTTCAGGTTTTGCACTCCCCATTTCTCAAATAAGGATTCCCCCAATAGTGTGTGTCTTATTTCCACTCGCTGTTGCTGTGATGAAACACCAAGACCAAAAGCAACTGGTATGAAGAAAGGGTTTAGTTCACTTCCTTCCTAATTATAGTTCATAAATGAAGGCAGTCTGGGCAGGAAGCTGGAGGCAGGAGCTGACAGCCATGGGTTAGGGCTGGTCACTGGTTAGCCTCTCCTGGCTTTCTCAGCCTGGTTTCTTAATCTGCCAGCCCAGGAGTGGCACCACTCACAACGGACTAGGCTCTCCCACATCAATCATTGATTAACAAAATGCCCCACAGGCTGGCCTACAGCCAGATCTTATGGAGGCAGTGTCTCAGTTGAGGTCTCTTCCTCCTCTCAGATGACTCTAGCTTGTGTCAAGTTGAGACAAAACTAACCAGCATGTGTTTGAAACTGTTAATACATGTAGTTTTAAGTTTAGAAATGTTATCTTGCACATGTATGTGTTCTTGTATGCCTGTGTCATGCTGTTACAGTTACTGTTGTTTTTAGCTAAACCGTCACTTATGTAACTTATACTCCTTATAAATCATTACAATTTTTGAAAACACCTAGGTTTGTTGGTATATTAAAAGTGTTTGATAAAGACTGAAGGAATCATTTTATATTTACCTTTGATTTACACACACACACACACACACACACACACACACACACACACACTACTGGAGCTGATAGTGCTCCTCAAACAGCTATGGACAATCTAACAAAACCGTATTACCTTGTATGAGATACTCCCATTCAAAGTTGTTAGCTGGGGTGGCCCAAGTTTCTCCCCAAACAAGATATTCTATTGCTGCTGCCCTTGGTTTTCTCTCAGAGGATGAAGATAAGTTCCTATTGCTGAAGATACCACATATTTCAGATGTAAGGCTTGTGAGATTCCAGTTGAATCTAGCCTGAAGTCCTCCTAGTCCCTCAACAGACCAGTGCTGTGGGATGTTCTGTATGCTGTGAATGTGTTGCTCTGATTGGTTAATAAACAAAGTGCTGATTGGCCAGTAGCCAGACAGGAAGTATAGGTGGGGCAAAGAGAGAGGAGAATTCTGGGAAGTAGAAGGCTGAGTCAGGAGATGCTGCCGGCCACCACTGCCATGAGAAGTAAGATGTGAAGTACTGGTAAGGCGCAAGCCACGTGGCAAGGTATAGATTTATAGAAATGGGTTAACTTAAGATATAAGAACTAGATAGCAAGAAGCCTGCCATGGCCACAGTTTAAAAATAATATTAGCCTGTGTGTGTTTATTTGGATCAGAGCAGCTGCAGGACCAGCAGGTGAGAGAGATTTGTCTTGACCACAGGCCAGGTGGGACACAGGAAAACTTCAACTACACACCAGTGTTGGAGTAATCTGTTCAGCATATTGAAGAAGGACTGACTATGAAGGCAATAAAACAACAACAAAAACAGTAATAGAAATGATACTGGTAGCCACGTAAGCATTTATTTGATTTCCACATATTGGATACACCTTTATCATGCTAGTCCCTGGATATACAGAATGGAGGTTCTTCCCCACCATTCACTCAGAGAAACAAAGATAACAAGAAGAGCAAAAATCAAAATATATAGTTCATCTCCAGTGTGAAAGGATGTCAGACAGGAGCAGCTCACACAGAACAAACTCAGAAACAATCTCTCTAACCAGTACTTCCTAAGCTCAAGCACAGGGTGTATAAATTAAGACAACAACAACTACCTCTACCCAACTGGGAATGAAGCTCTATGCTGCAAGAAGAGCATGTTTTCTAAGGGGTGGACTTGTAAGAAAGAGATGTCATAATGTGTAGCCATTCTGAGATCATGCAGGTGAGTGTACAGTGTAGTGGGTAATTTCTCCAATAGTACAGGATTTTCTTCTTGTTTTGTTATTGGTGTGCTTTGCTCTAAGAATGAAGGGGTGCTTGTCCACCTCCACATAGTGTTCTTTACAGTACTTTGCAAAAATGTTGGACATTGGTTTTTATTTTGGGGTTTTGATTCCTTTTCTGGTTCTTTGGTACCTTAGACAGAAGGTCATGCCATACTTCCTTGGATGTAATATCTTTGACTTTCATTGTGGACACCTCTTCTTAAAACTGGTGATCTTAAGGGCCCAGGACAATATAAATTCCACAAAGCTAGCAAAGTAGTTTCTGGACCAATGGGAACCAGAGTTTCCATATTAATGACTGCTGTGTAACTTTTGTGTCTCCATCTATAGTGAGACTCTTTGTATTTTTGCCACAGCACCATGACAATTGAAACATTACCCAGTGTGATGTCACATGACTGGCCCCAAATCAATATTGATAATAAAACTAAAGAGTGAGTTTCGTTGTATTGCTCTTTTCTGGGCATTCGGTTGACCACTTTCCTCTCAGCTTCCTGGCATTTGAAAAGAGTCAGAATCTTCTGTAGGATTCTAGCTTGAATAATAACTAGTTTTCCTCACAGCATTAATTAGGAAGGTGAATAATTGAAAAGAAATTGTAATTCTCATAAACAACCTATGTATCTACATATCTTAAAGATTTTTGAACTCTATCATACTTACTATATATGAAAGGCTTAGTATTATTTTTAAGATTTAGTGTTGTTTTTAATGGTTACTTTCTCTTTTTTTTTTTTTTTGGAAAAAACTTGGTTTCAGTAATTATAAATTCACTTCTTTATATATTATTCCTCCTCAGAGTAAAGGGGCATTTGAGTGTTTATTTACTCAGTCCCCATAATTGACAAGAAGGTCCTTCTTTCTTACAAGAACAATAGTGTATGCTAATTGAGAACCAAATTTAGACATGCCACATGCATTTTTCAGAAATTGAGAGCCTTTGAATTGGAATTTTACTGGATTCTTTGATTGTTTTGCATTTCTACCTATATGGAGGAAAATGACTCTAAGTTATAACAAGAGAGCACTGAGTTAGCTGTAAAGAAGAACTTGTATGTCAGGCTGATTAAACACTGGTGCAAATTAGCAGGGGGCTTATGGAAGTGCCATCTGTGGAGATATTTCAAAAATAGAATTGACAATTTTCTTCTTTGGATGATTTAGGAAATGCCCCCTCTGGCAAAGAGATGGACCAAATGGGCTCTTGAAAACATTGTGGGTTCTCTGCTCCCAAGAGTCTTCCTCTACAGCTCTTGAAAGAATTCACTTCCTAAGTTGAATGTAGACCAAAATGGCTTTAGCAATGTTGGTGGTGTGCACATCTCTCTCCATCCATGGTGTGAGGTAGAAGTGTGCAAAGGAAACACTTTAAATACTACCATTTCCTGATCAGTTATGTTTGCCTATGTCAAATAAATAGGACTGCTTCACATTGTGGGATTCTGCCAGCTCTGTTCCTCCTCACTTTCTACTTCCTCTGCCAAACTTCAAATGCAGGCTGGAACACCCCACCCCCACCCTGCTCTCCTCCCCTTCCCTCTCCTCCCCTCCCCTCCCCTCCTCTCCCCTCCCCTCCCCTCCCCTCCCCTCCCCTCCCCTCCCCTCCCCTCTCCTCTCCTCTCCTCTCCTCTCTTCTCAGTCTCTCCTTTCCCTCACTCCTAGGTCTTTTCCTCTTGTCTCTCCCAAATCAACCCCACACTGTCCCGCTGTTTCTCTTTTTGGACCACTCAAAAACCCGTTTCCATAACCATGAGTAGTTCTCTGAATATAGAACTGAATTCCAATCACCTGTCAGGTGCATTCAGCTGAGACATACTCAACACTCAGGGAGCTGCTAAAGGGTCCTTTTAGATCTCTCCTCTTACTCCTCCCCTCTATGGCTGTTATAGCTCTCTCAGCTCCACCTACCCCCCAACACTTCTTGCAGGTCCCCTCTGGGTCTTATTATCTTACATAGCAAGTTCTTCTTGTGACAGAACTTACCCTTGTACAGAAAACCAGGGCAGACTCTCTTAACTGGAATCACCCTTCTTGAAGCTTAGGGCTCTGCATGAGTCTAGTTATCTTTCTTACTCCACAACACTTTGAATAATCTTCACATTCAATTGCAAAATTGTGCCACTACACTGTTATTCAAACCTCTGGTCTTAGTTCCTCTTAGCAACTCATGTGCCTCACCTTTCCTTCAGCCAATGGTGCTTTTAGTAGTCAAGGACTATGGAATAGGTACATAGGATAAAGGATGAATCACTGATTATCTAGAGTTATAATATATATATATATATATATATATATATATATATATATATATCCCAACTTGGTGACTCTGATGACCTACCTAATGTCTCAGTGACTCAGGTTCTTGAGGTATCAAAATGGAATTATAAGCAACACTATTAAACAGTATGGAGGATAGAAAACACTCAACTAAAAACTATGTAAAAATGGAACAGTAATTGGGTTGAATTCAAAGAACTTATGGTCAAACAATAAATAGTATATGTAAAATATATAGTCAAATAACTATAATAATCTTTAAATGTCATTATCATCACAACTAAATTTCCTTTAGCATTTGCCCTGTTGCCCAGCACTGTTCTAAAGTAGATGAATCATTCAACAGAAGGTATACTGAGAAAAGCCTCAAAATAATTATGCAGAACAAGGTCATTTGGATTCATTGACCTTTCTCCAGGCAGGGCATTTCCCTATAGTAGTTCCGTGAATATTTCATTAGTTTACTTTTAAATGACTGGAGCTACTTAGCTCTTACCACACCCTATGGAAGGCTATCTTACAATGTGCTAGAAATAAATTTCAGCGAATGTCTTTGTTTGAGACTAACTTTTCCTTCAAGTACTTCCACAACCGTCACATCCCATCATTTCATTCCACAGAAATGCTACCATTGTGCAGATCTTGTGCTTAGTGCTTATAGATAGTTATTTCATTGCTTCTAACTTTTTCCCTCTATGATGCCATAACACATAACACTGTCTTATTCTTCCAAGATATTAGTGCTAAGTAGCCAAATCTTAGCTATCTCTGCATCTATTTGTGTCTTCAAATTGCCTCCCATTTATTTAAAGTTCTGTGGCAGACTCTCAAATATTTAAATATCACTTTATCTGGTATAATGATGAAGACAATAAAGGCAATAAAACCAACAGGAATTAAGAGAAGGAGAATATGAAAATAGTGATGCCTTACACAAGTCTGGTACGAAGTAGCAATGGAAATAGTATGTACCTCAATTAAAGTAGGATTAACATCTTACACAGAGATCAGGCTCTCATATCAATATGTAAAATGAAGATTGCCTACAGTTAAAATTACTCTTATAAATATCTTAGGAAGCGCCACATGCAATACCAACATACCATTTCTCAATAAGTCCAAAGATTTCTTTTTTGTTCTGTGATTGGAACAGAATCTCTGTTTCTTTGGTTAAGCTCCAGATGAAGCAGTTGGCTTGCATTGAGGGACCATGTTGCATGAAAAATAAGTATCTTTAAACACTAGAATCACACTCCTGCACCATCAGGTGCCCACATTATGAAAAGCATCTACAGGGAGACAGAAGCTCAAGTAAAAACAGCCTCTCCTGTCACTCTCACCCTGGGACATGTGCTCAGACACTGGAGGGTTGTGTGGAATGGTCTACACTATTTTACATATCTGTTTCATGTCTCTTATCCTCTCTTTCTTTCTACCGCAGATTATCTTTCTCTTTGTGAAGAATAGGGATAGGAATTTAGCAGAATATACTTAAGTCAAGAAAGGCTCCTAATAGCCTGCCTCTCCAGTCTTCTGGGTATCTCTACAGTATGAAGCAAGAGATCGAGACTGCTATCTCATTTACTTAAGTGGTTAGTCTATGTATGTCTGACAGTCCTCACTCAGAAGCAAAATTTGGCCTCAAGTCTTCCAGTTTCCACACCCCTTACATTATTAGTTCATGGTGCTGCACATATTTTAAAGTCTTATTTCTCATCTGTCCTTTGTTTACATATGAATAATTCACTTATCTACATTATATTAATGATTCAAATAACTTTTGTCATTTTCTTAAAATGCTTAATTTAAAAACAAGTACCATATAAAATGTACCATAGCACTAGAGTATTTTATAAATTCAGATTCTGTTCTTGACAAGGAATTAGATATCTTATACTTCTGTAGATGAAATAGCCATTGAATTTTACTTTTAAAAATGTTGTGAAACCCAAGGAAAAGTGGTAAATATAGCAAAAACCTTTGGAACTGAGAAAGGATGGAAATATTTAAGCCAAAAAAGAAGAAAAGCCACATTTACACATCTAATACATGGGGCTTGTATTCGTTATGACATCATTTATAGCCTATTAGGAAGTTCTCTTGGTTTTCAGCCTTCTCACTCCATTTCACAATAATTGGTATTGATAGCATTTTACTGTTGCTATAGTCCGCTAACACCAAAACTGTTGGATTTTGATGCTTTAACGAGGCAAGCAGTTTTATATTGTTTTTGTTATACCATGTTACCTGGCAGGCAATTACAGTTCTGTACTTTAACATTGTTTTCCAAGAATAACGACCATAAAATGTTTAGTTTGGCCAGTGCAGAGTCTATGACTGACTACCTGTCAGTAGGAAAATGAGGCATTTCTGTGAACTGAAGATTTCAGATAAATCATACAAGGCTTTATGGCAGGGGGCACCATATTCTATTGGTTGCAGTAGAAAATCTGCGAAATGAGAATAATTAGATAACAAAGACATGAATATTATAGATCTTTTGACTATTCTTCAACTCCACCCCCCCAAATGCTACCATCGTTCAAGAGGTCTGACCGTCAAAGCACCTGAAGTGGAATGCCTGTGGACTGATCTTAAACTGGTGTGAAGATCCCCACAGAAGATTAAGGAAGCATTTCTGGGGTCAGGTGGCCAGAACAGCTGACTTTGAAGCCCCATTTAAAAACAAAGAAGAGTTTTAGTGGCCTCATATTTATGAGCCTCTATCCTATACATCTGTAACAATTACTAGTTTGGACACTTACCTCAGTTCCCACATCTGAAAATCTAATACAAATGTTATCAGAGTTGCTTGGAAAAAATAATGTAAATAAACAATTCCTTGTTGTATAATACCTCAATAAATGAAACTATTATGAATATTATTGCTAAGCTATATGAAGGAAGAGAATAAGACCTGTCTTGTCAATTTGTGTGCTTTTGTGTGCTTGTACGTGCACATGCACAGTTTGGATGTTCTTGAAGTGCATGTGTGCTCATGCATATGGAAGCCACAGTTGGATGTCAGGTGTTTTCTGGATTACTTTCCACCTTTTTTTCTCAAGTAGAATTTTTCCACTGAATTCAGCACTCACCGATTGGCTATATTGGCTAGTCAATGATCTCTTGGGTATGACTGTCTCTGCTGACCCTCCATCCCAACTAGGGTTACAGATGCATATGACCACCTTTGGCTTTTTTTACATGGGTGTTAGGGATCTGAACTCAAGTTCTCATGCTTACATAGCAGGTACCCCACTGGCTGAGCATTTCCCCAAGCCTGTTTATTGAACAGACATTGAGGGCTGAGTGACAGTTTTCTAGCTGCTGGATAAGACTTTTAAACCAGAGCTTAAGTTCTCTCTGTGGCTTTTTGCCATGATCCCTCATCCTAATTTGATACTTCTATATGAGGCAGAAGGATACACAGATGATGTGCACAGCAAGCATGTTATACTATGAGATAAGAGCACTTGTACTTGGGACTCTAGAGTTTATTTTTACTTTATTTTACTACATATATCATCATCCATGTGAAGTATTTATCATACTTCCAATACGAGTTTCACTAGCATATCTGAGTTGGTGAATGACAAAGCTGGATTTTGCAACTAAATTTGTATAGTTATAATGTCTACTCTCTTAACCACAACACTCAGTAGAAAATGCCTGAGATCTAAGTAAATGCCTCAGTGTTGTAATATATAAAAATAGAAGAAAGATCAAGCCTTTGGTCATTTCTGTGCCCCTCAGATGATCATCTCTTGAGTCCAGCATGAAAGTTGAAAGCTTACATTTCATAACAAAGTAACATTGAACCAGTTCTCTGATACTCTTCCATAATTATGCATTCATTAACATTTATGGAACTAGTCCCTCATGCTGTTGATGTGATCAAAATGAAAGGGTTAATGAATCAAGCCACCTTTGCTAAAAATGATCTCAGCAGACACTGTATGTGGTAATTCTAATGAGCCATTTTAAAGCAAATGTGCTTATAGAGATCATGAGAGAAACAAAGGAAATTAAAGTCCAAGTCAAATTAAAATATTAGTGGCAAAAAAAGAAAAAAATTAGAACTACTTCAGGTCTATCTCAAATATTGCACTGCAAACCAGCATATTGCTTTTCACCAAAGATGTCACAACTATTTAGCAGTGGGTTCCCACTTTAAAATAGACACAGAACAATTGATGCAAATTACAGTTAAATGGAGACTCTGGATTAGCAAGTCTCTGGATAATCTTCACAGTGAGTTTTAATCAGTAATAAAAACCCAAACTTTTGATTTACCACCCACTATTCAAGAGTGATCATTTTTCTATTTCTCAACCTGGAAACACCTAAATAGGTCAGTCTTAGCTACCCTTCTCACTGCTATGTTCAAATTCCTGATACTAGAAGCTCAAAGGAGGAATGGTTTCTTTTGGCTTACAGTTCCAGGGCTACAGTCCTTCATGCACAGAAGGTGAGATAGCTACGTACGTTGTGTCTCCTGTCTCTGAGCAGATGAATGCTAGTGCTCAATTTGTGTTCTCCTTGTATTCATTTCAGAACTCCAGCCATTGAAATGGTGGTATCCACATTTAGAGGGTATTTTCCCTCTTAGGTTAAACATTTCTCTTAGGTTGAACATTTTTCTAGAAATGAGTGTTTTTATCTTACTCCAGTCAAGTTATCAATGGAGATTAAGCATCCCAACTGGACAGCTCATGAAGTTGATACCCAAACACAATATTTTGAAACATATCATTCCCCGGCCCCTAGACTATTTTCATCAGACAGTGCAAAATGCATTCAATCAATCTCTAAAAGTTCCAAAGTCTTTAATAGTTCTAATAATTTAGAAATCCAAATTGTCTCTTATTCAAGGCAATCTCCTAAATGGGCACCTATAAAATAAAGCCAAGTTTTATACTCTAAGTATACAATAGCATGTAAGAGATATTTCTGTTCCAAATTCTTTTTAAAGAACCAAAGAAAGTTTAAAACCTAGCACAGCAAACACTACACTCTGAAGCCCTGTATCTGGCATCTGGGGAGCATGGAGTCATCTGCACCCAAAGGACATATCAATCCTCATCCTTGTGTGTTTGTCCATTCAGAACTATATTCGTTCCTTTTCCTGGTTGCTGTGATCAACTGTCTGATAAGAGAAGTTTAAAGGAGGAAGATTCTATTTGGCTTACAGGTTGAGGGGACACAGTTCATCATAGCAGGGCATAGCCTCTCTCTTGGACCTGCACTTCTCCCTAACTTTAGCTTTCTTTGGTTGGCATAACGTTGTCCTGACATCTTAAATATTCTGGGGTTCCCATTGCAGGTCTCAAAGGACTCACAGGGTTTCCTTGCAGCTACACTGACTCTACTACACGTTGCCTGGCTTTAGCATCTCTCTGGAACCTGGCATAAGATTCTATGACCCCCTAAATCATGTAACTTCCATGCATGCAAAATCAGTAGCACATGGACAATGCCATCTAGGTCTGCCCCCAACTTGAATTGTACTCCGGCCCTCAAGACTACAGTTACACTAGTCTCTGTGTGCTTACCTGGTGAAACAGTCTTTTAGATTGCTATTTTCAAGCAGAAAATTCCTTTAGCTGTCTTCACAATTTAGGCTCTTTCTTTTCAAATGAACTTGAGTTTTCACAAAATAGAGCCATTGGTGGATGGGATCTTATCCTCAAGATATTTTTCCTATCATCCTAATGCATAGTACTAGGTTTCTCTTCAATGGCATTAATATCTTTAAAAATTCCAACTGCTTTCTCAGCCACTTTGTTTATGACCTTAGATTCATTTCTTCTCTGCTAAATAGTGTACTTCCCCATCTTTTTGCTTCACTTGTTGCCTTCTCTTACTGTAGACCTGGCTGAGAACAGAGAACAGAAACTCTGAATGCTAACCTGTCTTGAAATTTGCTAGGTTAAGCATATTCATCTGTTACTATTGAATTTATCTGCATTCAAGTCTCAAGACATGGGCAGAATGCAGCCATATTCTTTACCAGAATGCTCTGTATCTAACCAGCTCCCTGTAGAGTACTTGCTCGCCTCTGAAAGCTAATAACCTAGGCCTTCATGATTCATGTTGTTCTCATCATCCTGCTCCTCCAAACTGCCATGGAATGGTCGCACAAGCTTGGCATGCATCATTCCAGGGCTTCTCTAGTTGAAAGTCCAAACTCTGCCACATTTGTCCTGCAAAACAGTTTAGAAAACCCAAAAACTGTATGTGTAGCATCCACCAAAGAATTACCAAAGCAAGTCCATTACCAAAGCATCCACCCCATCCCCGGGACCAACTTTCAATGCCGGGTACTTTTCTTGTTGTTGTAAACAAATATCTGGAAAGAGTAACTTGTTCTGACTTACAGTTCCAAATGAGAATCACAGTTCATCGTGTCAGGGGAAGTGAGGTGACTGGTCACACTGAATGAACAGTTAAAAACACAGGCAAACCAAACAAAGAAAAATGAATGCTGGGGCTCCTCCCATGTTTCTCTATTTTATTCAGTCTGGGACATTGGGCTTACAGAATGATCCTGGCCACATTCAGGCTGGGTCTTTCTATAGTTAATCACCCACAAAGACATAGACACGGAGGTGTATTTTCATGGCAATTTTAATACAATCAAATTTATATTAAATATGAACATCACAAGCACTTTTTAAAACATCACAATATTTCATTTACTGAATTCTTATATTATAGTAATGTATTTTGAATCATAAAGGAGGCATACAAGTGCAATGATTAATGTGAAATTTCAAATGTGAGATTCCAACCAAAGCATGTGATCTTCAGTTCAGGAAAAAAAGTATGTTCATGTAAATCAACCTGGAGACATATGTGTTGGGTTACATTTATGAAGACATTAAACTCATCACTGGTGACAACCTTAGAGGGATACTTCAGAAATTAACTTAAAGATCATACAAAGCAATGAGAGGTCAAGAGGTAAGAAATCTCCATCTTCATGCTATCTCAGGAAGACCTGTAAGAACAGAGCATCTTCATGCTATCTCAGGAAGATCTGTAAGGACAGAGCAGTTGGGCCCCTCTTTCACAGCACCTGCATCCAGAAGTCAATCATTAAAACACTCACAATGAAGGCCTGCCACTCAATTATGACATAAAGACAAAGTCAGTCTGTGGAGGAAGTCCTTTGTCAATGAAGAAAGTTTTGGTTTATGAAAAATAATTCCTAAATGTTCACTTTCCTGCCCTGCTCTCTCCCTCATACCTGCAATGAACAGGAATTGCATTCTGTTCAATCATTTGTCCTTCACAGTTCCTCATTTTCCCTTCCTGGCATCAACTGATCACCTTCAATCAACATTTCAAGCCTTGTGAGGTTTTGTTATTGTTGTTGTTATTCTGTCTTTGGTATTTCTGCTGGGTTTCTGTTTTCATTGTTCCTACTTCAGTCTTCTTTTAAAAATTCCCTTGACCCTTCTGCAAACACAGCCATTTTCTTAGTCTCTGTAATGCAGGGGACATACCTTAGAAAATGTAGTTACTCCTTCCAAAACTATTCATGGTGAGGAAGTGGGGTGGCAGCATGACCCATCACACTGCCAGCATGAGGGATCATGCCTGAAGGTGCTTTGAACATAGAAACGCCCTTTATGTAAGAGGAGCCCTTATTTGGTAGCAGCAGACATGTTTCAACCAGAATGGAGTATGAGGCAACATCTGAGGTTAGGTCCTTCTTACTGACTCTGTGTCATGAGAGAACCTGCTTTATGTCTCCTGTTCTCAACAGTGACATGAAACGTTGGGATATCCTGAAATAAAGAGAAGATTTTGACTCTCAATTTTCCTTGTATATAGCAGGCCATTTTACATTACCAGTGTGTAAATGGGTGAGGAATCACAGTAGCATGTCTGACTTTTGCTTGAGACAAGCAAACCGAGTCTCATTAGGTGGCCTTTGCGATTTTAGTCTATTTTTCCTTTCTTGTGGGAACTGATGGGAATTAGCAGCACCAGAAGCTCCGTCTAAGTTTCACAATAGGAAGACAGTGATTGACAGGCACTCTGGTAGCTCAAAGAGTATTTTGAGAACTGGCTGATGTCCTGAGGTTGACTGGCCAGGCAAAGTCCCCACTCTTCCTTCTTCAACAACACAGGCAGAATACAGTGAGGTGGCGGCTGCAGTTCATCCCGATGAGAGGAAAGGGGGGAACTGAGTGCCGAGGGGTGAAGGGAGACACAAATTTAAGACAGAAAACAACATAAAATGTATTATCCTAAGGATGCAAAATATCAAAGGAAACGATTTAGAAATAAAAACATGCAATAACCCTCATCTCTCAGTGACACAGCTGGCAGCTTGGCTTATTTCAGGGCTCAGCCCATGGGCATTACTTCACAGAATTATTTCAGCATTCTCAGTATTGTTTAACACTGACCAATTGCTTCTGGAAAGGCTTAGGAATACTTCAGTTATCTTCCAAGGAATCAGGAGTTTGGAATATTTAATCTATCTGAAGGTAAAGAAAAACCAACACAGAACAAGCTGAATTTTGGAGATTAGTAAACATATATTAAAACAATACCAAGTGATTGCAGCATAGCATCAAAGAACATGTCATCCTGAATTGATTAAAAAATTGACTTGATGGGCATCTGGAAGAGCGTATTATCTAGCAGCATGTGGTCATTGGGCTGCGTGTCACTGGCAGATAGAAATGTCTTCCTTTCCATCTATGAAGTGACGTTGTACACTAATTTTCAAGTTGGTTTTTTCGAACCCTCTTCAGTGAACAATCTGCTACCACTAGCCAGTGGTTTCTAATGCTACAACAGAGAAATGTCCTCTCAGGGCTTGATATACAGTACTTCCTACTGAAAACAAAAACAAAGAGAGTTCAGTTCTTTTCTATCTCGGAACACTGAAACATATCAGCGAAACTTTCCAGAGAGCTGAGAAACAAGGGGAAATTTAGTCTTTCTTTCTTTCTCCCCACCCTCTTTTCTCTTTTAATTTTTCATACAAGGTCTCTGTAGCCCAAGTTAATCTGGAATTCATAACCTCCCGAGTACTAGTACTAGAGGCATAAGCTGCTATGCCCAGGTAGGGAGATTTTCAAATGAATATGTTTATGGAATTAAAAAAAAGAAAAAATACCACACAAAACACTTTTCTTAGCTTTAAACAAGATAGACACATACCATGAGTCTATACGAGAGAAACAGGTGTGTGAACCCAGTAGGCAGATTTCCATGGCTTAAATCAGCATCTTAGTTTTTTTCATTTACTTCTGTTTAGTCAAGTGGAAAGCAAACTCTTCCAAGTTGTGGGCATATTTCATAAAGTCAGAAGATTGGACATTCCACTGATAACTATATTGTTTAAATGCTGCAGATATAATTCAGTGAGTTGAGTGCTTGAGTATGCACAGAGCCCAGGGTTTAGTATCCAGCACTAATGAAAGCAGGCATAGTGGTGCACACCTGTGATGCTGTACTCTGGAGGAAGAGACAGGAGAATCAAAAGTTCATGATCATTCTTGACTACACAATGAATTGAAGGGAAGCCTTGGCTATAAGACACTCTATTTAAAAAAAAACGCAAATTGTTCATGTAGAACTCAGCCATTTCTCCGTCATTGGGCAATCCTCATGTCTTTCTTGAGGTCCTGTTTTCCAGGTAGCCTCCCTGGTAATGTGAGTAGCAGTCCAGTCATCCTTGTTCCACATCTAGTATCCTCCTATGAGTGAATACATACCATATTTGTCTTTCTGAGTTTGGGTTACCTTACTCAGGATGATTTTTTCTAGATCCATCTATTTGCCTGCAAACCTCATGATGTCAACCTGGATATGAGTGGGAGTAATGAAGGGCGAGGGTCGAGGGAAAGAGAGCCTGTGGGAGTGGGAGATCCCAGCTGTATCAAGAACAAAAAGGGAGAACAAGGAATAGGAGACCATGGTAAATGAAGACCACATGAGAAAAGGAAGAAACAAAGGGCTAGAGAGGCCCACAGAAATCCACAAAGATACCCACACAATAGACTGCTGGCAATGGTCGAGAGACAGCCGGAACCTGACCTACTCTGGTGATGGGATGGCCAAACACCCTAATAGTCATGCCAGAAACCCCATCCAATGACTGAGGGATCTGGATGCAGAGATCCACGGCTAGGCCCAGGGTGGAGCTCGGGGAGTCTAATTAGTGAGAAAGAGGAGGGTTTATATGAGCGAGAATTGTTGAAACCAAGGTTGGATAAAGCACAGGGACAAATAGCCAAACGAATGAAAGACATGAACTATGAACCCAAAGGCTGAGGGGCCCCCAACTGGATCAGGCCCTCTGAATAGGTGAGACAGTTGATTGGCTTGATCTGTTTGGGAGGCATCTAGGCAGTGGTACCAGATCCTGTGCTCATTGCATGAGATGGCTGTTTGAAACCTGGGGCTTATGCAGGGACACTTGGATCAGTCTGGGAGGAGGGGACTGGACCTGCCTGGACTGTGTCTACCAGGTTGATCTCAGTCCTCAGGGGAGGCTTTGCCCTGGAGGAGGTGGGAATGGGGGGTGGGCTGAGGGGAAGGGGAGGGGGCAGGAGGGGGGAGAACAAGGGAATCTGTGGCTGATATGTAGAAATGAACGGTATTGTAAAATAAAATAAAAGGAAAAAATGCAAATTGAAAGAATACATATATATATATCAAATATAAAAAATCATATACTTAAATGTATAATAGTAAAATAATTGTAAAGAACTGTGTGCCACTCAATATTTTATAAATGTACTTCTATCTATTATATTAATGTGCAAGATAGTTCAGACAATTTCATTCAATATCACCCATATAGATAAAGACACTACCTTTTAATAATATCATTTGAAAAGACCTTCTGGAGTCATTGGTCTTGTGGTCAAGAGTTGTTGATTGGTTATGCTAGATGTTCATTGGTTTTGTGGTTTAAAGTAGAAATGAATTACTTTGAAAGACTGTATATGGTGATGGAAGGAACCCAAAATTTAGAGTTAGAAATCCTACATCAAGGAACTACAGATAATACTTAATGATGATTCTAGACACTTTCTTAATAATGTGGAACCCCAATTTCTTACTGATAATGGGGAAATCAATTCATATGTTGTTGGGAATATTAGAAGAGACTGCACATAAAATATTTTTATAGCATGAGCACAGTAAGAAATAACCATTGTAATCACTAACAATAAGCAATAGTTTCTTTTATTTGAGGAAAATGGCTAAAGGAATCTTTCCTTTCCTCAGTGTTATTAAAAACTTGATGTTATTATCCAACTCTTTGCTAAAGAGAAGAAAGCATCCAACGAAAACTTTTCATAGTTGTTGTTGACTACCAAAACCTTTTTATTTATGAAATCACTAACTTCAGTTTGCTAAAATAAATGAAGCAGTTGCATGTGCATTTGCAACTATTCAAAGACAAGACCCATTATTCAAAGAAATTAATATGCAGTGATAAAAAAATCAAAGAAAAAAAGACAAAGTTGAAAGAAATCATCTTGTAAACATCTTCCCCATAAAAGAGTTATGAAAAGAAAGAAGTATCTTTATCCCATCATGGTAACACTTAAACAAAGGGCTGTGGGGGAGTTTAAGAGACTGTTTTCTGTGGCCTCCTGACATAGTAGAGAAAGTAAAAGCACTAATGTGAAGCTACAGAAACCGTGATGTGTTACAATTCCTTAAACTGACCAAAGCAATAGCTTAAGAGATACTCTGACTGTGATGCTAGATAATGAGTCTCCTGCTCTTCCCGACAGTGTGTATGCAGTGTGTATGCATCTTCTCCGCACTCTGTATGCATCTCCTCTGCAACCCCGGCTGCCACGCCTGCTGGGTAATGAGTCTCCCGTGCCTTCCGGCTATGTCCTCTCCTTTCGCTGGCAAACATTAAAGACATCATTTTTATGACTCAGCAGCCACGTTTGTCTACACAATATGCATAGGGTAAGAGTGAGTCTGCTGCTTAAAACGAGTAAAAAAAAAAACTCCTGCAGACAGTCTTATCCATCAGGAATTCTTTAGGTTCTCAAGAAAAATTGGTGTGTATGAGCAGCGTTAGAGATGTGTCCGAGAGTGATGAGCTGCTGCCAGGATGAAGGAATTCTTCAAAAAGAGTAAACATGAAGTCGCTTCTTTCCTACATATTTGAAACTCATAACAAATGGAAAAAGCCTATGCTTGCCTTCCACACTCAGGGACAACTTTCACAAGATCTTTAATTTATTTTGGCCCCCCAAAAATATTCTCTTGAAAAGGAATTTTTGATGCATAGAGTTTTTCCCGTAATTTGGCATATGGGGGGAGGGGAGGACCCCAAACACTAGGTTGACTGCACACCAGTCAGCTCCACTGCCAAAAAAAGTGTGCTGAAGCCAGCGGACCTCCCACGTTCTCCATAGTGTGTTTCTGTGCTTGGCGATCCGCAAATATTATCATTCCATGACAATGCAGTTTCATCAAGGTACGTCTCAATCCATGGGATACGAGTTCCACACAACAGACGGGGACTTTGGCGGAGCTGCGTGCACGCTGCGTGTGTTACTTACTGGTTATATTGCGGTGGCCACACTGAGTCCCGTATGGCGCCGTATTAACGAATGGCATGCAAGCACCTTCTGTCGAAACATCTGCGACAGGGAAATTTCAGGCATTTTTCCAGAAAAATTTTGTGCTCTGGACCAAATTTTCATTAGGACTCTAAAACCTGGCAAGCAGCATTGTTGTGTATGATTTTTTTTTTTTAAATAAACTGGGACATGCCTTTGTTACAGGAGTGAGGAAAAGGGTCCTGTGGTGGCTCCCTTCTATTATAAAAAGTTCAGGAAACATATGACAGCTCACAAAATAACATCTCCCGACTTTTGGCTTTTGTCGACATACAAATAAAATTCACAGTTTGGGAAGCAAATGCAGATATGTAGATTTTCACATCTCAGAGTAAGCGATTCCAATGGAGGCTTTTCTCAAACACGTTTGTGAAGAACACGCACATGAAACAAGGATGATTTTTACGTGTTTCATTTTTGATGCTGGCTGCCAAAAAGAAAAAGAAAAACAGAGAAATCCATGCAAGAGTTTTCACTTGCTTTAAGGGATACCATGTCCCAGAATTAGGAAAAAATAAATAAAGAGAGGAGTGCTTTTTGTACTTGCCTGTTTGAGCTCATAAATGACATGAATATAACAATGAGCAAGCTTCATTAATTTCACTCATAGAAATATGGGTTTTTTACATTTTCTTCCTTCAATAACCACTCCACTACAGTAATGGAGACTAGAAAAACACCCTTTTGTTATTTTTAAATTCCCTATCCCCTGCTATAAACACTAATGCAAAGCAAACATGTTTGGCAGTTAATATGTGCATTATCATTATGTAAATAGGCATGTTATCATTATAATTCGATGATGTTGTTCTTTGTAAGGGCTCTCCCCTTTCTAAACATATTATCCAATTTCAGTTATAATGCGTATTATACCACTGGGGCTGTATAAGCACTCTAGATCACAGGGAATTAGTAGACTGTATATAACAAGATGTTTCCCACCTCTGCACAAGACACTGGATACAGAGGCTACCAAACACACGGACTAAGGCTGCTTCCCATTGTTCAATTCCACCACAGCAGTGTTGGAAAGCATCAGAGATTAGTATCCATCTTACTGTTCAAATTGAGTACTACATTATGACATATTTTATATTGACAATGTTGTAAGTTGAAATGATACATTTAAACTCCATGAGATGACTTGATCCAGCACTAACATAAAATAGGCTGAGTATCTGAACCTTATATGAACTAGGAACAACTCATGTCACAGTCTATTTGAAAATGTGACAATGTTTGCATAAATCCATTGCTTATGCATAAGCACCAGGGAACTAGAATCCTGAGGCAGGCAGTAATCTATAAAGTTCTTGCGACGCTTGATAAGCATGCAAGATGCATCGTGCATTCTCCTTGGTGAATTGCAAATGTTTATGCAAGAAGGAGCATATAGTGCATCTTGTATGAAAAGATCAGCCTAGATTTCTTTAGTAGGGATGGGAAGAGAGCAGAGAAAGGATTGGCAGAAGGAAGATGAAAGGCTTGGTATATCATTTAGACTGTTTGGGCTCTTAAAACAGTGCAAAATCTACTAGTAGATTTGGGGTTTGTTTATCTTCATATTCTGTAGTTGTCCAAATTATTACTTCCCACCATTTATTTTGTTTTACCTGTAATGAAAGAGTCATGTCAATAATTAAAGGGTGTGATATTCCAATGATTCATGTGCTCTTTCTTTTTGTAGCATGAGTAAGCTATGAACTCTGAAACAACAAAACAATTATGTTTATTCTTTGTTTGTTTAAATGATGCTGTCACTATTTTGTTCCGAATTCTAAAGGAGAAAGCTGTTTGACATATTGTTAATCTGATAAGAGAACATGAATAGCTAAAGATTCAATTTCCGTAAGTTTAAAATGCATTAGCATTAGGTTCTGCCTTAGAGGGTAAATTAGGTGCTATTTTTCATTTGTTCGCTACACCTTTTGTTAAGCACCTGCTTTGTGTGAAGCCTTCTTTGATTTTCAATGTCCTATTCTTTTTTAGTTATGCACAATGCGCCGCTAGACTAGAAACATATCTACCGTGGCATTGAGATAAGCAGATATTTAACATGCACAGCAGAACTTCTGTTTTAACCCAAGAAAGACCATTTCTCCTCCATCGTCAGACTGCAGGCAGACATGGTTTGAACACTGGTAAGAGATAATGTAGAGCTGTTTTCCCCATGGACAGCACAGTGTTTTGTTGGATCTTCTTGGACAGAATCACTCTTCTTCACTCCAATTGTTCAGCCTGTTGTTTCCTCTTTCCCAACCCCAACCTGACTGTTGCTTCTGCCTTTTTTTTTTTTTCTATAACAGCTGAATTAATTTGCTACAGAACTCTGTTCTTAAACTATCGTAAGCTGGGTGGCTTAGACCATAAAGTTTCTACTCCTGTAGTGAAGTCTAGAAGGCCAATATTAAGATGCCAACAGTGGTAATTTCTGGTGAGGCCTCTCTTTTTGGCTCAGAGATGATCCTTTCCTACCCTGTACTCATGTTGCCTTTCTTCTGTACACATATAGAGAAAAATAGAGAGAGAGAGACGGAGAAAGACAAATATCTAGATTTCTGGTATCAGAATAGAGCACCAATTCAGGATTTTATTTGACCTTAATTGCATCCAAACTGAAGCACATTGGAGAAGAGGGTGTCAACATACAAATCTTAATGTGACACAATTCAGTTTATCATACTATTAATGAGCCAGAACATAGTTAAGACTTGCTTTCTCTCCGGAAGTGCCTTCTATGTTGTCATAGTAGACCTGAAATTCTTTCTAATGTATGTCGATGGGATGTGGTTACGAACTGGAATAAAGCACCTGAGAGTCTGCTGTGTGAGGGAAGCATGTGTGTCTTTGATTTGAGTCCAGAATATAAAATGCTGAGAGCGAGCTTGCTCTTTGGATTTGTGCAAATCCAAGAAGCATACTGAGCGACTTATAATTATGGACTTGGAGCCTACAGACGGCAGCATTACATAGGCTGACACAAAGGCTAGTATAGAGTCTGTAGAATCCCAATGGGGTGGGGGAAAAGCCATGTACAAATCTGTGGGTCAGTGCAGCTCCCACCGGGAGCAGAGCAAAGGAGTACCAGAAGCTTTTAGTCACTTGTCTACATCATCTCAGGAACCACACCTTCCAGTACAGACTTGTGTCTTTCTGCACCATGTATTGTTTTGTCTCTTCCTTGGAAGAGTGAGCAGGATCCCACCATCATCTGTGCGTTAGCAAGCCTGAATCTACAGTTCTCACGGAGCTTGTCCTTCCGGGGAGTCCCACCTGGCTCCTGTCACAGCTGGGGAGGAATGGCTATCATCCACACACTGGGTCTCTCTGCAAGCCCCTTTGGTACTTCCTCTGGTATCCTGAGATTCCCTGAGAATGCAATGTGTCACTCCTGAGCAAGGCTTAAGGACCCATGAGATTCTTGTGCAGATCAGTTAAGTTATATAAACAGCCAAAGAGTCCCATACAGTGGAAACAAGTAGAACAATGGACTTCTGCTCCAGAAAACTTAGCCATGTCTGGAGAAAATTTAGGTTGACATTACTTGCATGTGAGCAGGGGAGAGGATGCAGGCATTTACCCAGAAAATGATGGGGATGTTGTTAAATGTCTTATGTGGTCTTAAAAAAAACAACTTAGATGATAAAGTGCTTACCTCAGAAGAATGACAACCCAGATTTGACACCCAGAACCTGTATACAAATCCTGGGCACTGTGGCCTAGCTTTAATGTCCAATGTTGGAGCAGGCAGAGACAAGAAGATCTCTGAGGCTTGCGAGCCAGCCAGTCAAGCATAATCAGCAAGATTCAGGCAAATGAGAGAAATAGGTTCAAAGGAGGTTGATGGCATCCTGTGGATAGAATCTAAGGTTGTCCTCAGACCTCCACCTGCATATATACACATGTGCAAATATGTCTGTACATACATGAACACACACACACAAATAATAATAATATTATGATAGACAACCCCTCAACGAAGGATTTCTCAGGTTCAAATGCCAGTAGGAACAATTGTATGAACCATGGCATAGTGGTTAGGAAAATGGGCTTTAGAGTGAAATGGTTATTGGGAAATTCCTGGATTCTATCCATGGTTAATGTCTCTTAATCATAAAATGAGAATAAAATAGATACCTCCTGGTTCTGTAATAAAGATGAACTGAGATAATATATTCCAATATTTATTCATTGTTTAACATGGACCAGGTGCAGTGACACATATTCAGAAAAAACTGAGTAACTCCAAGTGCATAGAGCGATACATTTCTAAGTGAATAAACGAACTATCATGAAAAGGCAGCATTCAGACTAGCTTATGAATTCATGTGTGTTGTGTGTGTACGTCCTGGATGATGGGGTGCTCGTGAGACTGGGACATTATTTATGATTGTACCATTGCTCTGGAAAACATAACTATCCTATGATGTGGGAAAGAAGAGAATACAAATTCCCAGAGAGAAAAAGTCTCATTTCTTTAAAAACATTATTAGCGAATATTAATTGCACAAAATAATGGGTTTCATTGTGACCTTCTCTTATACATACTTTGTTCACATTCATCCCTTATTACTCTCCCTGTTCACTGCTTCTTCTTCCCAAATCATATCTATTTAATTTTCATATATAAACAACAACTCTAGACCGAATATGAAGGAAAATATGCACACTTGTCTTTCTGGGTCTGGCTTATTGTGCTTAACGTGATGCTTTCCATTTCCAGTCTCTCCTCTGGAACCCAGGCTCAGAGGCAGCAGCGAAGTGTGGAAAGGATTCTAGTGCTCATGAGCCAAGACAGAAAAGTAGGAAGGAACTACTTATGAACTAAGGAAGGAACTAGTTAGGAAGAGCCAGTGGCCTAGAAGCCTGAGCAAAAGGAAGAGGCCCAGGAAGCCTGGCAGGAAGCAACACACCAGAGGGTTAAAATTCTCAATCCAGCATTCTCTCTGCTACCACCTGGTACCATACGGATCCTTCCTTCCCCGCTGAGATAGAACTTATTTTTCCTTTTTTGAAAACACATGGAGCATAATAGCTATTTAATCAAGGCCTCTACTGTAGTTACTTAGTGGAACTGTCAAAAAGCTTTTACCAACATCAGGGAACTGCTCTCCACCCCTTCCACCTTTTAGCTCACCTCCTGAAGGCACAGCCAGCCCTGGGGCTCCGTGCAAGAGGAAATAATAGCTCCCATGGAGCACTGCCTGAACAGTAGTCTGCCTGATATGGGACATGAGCCTGTTGGTGTGGATAAGTTAGTGTGAATCAATGTATATTTAACATCAATTGGATCCTAAAGGAATTTTAATCGTTTTAAGAACACCAGACCTCAGAACACTGAAATTCATTCACATCACTAGGTAATTGAACCTAGTATTAGGATTTTTGAGAAGCTGAATCATTTGTGTTAACTTTCTAACAATAAAATAACATGATTTGCTAAGCTCCATATACATCCATTTACATAATAGCATATCATTTAGAATGAATGATCCTTATGTGTTTCTCTGTGTGTATCCATGTCTCTGTATCTGTGTATTTGTGTGTAGGTCTGTATGTGTCTGTGTTTGTGTGTGTCTTCATATGTCTGTGTGTTTCTGAATATGTCTATATGACTATGTGTAAAAGTGTGTATCTCTGGGTGTATCTGTGTTTATGTATCTCTTTGTATGTGTGTCTGTGTGTGTGTCTGTATCTTTGTGTGTTTTTTTCTGTGTGACTTTGTGATTGTGTGCATGTTTGTATCTTTATCTCCATGTGTCCCCACGTGTCTGTGTGCCTGTATATCTTTGTGTGTGTGTGTGTGTGTGTGAGTGTGTGTGTGTGTGTGTGTGTCTTTTCTATGTCTGTGTTTGAACTCAAATTTATTTCTGTAACTGTCAAGCTCTCTCAGAAGTGGAGATCTTGAAAGGAAACAGAGCTCAACTCCAAACCCAGAGTGGTCACAGGGTGACTATGTTTCCCTTAACTCCTTTAAAGTTGAACACACTTTTCAAGAAAGTGTGTGGGGGGGGAATGCACAGGCTGGAGAAGTCCTTTATAAACAAGCCATTTAAACTTCAGTGACCATTAGCCCCCTGCCCTGCTTTAACTTCTGGGTCTCATAGCCTGGGCTTGTTTGATAATTTACTTTCAGGGTTCCCAGCCGTACCAGGCTGGCCTGGGGTGGTTCTACTCTCACATGTGTGGTGTGTGGGGAAGCAGAGCTGCCATGGCCAGTTTGATGAAGTATACATAAGCCCTGGCTCTGCATATCTGCAATATCGCGGACGGTCAAGGAGGCGCCTGTTATAAAAATACACAGTGAAACGCAGCTGAAGGACTGCTCTTTCTCAAAGACCAACGTAATGCATTCCTTCTGTTTAGGCTCATTTTCCAGCCTCTCACATTCTTTGAGAACAAGAGTTATAAAACAAGCCTGATGCAGGCCAATTATTTTTACTTTGAAGGCCATTAATCAAGATTGACTAAGAAAATGAAGACAGCTAAGCAAAATTTCATATGTGACTAGAGTGAGATTAAAATAAAACCAGATGGGATGGACAGAGACACTGAGCATTTCTTAAAAAAAATTTGGACTCATGTAATAAATGTCTTTTACAAATTACAGCCCTCTTATTTTCTTACAGTAAATCAACTCAGGCCATAGTGTACAAGTGGTCTCATTGCTGAAATGTCAAAAATAGAACCTGCCTTGTTCTCGTGGCGTAATCCCGCAAATCTAAAGCAGCAGTGTGGGCTAACAGTCTATAAACCATCTACCTGTGTTCAGTCAGACCTAGACCTGATGAATGTGTTTCTCATGGGCTGGAAGCAAAGTACACAGTGAATCCACAGAACTCTCCCCATATGCTAATTAGAGTTCTGAATTGGAGTCCTCATGCAGTCCAGGGGCCTATAAGCTAAAAAAAGATAGGAAAGAGTCCAGATTCTCCATAATAGAAAAGACCAGAAAGACAACATGTTCTACCTGTATCAAGATTTTCAAATTGTTTTCCCCTTATAGCTTCAGCAGGAGAATCTTTTTTATTGCATATAAATACAAAGTTTTGAAATGCATGTTTTTTTTTTAACAGAATAGTAAAATATGTGTGCTTGGTATGTAAAATTGAATTCTTTTCTGAATTTGATGAGACTTGTTCTGCTTGATTTTTGCACAGCAAGATTCTCTCTTTCCTTCACACAGCGGCAGTATCTTGCCATAGTGACAAAATGGCTGAAAATAACCAGCTGTTTCAGGATCTTTATCAAAACACACACTATAATCCCAAAGAATTCTCCCCATTTAGCTCTGTCAGGTTGAAAAGTCTGCTGAGGAAATGAGACTAAACTTGCTTTTCATAACACGCAACGAACCATTTCCACAATATATTTAGAGAGAACGTATATGCTTTTCTCAGATCAGATTCAAAATAATCTGGGAGGAAAGTGAAGTAAAGTCTCTTAACTCTGCTGGTGCTGCTTTTTGCAGAAGGCAATTTGGAGTTCCACGAGGACTCTGAAGATTATTCTCCTGAAAACAGTAGAGACGGGTCAACCCATGAGAATCAAAGCAGACATTTATTCTGTTCTTCCGCAGCTTCTACACAAAGCAGGAAACGCTTGTCTAGAAGTCCCCGGAAAAAGACAGCCCCCTAGACACAGTAATTCCTTCGTTAGGGAAGAAGGCTCTGAACACTCTGCTTTTGTCAATAGGCTCTTTGTTTAATTGTTTCCCATTTGGAGCCTCCTGGTGAAGCCCTTCTTTTAATAAAGCCTCATACTGAGATGTGTGAGGAAAATCAAGGAATAATGCTAGGAGAAAATAAATACCTGATGGATCTACTTTTGCAAGTTCAGGTCCATGAGTGCTTCTTGGCCAATGACTCGATGTGACAAGCTCTCTACAATACGTTTATTGTAAATCTAGGCATGAAGGATTCTCTACACATGAACAAGTTTTAAATGAGAAATTGTCTCTTTGTTCTGTTCTCAATAGACCCAATACCTTTTATTGTCTCAATATCTAAATTTCTGTTGATTGCAACTTTTTACTCCTACCCTGAACCTTAAAATTCCCAGGTTTAAGGATTTTAGAGTGCTTTGAATGTCTCAAGCCCCTTGTTACCTCCCCTAATAGTTTTCTAATCATAATTTTTCTGTGAAAATCAGGATCCTTTCTGCCAAAGATTTCATACTCACTGTGTCCCATACAAATCAGTTCTTATCTTTTAGGTCCTTGTTTAATGTTGCCTCCTCAGACAATCATATTTACACTCTTCCTACATTCCCCCAGGCATATCTTTTATAAAATTCTGCTTTGGGTCAGATGCATGACCACTGCCTATGAACAGTGGGATATCAGTCTCATGCAGCCAGGAGTCCTGTCACTCTGGCGGTGGCTCTATTTCCAGCATTAAATCAGTACTAGGTATCCAACAAGTTATAAAGTAATTTTATTGAAAAATGTAGTGATGAAAATTGAACACAAAAAGATAAATTAAAGCTGGGTGGTGATGGCATATGTCTTTAATTCCAGCACTGGGGAGGCAGAGACAGGCAGATCTCTGTGAATTCAAGGACAGTCTGGTCTACAGAGCAAGTTCCAGGACAGCCAAGGCTACACAGAAAAACCCTGTCTCAAAAAACCAACCTCACCCCTTAAAAAAGATAAGTTAAATTAGAATACAGTAAAAAAGAGCATAGAGTTGGGATCCCCTGAGGAGGCTGAATGTGCTGTATGAGGTGCTGAGACTTGATGGTGCTCCAGGCCATTGTTGAAGGCCTGCCTCTGCATGGCTTCCCTTCACATAGCAAGGGCTTCTTTTAAATAAGCAAAACCATAGTATGTGTAATCAGTCATTCCTTGAGAACAAGTAGATCTCCAGTCCTTCTCTTCTTGACACAATTGCCTCTGTTCATATTACCTTTCTTCTGTTCCCTCAATGCTCTTCTGGTGGGGCACATTTGCTTCCATCTTGCCTGTTCCCAGTCTACAGAGCGCATTGGCGCCAAATCAATCTTACTACAAACAGTTTCATGATGTCACCTCCAACCTCAAAGACTCAAGTGGTTCTCGTTATCTAAGAGCAAAGGTCAAACATTTTAGCTGAGCATTCAGGACCATGGGATTGCACCCAGACACTCTTCCAGCCTTATCTCCTGTGGCTCCTTAACAGTAATCTAGGTCTCAGTTTAACTGGACTCCCCAGTGCCTTGAACTCAGGTTGTTTTCTCTCCATCTTTCTCATGAAATTCCTGCTGATTGGATCTTTCCCTCTTCAACTCAGTTTCTAAGTAATGATTATGATTCAGAAGGAATCATTAAGAAATTTTTAAAAAATTCTGAAATGCTTATTATTATTATTATTATTATTATTATTGTTGACTGTCTTTGGCCATAATCACACATTCCTTCTAAAGATCATTTACATGAATTTGACTCTCCATAAAGGCTAAACATTTATTTTACTTCCTTCCAGCTCTCAGCTTTAAATGTTGATGGTGAACAATTTATTTAAAAGCTTTTATTTTGATTCAAAAGTCGGTATCTTCTCAACTGGAAGCAGGGAAAAAATTAGAGGATTTGCTGGAATATTCAGTGAGATGACATGTGAAATAGCTTATGTATACCATATATACATATACTGTTATTATATTAGGACACCGATAGAAGCAGGTTAACAAACTATCAAGGGATTCTTAGAGCCCTCACAAAACACAGCAGGTTATACCACAGTTTTATTGATACTGCAAATGTGTCTCACCAAAACATGAACACAGTAAATAAATTAATATTTTTGAAGAGGGTATAACTATTTGTTTATGGTGCTGTCACCATATTTTATAACTCAAACTGTGATCTTTATCTTATGTTAGAACTGAAATTCTGTTAAAAATATGAATTAAACTACTAAAACTCTTACAAAAAGTATAGATACAAATTCTGAGATATAATTCAGAGGATATCCTTATTCCGTGTAGATGCCATATTCATTTCTTGGAAATACTAGGAGATATGAGGTCTTGAAGTCCACTGTACAGTCATGGTGTCATTACTCTAATAATGCTGTCCATTCCTGTCTCACTGACAATGCTGCATTGATAACTATGCCCTAGTCAACAGCAGAAACATGGATTCTTCTGTTATTGAGGCACAATTAAATGAAGTAAAAGAAAAGCAAAGCTATTCAGTCCTACTGAATATGTTTCTTTTAACACTTGCTGCAGGTGCACTATGATGCCGTCAGTAGAGTGTTAGACACATGAACTACTCACTACTTTCCTTTGTATATACGAGACAGAGACAGTATCAAACAAGAGGCCAAATCCACGTTCTCATTTGGAGTTTACTCCTCATAAAATCTCCCCCTCCTCCTTTCTTCTTTCAGTTCCTTCCTTTCTTTTTTCCCCTTTGTTTCATTTTTTAAAGCAATTGGATACTTGTTCAGCGCCATCTCTTTACCAAAACTGATCATCTCTTTTCCCCTAAAGGATATCATCCTTTCTTGGAAAATACACTACTATTAAGCACTAATGTGAATGAATACCTACTATCAGTATTGTATTGCCAAGCTAGAAAATTATTGGATGCTAAAATGTATGTAGTGGGAGGGTAGAGGGATGAGTCAGTAGCCAAGAGTGCACAATTATCTCATTTAAGAGCATAAACTCAGCTTTCTGGGAGGCAGAAACAGGAGGACCACCAGGGCCAGCTGGATTCTCCTCTAGCTGAGGAACCGAAGCCTTAGGTTCATGAGATGCCCTGACTTGAAGGAATAGGTGGAGAGTGATAGTGGAGGATCTCCAGGGACTTCTGCCTGATGAACATGGACACAGGTGCTCACACTCAAACATACACATGCCTCTATCTAGACACATGTGCAGGCACTCTAAAACAAATAAATAATCTATTCTCAAAAGAGTATAAGCAAAAGGAAGATGGTCATATGCATAGATCAGTCAAAGTATTTTGGAGAAAGACACATTCTAACTGAGGTTTGACATGTGAAAAGAGGTAAAACTCGTGACCTGTTTAGGGTGATAAGAATGTGCAGGGGAACCCCCCACAGGCTTGGGAAGAGTATTTGAGAAGCTCAAGCGACATTAGTAATGTCGGAGCTTCAGAGAACAGCACGGAGTGGCAAGCTTTGTGCCACTGTTGGAGTTGCTTCTGATTTTAGGTACAGGAGAGCAGGAGAAGGCTTACAATGTGATTTCAGTCTTCTTCCATAACATATATTGTTCCTAAAAATTACTTTGACTTTAATATAACACCACTGGGGATCGGATTAGTTCAATTTTTCCTCTTTCCATGATTAGCGTATTGTTCTTCAGACTCACGTGTCCATTTCACAGTATCTTATTCCCTTGAGACGCCTTTTGATGCTTTTGGAATGACTGCTGTGTGAAAGGTAAGAAAAGATGAACAACAGAGAGACACATAAGATGTGTTTGTCTACCTCACGTGAAAAAAATAAACTATTTCAATTCTGGAAATCAGATTTCCAATAATGCCTCATTTTTCAGGTGTTGCTACTCATGTAGGGACTGTCAATCAAGCATCCGTGTCACTACCATCTCAGGAGGTGGAGATAAGGAAAAGCTAAGGGGGGCTGATATAGGAACAAACAAATGCACATTTTCATCAGAGGGACTTTGTTCTCCATCTTGAATAACAAAGTTGTTTGAAGCCATTGAGCACTCTGAGTTGAGAAGTAGTATTGTCATTTGAAAATATGTCTTCCCAAAGCTGCCATGGGGAACATTAATGAGAGAGGCAAGAACCATTTTAGAGTGGTGACTTGGAAAATATTGGCAGAGGCTTGACCCAAGGTGGATAATTTTAGGAGAGCTGGAATGTATGGAATGTAATGATGTGTATGAATTCACGTTAAATTATAAGTTATAACAGCCACACACTGTATGGTTAAAATTTGACTAACTTTAAAATACACCTTGCCCCTGAACTTATAGCTTTTCTGTTACAGGAACTCTCAAATGGTAGAAAGTTAGTTGATTTATTTATAAAAGCTTCCCCCCCACCCCCTGATCCTTTTTTCTTACAGAAATCAAAACTGCATTTTAATTATTGATATAGAAGAATACAGTAAAATACCCCCACACCAATTGTATTTGCTTCGACCAGCTTGATAAAATAATTGTGCTTTCCTGTTCATACCACAGAAAAACCAAATGTAGTAGATAAAGAATATTCTTAAACCGTAAGGAAAAGCTCCAGCCTTCCATTGTAAGAAAAACCATTCCACAAGGACAAAATGGATAAATCAAACCCACATTCTAACATAAATCTCACAGAAAAATATTAGAATTTCTCAGAGTTTTCTATAAATGCTACTATTAGAATTCATTTCTGAGTGGGGACTTTTTTTCTTATTTCAACTTTCACATTAACAGCCCAATAATAAACCCTTGATTAAGGAAAAAGGATTACAGTGAAGGGTTGAAATAAGCTTAATTGTAGAGGTGTGATTAGTGCCACAGCGAGAGACTCCTAGGTAATGATTTTTAAAATTTTATAGGGAATGTTTAACAAGATGATTGCCTGACTATAAAATGTCTCTCTATAAGAAAATAGTCTTTGAAAGCAGCATTGGGCCCTGTTTCACTAATACATCCATGAATGGCAACGTTTCTTTTATAGTCTTGACGAATGCTGGAATAGAAATTTTATTATAATGATTTTGGACCCAGAACTGTGAAAATAGTGGGCAGAATATGAACACTTTACCAGATCAATCAATTTTCATTTAAAATTCTGCTTATTGTGTATGGTATCAAACTATGAAAATGTAACATTTGAAACTAGTGGTTTCTGTCCTACCAAAATTGCAGTACTTATCTGGGTTTTGAAGTAGATAGGATCAGCATTAGAGACAGCGTGGAGTAACTAGAGGGGGAGACAAGGGTTGAATGCCTGCATTCTGGTCCCTTTATGAACCACTCACTAACAACTATTGCCAGAGAACTTAACAAAGCCAAGATTCCAGAATGAAAAGATTCCAGATATGACCAAGTAGTATTTTTCCCCATGAAATTCTCAAGTCCACAGAGAAGGGAGGTGAGACAGATGGACAACTATAGCATCACCAGTGGTATGACCTGTGTTCATCTGTAATGAGAACTGTTTGTGGAAGCATAGGGAAGAACTCATCTCAGGAGGGTGTAGATCTAAGAACAGGAGTGGAATGTTAGCCCATGACTTGAAGTCCATGCATATTATGAGGCTGAATTAGTCCAGTGGAGGAAAGCTATGAAACAATGATGTGATCAAGAAGCTAAGGCAAATAGCCTTAACCGACTGCAAAAAGAAGCTGTAATCTGTGGGATATGACAGTGTTAATCAACCTTGGCTGACTTTTACTTGTTGGGAAATCATGCCGGACCTCACACTAAAGAGTTTGCACTTAATCCTAGAAACAATGAAGAGTCACGTGACACAACCGTGTTTAGATTTGAGATAGTCCACTTGGATGCCTCTGTGCAGGATTTTTAAAAAGGTTATTGTAAACCTCTTGGCAGTGGGCCTGACAGAAAGGAGTTATAGAAAAGAAAAATAATAAAGAGGAAGTAAAGGTATAAGGCTGAAGCTGCATTGAGACTGCTCCTGAAACTGATGGAAGCAAAGCTGGTCTAAGTTGGGAGGAGGTAGGTATTCAGACTGTATGTGGGCACCTATGGATATGCATGAAGACCCAGCAGAAACCTGTGTGCTTGACTTAAGAAATTCAGGGATATGGTGGCAGTGGTGCATGCCTTTAATCCTAGCACTCAGGAGGCAGAGCCAAGCAGATCTCTGTGAGTTTGAGGCCAGCCTGGTCCATAGAGGCAAGATCCAGGACAGGCACCAAAACTACATAGAGAAACCCTGTCTTGAAAAAGAAAACAAACAAACAAACAAACAAACAAAAAGAAATTCAGGGATGTTCCCAGGTGTCTTCAAGTTCCTACCTCCTTGCCTCCCTACAGTGATGAGCTGTAGCTTGAAATTGTGAGCCAAATAAACCCTTTCTCTTAAGTTGTTTTGGTCAGAGCATTTTGTCACAGCAACAGCAAATGGAACAAAGACAACATCCTAATCTCTAGGAGATGTGGCTACATCATAGAATATGAGAAAGGTAATTAAAATTTTAAAGTTGCAGATGGAGTTCAGGTTGGTAATAAACTGACCTTATACTAGATAGATTATTCTGGATTATCCAAATGGGCTCAATTAATCACAAGACTCATTGGAACTAGAAGTGTAGAACAGGGAAAAGGAGAGAGGGGAGAGAGAGAGAGAGAGAGAGAGAGAGAGAGAGAGAGAGAGAGAGAGAGAGAGAGAGAGAGAGAGAGAGAGAGAGAGAAGACAAAGGGCATTCTGAAGGAATGCTGTCTTGCTGGTTTCTTGATGTCTGTGTGGCAGTGTCTATATTGGATATCTCACCTGTGCCACTGTGAGACAAGACAATTGTGTGTTTCTGTGATACCACATTTTCCGATAATTTGGTTGGGTAGCAATAGAAAGTAGTATACAGTGCTTGTGACTATACATGGTTCTAAGTCAAAGCTACAGAGTAAAATGTTTGAACATTTAAAAATGAGGGTGGTGCCTTAGAAATGGTAAGTTTTCCATTTGGAAAGTGCAGATCCTTCTATTAGCTGTCCATAATTATAGTCAAATTGGCCCCCATATCACAGCTATCCATCTCCTCTGTTTCCCCTTCACACAATTAACTTTTCATTTTCTTTATCTATCTGACTTCTTTAGTCTTTTAAATCTAAATGTAACTCGAGGGGATCATATTATTTGTGTGTAGTTCAACATGTAAATATATGTGTATATGATTTGTGTTTATGATGTGTATACTCATTCTTCTGTGCAGCTGCACATGTATGCATATATGTGTGTCATGGAACACATGTAGGCATCATAGGATAACTTTGGATGTTAGTCCTCACCTTCTCTCTCAAGATGCAATCTGTTTTGTTAGCTTACAAAGATTCACTCTTTTACCATAGGGCCACACTACCACACCAAGCTTATGATGAGTTCTGTGGATTTGAACTCCAGTTTCTGATGTTTGCGTGGCAATTTCTCTATGCATGAAGACAAATCTCTAGCCCATAATTTCACTTCTTCATTAAGAAGAACAGGAGTAATACAGTAATATAGGAATTAAATAGAAACTGTTAATGTCACTCAAGGTGAGAACTACTGGCAAGAGATTTTTTTTTCTAGTAATGAAATCTTGACATGGGCATTCTGCTATGGTATTTGCTTGGCCTGTAACTAAAAGAGTTAAGCTGAAGAGCACAGTAATAGGAGGGTCACCTTACAGGTCATCTAAACATAATTTAGGGTGTGACCTGGGCGGCTGGGAAGCCAGGAATGGAGTCATCATATTTTCCTTCAAAGCCTTTCACAAAGGTAATTGGTTTTCAATTCCAACGATTATATGTTTAAAAGAGTTTCTTCTATATTAAGTTATTGATTTTTTTCTTACCAAGTCTACTGACTAGAGCATTCAGCTGGTAAGAATTATTTTAGCCTGAATTAAAAGTGGATGGGTAACTCAGACCTATTTCAGGTTTAGCAAACATCTTGAACTATTTTCAAACATTTGGGATTTGGCAAAAAAAATGTTTTGCTCAATAATCTTCAGCTTAATTTTGAAAGACCCATGAACTTTAAGAGAATATAATCCATATGTTTCTGATTCATTCACTGTTAATAGATAGGCTGTTTTTTGTTTTGTTTTGTTTTGTTTTTTCTTCGCTTTTTGGAGGAAGGGGATGATGTTTTAGGGAAACTGTCAGGGTCTTTGAAAACTGCTTTGAAAGATAGTAACAGGAAGGAAAAAAGACAATAAAACTTCATTTGGCCTCAGGAAATCAAGTGTCAATCAAGGCAGATGAGGTTCTCTATTTCTGTTGGTGATATGAGGGAGAGGAGGAGAAGAGAAAGGAGGAGGAGGAACAAAAAGGAAGAGGAGGAGGAGGGGAGTGAAGGGAAGAGGAGAGGATGAAGAAAAGGAAGGAGGAAAGGAAGAGGGAGACAGAAGAAAGAAAAACGCTTTTCTCCTGTATTCCTGCTGCAATGAAATGGTTTGTAGATCTGGAGTTGCAGACAGGAACCTGAGTTTGCCCATGACTCTGTGCAGGCTCCAGCAAGTCTGCAGAGAGTCAACTGCTCTAGTGAGGGCCGGAGTGAAGAGCCAGGAAAGGGATGTTTCTAGCAGCTTCAGAAAGATTATTTATGATTCTATGCACAGTGGAGAGAAAGAGAAAATGAGGGAGTCAATGAGAAAAACAGAGGAAGAAAAGAGTAAATATTTCTGCAAGAGTTGAGCAGTGTATCATTTTTCTTTTGCCCTTAAAGGGACAGTGTAGGCCCCAAATTGCTCATCCCAAGAGTACACTCCAAACCTGGATAGAACAGGAATTGACAAACAACCAATACTATGATCATTTGTTATAAAATAAAAGTGTTTTAAATGATGCAAACAATATGTCTCTATTGCTGCCCCCTTTTCAAAGTATTGACTTGAAGGAACTTGTAGAAAGCCACAATTGTCACATTCTTCAATTGGACTCTCGTTTCTCTCCAAACTTTTTGCATTATTTATGCTATTTTAGAAGCAAACATTGTTAGTTAAGAAGAGAGAGCATTGCATTATTTGTATAGATTTGCATGTCTCTGCAGGTTTATATAGATTTGTGTGTGCATGTATGTAAAATTCTGTCATCAAGACCATTCAGTTTCAGAATTTTCTATCATAAGCAATGCAGTTATATTGGGTATAACAACACAATGCTTAATTGATAAAATGTACAAAATTGTGAACCTAAAATTCTGTTAGCTAGTCAGCAAATATTTGTTGAATGCTTTCACATGTGTACTATGATGAGGAAATATTATACTGGAGCACAGAGCTGCTTCCTGAGCAGATGTGTGTCTTACGGGATACATTTTCAACTATTGAAAAACAAAGGCCAGTAAGATTGCTCAGTGGCTAAAAGCACTTGCTGTGAAGCCTGATGACCTGACTTTGATTCCCAGAACCCACAGTGGAAGGAAACGAAAGGGGGGGGGGGGGGAGATGCCATGTCCTCTGATCTCCACACATTGCATCATAGCAACCGCACCTACATGCATATAGATCACATACATAGTAACACTAACCCTCATGTTTTCAAATGAAAAAAAAAATATGATCTTAAGTTTCTAGTTCAGATTCTATAATTGTATTGGACAACTTTTTTTTTCTCTGTAAAAGCAACTAGTCCTGGGAGCAATTTTACATTGACAAAATGTTTGAATAAAAAATTTAAAAGCACTTCAAGCTCCAGGACTGTAACTCCCATTCTATTAGGAAGAACCTCTCAAGTTTACATCGAATTATTTAAAATCTTATCTTCTGCTGAAATGTCAGCCATATCAGTCAGAGTGTGTATAGTCCTGGCATTTTGTAAGAATGAAAACTTGACCCAAAAATGACAGAGAAGGAAGCTGTGAAGAATCATCTGGGTGCTCTAAAGCTGTCTATTGTCTTCAGTATCTCTGGGTTTTTTTTGAACCCCATTGATCTTGAAACAAAATATTTGACACATAGAAAAAGATTATGGCCTCATAAGTCCTGAATGGGTAAGAAAATGGTCTTGTTCCCTTTATCTCAAGGGTAACTTGATTGAATTTAGCAGGTATCATGTTGCTAGCAGAGTGGGCTATTCCTGTCAGGTGGCTGTGTTGAGCCTCTAAAGAAAAGGGTCTGATGCTCCTTTCATAAAAATATTTAATTTAGAAACCAAAGTGCAATACTCAGAAGCAAAGTAAACATCCATTGTTGTGCCTTTTTAATTTAAAAATTGTGTGGATCTTCAGGATGGATCAATTCAATAATATGGTAGTAGAGGTAGAGGAGCAAAACAAATAACTATGTGAGTAAAACAAAGTAGTTGGTCTGGTTGAGGAATTCAGGACAGGGACAGACAGAAAGACAGAGAAAGGGAGATAGTACATGGTCACAGGAAGGGACAAGAATGCCTAACTTGCTTAAAATTAACTTATTGTCACTATAACTAATCCAGTCCCAGGATCTCTGGTGCACTCTTGGGAGACAGTGTCAGTCCAGGAGAAAGGTGGATCCTCTGGGACTTAATCACTTCCACCTAGTCTCATGGAGACCTTTCCACTGCCTCCCAGTATACTGGGTCCAAGCATTAGTACATGAGCCTTTGGGTGGCTTACTGTACCTGCTCCATAAGTGGGATGGAAGGCACTTTCATCATTTGCTAAGACAGACTCTGCTGTCCTGGGCATCTTTACATGACAGAATTTATTGTAGAATTTGTTTCTAGAACTAGAGACTCCTAGAATTATGATGTGTATTGCTTTTTGCTTTTCTAATGAAGATAATTGTAAGAAAATCCTTAGCCATATTGTCTTCTTTCTCCTTTCCACTTTTTTCACACATAGAACTAATTCAGTGTCATAAGTAAGTGTAAATGGAAAACTCTTTTTATTTCAACCTAGAATTTGTTCAGGTTGGCATGTTATTTCCAGGAACCATTTTTAAATTAGTCTTTTTGTTAGTATACAAAATAATGGATTTTGTTATGACAGTATCAAACATATGTATCATTGTACTTTTCTCACCTGAATATTTTGCCTAAACATTGAATCATGCCAGTTGCCCACCTCTTTGTTAATAAAGTTCATGTTAAGTAATTATTGGTGAAATACATTCGCTATCATTTTTAGCCTCTTGAGATTGGGTGTGATTGATATGTCTCTGGTAGTCTGTTCCTTGCTCTAAACAGGGTATATGAGACACCAACAGTGGAAGGTATCTGGAAGGGTCAAGGATGTTGATAGGGAGACGGGACAAAGCCACAGCAACCAACAAGACGAGCCCATGTCTGTGCACTTAGTCTCTGTAGGAAACAATGTGACCAGGAATGACAATATTTTGATGGACATAAAAATAGGACAATAATTGGGTGGACAGAGAAGTGTCTGGAGTACTGAAGAATTGGCTGTATGCCGCTGCGATCCTAGCAAACTTTACGTAGCTGAGCCAGAGAAACCTGAGTCCAGCCTTGATGAGTGGATCATCTCCGGAACAAGATGAGCATTAGCAAGTTAGTGGCTGTCCGTCCTCCAAACTGGGTGGCAGAGAGGAGAAAGCAGAGTCAGATCTTGCCAAATGAAGGAATTTTTTGACAGGCCCCAGGAACATCTCTAATAGTGTGGGTGGTGTTAGCATGTGGGAGTCGGGGGACATTTATTCTTGGATGCAAGGAGATTACCTCCAGGGTGAGACCAGGACAAGTGATTAGCATGTTTTCCTGTTTACCCAATGTCTCACTTCCTTGGATTTTGTTTCATTTCTGTGTCTATGGAAGTGGAAATTGAGCCAAAGCCAAGCAGATCTGGACCAATTTCCTGTGGACCACCCTATTACTGATTGGGATTTGCGAGCAGGCATAAGCTTTCTATTCTTAGCAAAGAACTGGCAATGCCAGAGTAAAGCCTGCCTGCCCAAAACATAGGAAAAAAGTCATTTTGTAACCTTTATGTAGGTATGAAATGTCACTAAAGTGATGTTTCCATTCCTAATTATTTCCAGCTCTTCACTAGTAGTGGCAATGCTGTTCAAAGGCTACATGTGTATCACATATGTGACTTCATTATCACTGTTTAATCATCCCAGAAATAATCAGTTCATCCCTCCCAAGTGACGCATGCCAGGTTAGATGCGCTCAGGAATGCAGAGGAGAAAAAAAAAAACAGTTCTTATTTTTCTATGCTTATGTTTTTCATCTTTCCTACCCTTGCCTCTCTTCCAACCTCCACTTTTTCTTCTGTCCATCCATGCTTCTCTTTCCCTTTTCTGTAACAGTTATTTTAAAAAGGTTCATTTTGCTACTTGATAGGTCGGAAATAATCAATGGTTCTTACTTTTTCTGTTATTTTTGTTTTATTTCAATTTAAAATTCTGGATATTGTTATGTAACATTCTGAAAGACTTAAATTTATCCCAGAATCTGCCTCAAATCTTCAGCCATCCAATAAATGTACTTGTGCATATGTTAGCTAATTTGTACCAATAATAATGGCTTAACGTAATAAATAATTTAGTTTATAAATCATGGGTGTTTAGGGCTGTTGATATAATAGTCAGTCAAGAATATATATGTGAGAAACTATTCAGAAAATTGTGTGATGGATGAAGAGGAATCTTTGGTATTAACAGGGAACACACCCTACTTTCACAACAGAGAGGAGCTTCCTCTGTACACTCATTAAAATTAACAATTCATCTCTCATCTTCCTTCAGTCTTAGAGGCTAATGTAGCTTTAATTCTATCTCCTTTACCATATCTTGGGCACACTCCATTAATTGTCATCCCAATTATGGCCCCTATATCTCATTTCCTTAAGACTGAATTAAAATCATTTAAAAATATAAATAAATGTTGTACGACTAAATAAGAATGTTCTCTTGCTGCCACATACTTCTTATACAAGCACCTTTCCCACCATCCTTGTTATTTTGGTGGGGGTTTTTTAGAATTAGGATTGTTTATTTTATCTATGCTTCTACAAGCTGAAGTCTAAGTCATATTACTACCCATCCACAAATGGCTTTTGAGAGTCAATTTATTGTAACATCCGGTGGACAGATGTTTAGGGAGCCCTTGACAATGTTCATTATAACCTGCATCTTCAATCTCTTGCCTCTGTGTTTCCACCGTCCCACTCTGTCCCTAGTTCACATGTCTCTTGGTTATAATTCTAGCCTTTTACATGTATCTTGATATTTCATTTTATTTTTTTAAATGTTGATATTGTTCAGAGTTCTGGCAACACTTCTTGCATTTGTTAACGACCTGTGATAACTCACAGGATTTTGACACCATCAGAAATGGTAGTGTCATCCAGTTGTCCTGATGACAGTCTGTCAATAACGTTCGACCCTGTCCCCAGTTGCTCCACCTGTCCTGTAAGCTTTTCAAACATCTCACAGTGTTAACAACGAAACAAAACTAAAATAGAAGTGTGTGGTGTGAAATACATTACTCCCCCACCTTGTTCTTCCAAATTCATTCTTCCCTTTGTATTTGTTGACTCATTCAGAACTACACCATTTGTTCAGACATGCAAGTTGAAGGTTATTCATGAATTGTTTTAACCTTGGCTCTTATATCCAAATAGATAAATGATCATTGAGAATTGTATACTTAAATGATCCTCAATCACCAAGAATTCTGCCCCAAATAATCTTTGGTCAGTTTCTTCATTGATACACACCTGACTTCAACATGAACCTTATACTATTAACAAGCCTCCCCAGGCCCAAGGACTACATATAAAAGCTCATATTCTCACAGTGGTGGACAGAAGAATCCATTCAAATCCAGTGCTGATATCATCACTTACCAACTCAAACTTCTGCTGGCTCCTTTTTACTTAGTTTGCCATCACTGTACCAGATTGTATGCTGACTGCTTCATTCTTCTATAATGCTGAATTCTTTGTAGTTCCTCTGCATTCAATGCTGTTTATCCTGCCATTCACTGGTAATTCTGACCCATGCCCTCCATCTGGCCATCTCCTCCTAATCCTCCAAGACTCTTCTTGGAGCAACCTCTTCTGGGAAACATTCCTGTTTTCCAACCCATACCTCTGTACTGAGTACCTTCTTGATTTTCATTTAGTGCTATAATTATCATGTCCATTATTGATCAGAAGGGCTATGATTTGTGCATATATTTTATCTCTAACATTTTATTCAGAAACTGTCACATAATAGGTGTGTGTGTGTGTGTGTGTGTATGTGTGTGTATGTGTGTGTGTGTGTGTGTGTGTGTGTGTGTGTGTGTCTTTGAGGACATCTGTCAGTAGGTTGGATAGATAGACTTAAGGGAAATATGGAACCCCTCAGTAATGGAGTGTGTGTATTTTGAACTCTGTAGATAAAACAGAAGCATTCTTTTTAAATGAACAATGGACATCACTTGTATTTTAAGAAAAAAAATGTTTTTGCAATAATAGGTAAATAGCATGCTGGGATCAGAATGCAAAATTACAAATGTATTAGTTGAGGAATTAAATTATAGTAATATGATCTAGAATGATAGTAGTAGAAATGCTGGGGAAGAAGTCTACACCAACACATTGCCTATGCTTCTACATATGCTGTGGAGGCTCGATCCCAGGTATGGGCAGAGCACAGGTGTAGCTGAAGATTTCCTGTGTCCCACCTGGTCCACAGCAGCTCAGACTCAAGTAAACACACAGAGGCTTATATTAATTACAACTGCTTGGCCATTAGCTCAGGCTAACTACTGACTAACTCTTACACTTAAACTTAGCCCATTTTTGTTAATCTACATGTTGCCATGTGTTCTGTGGCTTTACCTGTGTGCCATTAACTGCTGCTCCCTGGACAGCAGGCTGGCATTTCCTGACTCAGCCTTCCTCTTCCCAGAATTCTCCTTGTCTGCTTATCCTGCCTATACTTCCTGCGACTGGCCAATCAGCATTTTATTAAACCAGTGTACAAAAACATTATTCCACAGCACACAGGTAGCTCCAGAGCAGTAGTTATTTCACTCATGCTAAATGTATGCTGCGTAGCAGTGAACATGGCATAGAGGAGGAAGAGAAGAAATGGCTGTAAAGTAAAAGTTAATTGATGAGCCATGATGCAGATCTTTTACATGCACATAGCACATCTATTCCTTATGAGAGTGGTATGGAGTGTGCTTTGGCACCTGGTTTTGTTTTCTTCATTGCTGCCAGTACCAGTGCATGGCTCAAGTAATAAATTCAAAATAATAATGGAGTGACAGGGCTGGTGCAGTTGGGGCCACTTTCATCCTCTGCCAGCTGCATACATGGAGTTCCAGGACTTAGCACAGTGCATGCTTCTGCTCTGCATCAGCTGTAGAGCTTTGATCTCAGCCTCTAAAAGTGTTCTCACTGTAAACAAGCAACACATCTAATAATACTCATATCACCTGCTCCTCCGAAGGGCTTCGTGGATGTTTAATTAATAATTGAGAACAAATGTCACCATAGTTGCTTCAGTCTAGACAGGGGACAATTATCCATCTACTTAGGTTTTCTGCTTGTAGCATATATTAAGCTTTTGGAAAGGTTATTAAGGATTCAGATAATTAAACTTGTTTTTTTTTTACATAATGACAATTTATATTTGAAAACAATTAGCACGAATTACTTGTGTGTTCAAAGATCCAATTTTACAGAAACTGTTATAATGTACAAAGATAAATGTTCAAGGATATTAACTGTCACATTGTTAAAAGTAGTGTAAGTCTGGAAATGACAACTCTTCATCATAAATTATGGCCTACTGTAGGGAGAATTCGAAACAAGGGTTGTTTGGGGCCCTCTCTACTCCTAGTCTCCTCCCTTTGCTTATGTTCTTCATTTCCACCTAAAACCACTTTGTGCTTTCGTGCCATAGACAGTCTATTACTCTCCCTTAAAAATCTATTTTTTAAAAATCTAAATCTCTATACACTCTAAAAATCTGCAAGACACATTTTAAGTTGAAATGTTGCAGATTTGTACAGCACAATATTTAGTAAAAAGGAATAATGTAAATAACAATATAGACCATGTAACTGCATAAATACATGTATACATAGACACATGGATACACATACACACATACATATACACATATATACATACACTTCATATACATATACAAAATATACAAATGTACACACACATATGCCACACATTCACAAACATGCACGTATGTATAAACACATATACACATATTATGCCACATATATACATAAATATAAATACACCACACATTTAAACATACATACACATATTAACATACACACATATTCTACCACTTGTGATATCAAAATGAACAGATTAGAAGGACTCATAAGGAAATGCTACTTCTTCAGTTATTTTAAGTATTGAAGAATATTTCTATAATGACTACATACATTGACTGAATAAAAACAATGAAGTTACTGCTGTGCTTTAGAGCTATAAGAATATTTTGATTACTCCTTGTATTTTGACTTCTAGAAACTAATATTTAAAGAATTTAAAATATGGCCAGCATAATCCCTAACAACATTCTATGAACATCTGTCCTTTTACCCACAATTAAGTACAGTCTTCACTCCTCATCAAGGAAATTTCTCTTTGCAACAGGTAGAGACCACGACAGAAAACCACAATCAACTAAAATGCAGAGTGGTGAAGCCCAGTCCCAACAGATACATCTACAAATCATTCATGCACCTAAGGTTCAGGAGACATTGCAGAAGAGGGTGTGGAAAGATTGTAGCATCCAAAGGATCAGGGAGGTTTCTATGAGATTGTTTCTCCTACTGATATCAGATGTTATACCCATAAAGTCTTACAAAGATGACTTCATAAATGTGCGTCAAACAAGGATGACACCAGTGGCTATGCCGAGCTGGATGGGGAAAAGCCCATAAGGCCTTAGCCCTACACAAAGAACTGCAGACAACTGAAGAAAGCTGTGAGGGGAGAGGTGGTCTTCTCTAGTGAAGAGCACACCAATTGGTTATCCAAAGCTAAACAGTCAGCCTGAAAACATGCATCCATGGAATACTGTATGGATGAAGCAGGTCATATTTAGGAATATATGTATAAACATACTCATGCAATAACAATTAGAGAAAAAGAGGCAGTGAATTTGAAGAGGAGTGAAGAGTAAGGAAAAATTTTACAATTTCTCAAAACTATATAGTCTCAAAAATTAAAAATAAGATGAAAAAAAAAGATGGCTCAGTGGGTAAAAGAGGAACTTTCACTAAAGCCTTGGACTCGGGTTCAATCCTAGCAATCCATCTCCATCTGGTGGAAGAGAGAGCTAACTCTTACAAGTTGTCTGACAACCTCCAAATGCATGCCATGTTACAAATGCACTCATGCACATGCAAATGCACACACACAATAATTTTAAAAATATTTAAAAGAATGAACTTTTTCTCTAGATTATAAGGTCATCATTCCAAAGTATGCTGACAGAAATTAAACCGGCTTCATGTCAACTTAATGTTCGCTTACATATCAATTCATTAGAGGAAGAAGAGAAACAGTTGTGTAGTCCACCAGGGATCATATTAAATCTATTCAACAACCTACAGCATATGGCATAACCAGACACCTCTGCTCTTCTAAGCCCATTAGACATGGAGTGAGTGAAATGATTTTCCAATGAGTGTGTACTTTTCCTTGTATTTTAACAATTACTAAGTTCTTTGATTTTACCTAGGTCTTATTTTTGCTTCTTTTATTTTTGCGATAATAATACAGTTACATAATTTCTCCTTTACCTTTCCTCACCCTAAATCTTCCAAATACCCCTTCCTGAATTCTGTTAAATTCATGGTCTCTTTTTCATTAATTGTTGTTACATACATGCATATTCCTAAATACATAAAAAATGCACTCAGTCTATTTAATGTTACTTTATGTATTTGTTTCCAGGGCTGGCCATTTGGTTGCATATTCTTGAACTAGATTTGTCCAAGGAACATTCTCTGCATCAATCAAACACTATGATTACATATTTCTTTTCTTCTGTTTTTTTCTTTCCTTTTCCCCCCAATTTCGTAGTCATTTTCCATTCTCTGTTCTGCTTCCTCTGCCTGGTGATTCTTCTACTCAAGATCCATCTCTCTTTCAAACAATGGTTTGAATTTAACTTCTAGATATAATGTTCTTAATCTTGATCTTAACACAATCAGATTGCTATAATAATGTCATAGATTGGGTATCAGAAAGTGAAGAGCTTTGTTTTCACATCATATGCAGCTCAGAAGTCATGGGTTAAAGCAATAGAAGATTCATTTCTGGTGAATGTTCACTTACTGCTTCCAAGATACTATCCTCTCTCTCTCTGTCTGCACATGCAGCAGCAGGGAGCTCTGTAGAGCCTCTTGGTAAGAGACTTTATCTGATTCATGATGGCAGGAGCCTTATGCCCCAATCACCTCCCTTAAGAACTACCAAGAAATACCACTTTAGAGGGACAGACTCAACACATGAATTTCAGAACAACAAAATTCAGAGTGTAATATGCATTTCTCTCCTGAAATGATTAGAAAGGCAACCATAGCCTTTTGCCATGAGCTCCTAAAGAACTTTATTGCTTACAATATGATGCTTATTCTATTGTATTATACTGTTATAATTGGGTTCTGTGAAATCAAGGATATTTCTATGTCGCTAATCATATATATTTTGCAACTATCCTAGAGCCAAGGATATAGTGGGTATATTTATTATATGAACAAATTAATAGTTGTAGAAGTGGAAAACATGAAATAATCCCACCATTTTCATACTAACTGCCATGAAAACAAACCAAAACAAATTGTCAATCAGTGAATAAACCGAATCATCAAGAGAGGAAATATTGATGCAAAGTTCTCAACCATAATTATGAACACAAGATTGGACCTAGGTAGTTGGGATGCTAGAGTCTTGTAACAATATAGTCCAGTCCAGTTATTGGACAGGCAAGTGGCACCCAGGTCCTACAAATCTTATCACATTATAAAAGTCCATTGTCACAAAGTGACCTGCCAGTCTCTGGTGGACATGCCTATGCTGACTGTTTATTGTTATCCAGTTCTGGACAGAGGAAACTATATTAATTAATACAACCAGAAGGCCAATGAGTATAAAGCAAAAATAACTAATCAGGAAGGGGACAGATTGATAAAGTATGCAGACCAGTGTGAAAGGAGATTCTAGACTGTTAAGCTATGGAGGAGAAAATCTGAGAATGAGGATATGTGTGCATTGATGAATATGTATGACACATACATTAGAATAATAAGAAATGTAATATAATTTACATAGCCTTATAATGAGGGTTTTACATGTGCTAATGCATTTAGACATCAATAAAACTTCAGTCAGTGAACATTATTCCTATCCCTTTTGTGGAGATATATAAATCCAGAGTCCAGAGAAGTATATCATTTGTTGATATCATAAAGATAAAGATTTAGTTCATAAAGAATGTCAGATCCCAAATTTTAAACTGTTAATAACATACTTGCTCAATTATCATGCTAGTTTCTATTTTTTTTTTTTTTTTTTTTTTTTTTGGTTTTTCGAGACAGGGTTTCTCTGTGTAGCTTTGCGCCTTTCCTGGAACTCACTTGGTAGTCCGGGCTGGCCTCGAACTCACAGAGATCCGCCTGCCTCTGCCTCCCGAGTGCTGGGATTAAAGGCGTGCGCCACCACCGCCCGGCTAGTTTCTATTTTTTAAATTATACCAAATAGTCATTGAGCTGATATTATATGCCAGGCAGGGTTCAGACCTATATTAATAATTAAAATGCATTAAGTGGTATCAATCATAAAAAAGATATTCAGTGGACAATGGAATCCTGTGGGATAGTATACTCTTATCCATATTTGCAGAGAAGAAAACTGAAGTGCAGTGAGGTTAAGTAACTTAACCCATTGTATAATAAATCATGTAAGTAGGAGGTGAGGAAGCTATGATCAAAATCCCAGAATCTGGCTACTTGTAAACATTTAAGCATAACATTCCAATTTCTGATGTCTGGATAGAAGAAAAAATGAGAGTTATTTTAACTAACTCAGATCTAAGATCCATCTATTAATGATTGCTAATCTTGGACATGCCTCTGACCCCTTGGAGTTTTACATATAGAAACTGAGTCTAAAAAATATACATTTTTCTGTTGTAGAAGAGAGATGATTTGTGTAAATAACTCATCATAGAACTTGTAAAAATGCAAATTTTGTGAGTTATTATTAAATAATAATGTGTCCTACTTAATTTTTATTACATGTATGTATTGTGTCTATGTGTATGTGAGCAAGCACATGCTGTAGCATATGTGTGGAGGTCAGAAGACAACTTATGGGAATTCATTCTCTCCTTCTACCACATAAATCCCTAGACTTGAACTCAAGTCTTTTGGCTTAGCAGTAAGCATCATTATCTATCAAGCCATCTCACAATCCCAGTATGTCCTATTTCTAAGTGCATAGACAGAAGTTCATTCAGCTTGCTGATGTTCTTTGGATGCATTCTAAAAACAAAGTCATCAGGAAATATGTGTGACCATTCTAATGAACCTATATGCTCCATAAGAAAACACTGGTTAAAGAGCATGCAAATTGCTGTGTGTTATTGAGGTTTAAATGCACTTGTTTTTTTAAAACATCCCTATTGCAGTCTCATTTAGAAGAGAAAGCTGACATTTAGAAATGTGAAAAAGTCATGGTTGCCTTCCAGCTTGAATTCAACTGAAGAGAGCAATGTGTAAGTCAGGATGCATCATCATCATTGTTATCACCATCACCATCATCATCTCAACAAGTTTGATGCAACATGTATTAACTGAATGACCACTATGTACATGATGCAGGGAGCTTTGAGTCATGCTGAGACTGTTGATCAGGTCTTCTCTTATGGTCTTAGTCTGTAAAGAAACCATAGCCTGAAGATTCACAAGTGTGAACTAAAGAAGTGATCAGGATACTGTGACTGGCCTCTCATCTGAAGTGCCTGATCTATGGCATCTATAAATATCATGGTCTGCACAACCTCAGTACTAAAACAGAAAGAGTGTTTTTGAATGAAAGAAAAAAGATTATTTATTTTCAACAAATAGATAGCTTCTGTCTTGGAGCTAGAGAGATGGCTCAGTGGTTAAGAGGACTGGCTGTTCTTCCAGAGGACCTGGGTTCAATTCCCAGCACCCACATGGCAGCTCATAACTGACAGTACCTCCAGTTTCAGGGGATCTGACACCTTCACACAGACAAAACACAAATGTGCATAAAATAAAAATAAGTAAATAGTTCTTAAAAAAAAAAAAACTTCTGTCTTTCCCAGCATCTGTACATTTTACCATCATCTGTCATTTCATGTGAGGAATGAAGGAACTCTGCACTTGTTTATTGTACTCGTATTATTTTCCCTCCAACCCCCCCTTTTTAAGATTTTATCTTGTTATTTATTCATTTGCATGTTTGTAAACACACACACACACACACACATACACACACACACACACACACACACACACACACACACCTGTGCCTGTGCTGTGCCCATGGAGGCTAGAAGAGCACATCAGAACCCAATGAACTAGAGTTACAAGCAACTATGACCCACTTGGCCTGGGTATTGTGAACTAAACTCGGGTCTTCTGCAAGAGCAGCAACTACTTTGACCCACTAAGCCATGACTTCAACTCCTGTCTGCCTTTGTCTTACTTGCAACCTCAACCAGCTGGTGCCAAATCTTAGCGGACACCACCACTTAGAAGTCTGTCACCTTGGCTTCTCCAGTGCCCAAAATAAACTTGTCTCTTCCCCCAAGATACAAGTGCTTGAGTTTCCTCCATCAGTTAATGGCATCCATGACGTGCACAGCCATAGATTTGCCTTACTGATTAAGCCTTCTCTAAGACAGGAACAGCCTAGATAATGCTATAGTCTCACCCCCAATAAAAAGAAAAACTTGAAAATATTCATAGAAGAACTGTAAAGAAGTCCAATAAAATTCTCCTTTGTTCCCTGAGGACAATGTTAGCTACTTCTTTGAACTCTAAAATGCCAAATTATGCCCCCAACAGGTATGGTAGCTCTGCCTTGCCTGTCTGCAGTGTTTTCTGAGTAATCCACATGGCTGACTGACCCTCATCTCTACCTGTCTGTAGTGAACACCCACTGCAGCTGTCTCCTCTGCAGCTCCTTTCCCACCTGGATCTTTCTGGTTATCCTTCACAATGGTGACAGTTTCAGAATGCAACTGTTAGGACACTAAGGCACTTTCTGTGTTGGCAGTAACACACTTCTGATCATTTTTCCCTGTCTTTACCATACATGCCCCAGATTTCTAGCCAAACCCTCCCCATATATGCCAGGTAATTTTCTATTGCCTTGCTGCAACTATTACAGCCCTCTCTGAGTTCCTCTTTCTTGCTCACTCAGATAATATTTTGCCATTTCAACATTTTACTAAAACTATCTTTTGTCTTTGAAGACCTTATTCCATGACAATTTTAACAATTTCAAACCACTCTTGCATTTATCACAGAAATTATTTCTTCTTTGAATCATCTCTGAAATTTGTTTTGTAGGTACATAAAGCATATATAATGTGGTATTGTCACCACAGTCCACTTTCTTGTGAGATCTGAGTCCTTTCATGACTAAGAATGCCTTCTTCTATTTCTCAGAGAGCACAGCTGCCCATAAGGTAGATTCAGCATGGTGTGAGAAGCCATCAGTTTCCAGTATGGAAGATTACTCCAAGCATACACCCCTTTTCCACTGGAGTCCCTTCCCTCCTACTTTTTAATCATACTTCCTCAATGAGTACTCATGGTGTAGAAAGAAGGTGGCCACAAGGATCAGACCCACAGTTGAATGGGGTCCCAAACACCAGCCTCCTCCCCTTTACTATGAGCATCAACTTGAGCTTGCAAGCTGCAGATAAGGATGGGTAACTCCAGGGACTCCTTTTTAGCCATGAGTCTGAGACAAGTGCATGGGCCAGCTGTCCAGAGACCCAACCTTGGAGCCAGCCAACAAGAATATAGGCACTTTCAGATTTAATTTTTCATTGTTCTTTACCCTTTGGGCACTTCATTTCATGGGAGCCTTGTTTGGATAAAGTGGAACCTAGAAGTAGAGATTATATAGTATAGGGTTCCTAAATCTAATATTTTTGATATATTATCTAAATTAACCATGAATCCTAACAGTGAAGCTGGACAATCATATTTTGTGTACTGAGGATAGGATATAAAACAAACAACCCCCTGCCCCCGCCCAACCCTCTATTCTTTGTTAAACACTAACTTCCCTTCCTCCTCTTCCCTTCCTTTCCCTTCCCTCCTCTCCCTCCCTTCCCCTCCCTTGTCCCTTTTTTATATTTTCTGGTGCTTTGATAAACTTCAGGGTCTAACACACACTGGCAATCACTGTACCACTGAGCTAATGTACCTCAATGCTAAAGAGCTAACTGTTATGGTGACATATTGCTTATAATCTAAGAAATAAAAGCTTGCCTGAAGATCAGAGGACAGAGATAGCCACAGAGGTCAGGCAGTGATGGCACATACCTTTAATCCTAGCACTCAGGAGGCAGAGGCAGAGATCTGTCTGGATCTCTGTGAGTTCAAGGCCATGCTCAGCTACAAGAGATCAACCTAGTTTAAAAGAGCAACAGAGCCAGGCAGTTGTGGCACACACCTTAATCCCAGCACTTGGGATCACCCACCTTTAATCCCAACACTAGGAAGGTTGAGACAGGAAGTGATATGGCTGGGCAGAGAAAGGAATATAAGGTGGGAGGAGACAAGAATTCAGGTCTTTTCAGGCTCTTGTAGGCTGTGGAGTTGGTGAGTTAAGAAGTGGCTAGTTATACTTCTCTGATCTTTCAACTATTGCCCTGATATCTGGCTCCAGATTTTTATTAAGACCAATTAGGATTCGTGCAACAACCTGTTCCCTGTCAGCTCATCAGATGCAGTTCAATCCTTAAGCTACTATAACTTACCCAGTAGTTTGCTAGTCATTGGCTGGCAAGCCTAAGGGGATGGGGTTAATAATCATAGGAGTGTGTTCCTTAACAATTTTTTATTATTTGTTTACCTGGAACTTTATTAATTCCATTATTTTTTAAAATCCTGATTGTGCAGGCCATTTCTTTCATAGGCATGTTTCATGTCTATTATCTGTTGATTCTCTCATGCTCACTACAAACTCATGAGGGTAGAAAGATCTAGTTTTTACTTAGGTTAAACTTAACATAAGAATATTCTTTCCCAGTCTGCACTTCCAAAGCATGAGACTGTCATCTCAGTTCAACTTTCTACATAGTGCTTGAACTGATCTCAAACGCATAAACATTCCAAGCAAGGTGCTCCTTAATTTCCATAGGAACCAATGAGACAAAAGTAGGTCACTGACTTCAAAACCCAAGCTGTAGGCTATTCATATGTTCTGCCGTGATGAATCACAATCTCTTTTCATGTTTCAAGTTAAAAATTTGTAAGCAGCCACATGTTTGTCATTGTAATTGATACTACAGCTCTGCTACCCCTTGGCTCTCACAGATCTGCAAAATGCATATTCCCTTTAGCTCACGTCTCTGCTTCTTTCATCCACATGATGTTAGAGTCCTCAGTAATGAAACACTACAGAGACTGCAAAGAATAGTACCTAGGCTTATCTCTTGCAATGCTAAACAAGAACATTTGTTGTTATTATGTATTGTATTTCTGAATAGAAGTCCATATTCCTGCTGTCACCATATCAAATGAGCTTGTGTCAGATTGTATTTATCAGACTGTAGTTAATGCCGTCTTTGGCCGTGGCATTAGTTATGGCCTGCTCAGGACTGCTGATTTACCTGACTCAGTGTGTGATCAAGCATCTCCATTATTGGAATAAAATGAAAACTTTCAAGATCATGGTCATGCAATAGAGGAAACAATTTTACCTCAGCACTAACACTCACAGAGTACACTAATCTATAGTAATTCTGTGATTGCATTTGGAAGCAATTCCTTCTATTCATTCAGAGATAACTGTTACAATACAATAGACTGCCTCCTGCCTTTCCCCCCCCACAGTGAGCAAAATGTACTGTTCACTGCAAAGAAAGGGAGTGATAGCAGGCTGTAGTATTTGTTTCTGTGTGAATTAACAAATGTATGAGAACCATCAGGAGGCCTGGGTAGCACAGGAGTTTGTACCAACTCATTGGTGTTGGGTAGAGGATGCTCAAGAAAAATACGCATGGGAAGATTATTGTCTTCCTCAGATTTTAGTGAGAAATCTAATAAAAGACTCATTGACTCTAGTATTCTCACCATTGTAAGCTTGCTCAGAAACAGCTACCTGTGTGGGTGCAGAATCACCCTGCAAAGGGAGCTACTTGTTAGGCAAGTGTTACACAGTCCTCTTTGGTTCTTGATCAGGATCAGGCTCCCAGATCATGACTTTGTATTCTTCTGTTTCTGGAACTTTGTGTTTGCAATTGCCACATAATAATTGTGTCTGTTTATGGGGCACAATCTGGCCCTAAAATAGATGTCACTTTGTATCATAAATTGGCATACTGTTTCTGGATTTAAATCAATCTTTCTGTGTAGGAGAGAATTGTCTTGGAGAAAATCACCAAAACCCATTGCCACATATTATCCTCAAATTCTTCTTTTTTTTTTTACTCTTATCTACTATTATCCAAAAATTCATTCATGACTTTATGAAATTCTGCATAATGATTTCAAACCAAATCCTTCCTACTCACCCAGAATGAGAAAAAGGATTTAAGAGCTGCCAATAGATATTACTATATATTCTTTTAATGATTTCTAATATTTTGTATATTATCATACTTTTCTAACTTTCTGCTTTCTCAATCTTCTCTGCCAACCCCTTCATGAAATGGCTTCTTGTATAATTCCAGATTTGGCTCAATTTAACTTTTCTCCTAATAAAACAAAGCAAATCAACTCCAAATGACAGATTATTTTCAGTTGGCATCATTGGATCTCCTAGTTAAAACCCTTGGTATAATAAATCTCTGAATGTGATTTTTGGATATTGTCACTTGGTAGTGTTGACTTTCATGCAAACAAACAAAAATAAACAGGAATGAAGTAAATCCTCAAACTGGAGAACCCAACAGGATCTTCAGAATGTAGAGAGGAGGAGTTTGGTATCCAAAGCAAAAGAAATGCAAAGAATGAAAATCCCAGGCTAATCACCCTACACAGTTTTGCTTCATTTGATTAAAACACATGTTGTATGATGTGATACATAAATTTCAAAATAGTTGCAAGTCTAAGTTCAGCTGAATCATTTTCTAAATAGGGGGAATGAGGTCACTGTGGTTAGGCAGAAGACAAAAGCCCTTCACAAAACCCACAGCCGCCACCTTAATTTTTGTGGTCCCTGGACATCTCTGCGCACAGGAAGAAACTTGTGACAGCATCATATCTTCTGCAACAGCAATGGAGGTGATTTTGGATAAGGATGCCATAGGGAAGGTGGAAGTGTTTGCTGTGCAATGAGAAATCAAGAGCATTTCCTTCCTGTCTGTACAAGTATTTCAAATCCTGCACTTTTGCTGCAAAGCTTTCAGTAAAGTACCGAATGACTTCCAGACACCTGTGCACCTGAGTTGTGCTGTTACTGTGCAAAAGAAAAATGTCAAGCACATGTTTGTCCCATGCCCTTTCTTATGCTGCCCATGAGTAAAGTGCAGTTCTGTCTCCTGTTAGTACAATGCTGCATCTCAGTGTCTATCTTTACACATCATTTTGATTTTGACTGCGGTTCCAAACATAGCCACTCAGGAGAGGCAGGGAAGATGCATTGGAGAACAGACCAGATACACAGGTGTGTAATAAATAGTACAGCCTAAGAGCAAATAGATTGTGTAGCATCTTACACATTCAGGTCCCTGCTTCTAAACTGCTCACTTCTTCCCTTTGAACATTCTCGTACAAGGAAAAGCATGCAGGCTGAGTACGATCTTCCCTGTAGGAATATCATCACAGCACTAGGTCTGATGTTCTGCCTCCCTCACCCCACTCACCATAACCTTTTAGTTAGGAAAGTTGATGATTTTCAATAGAGGCTTGAATACTTAGGGAGACGAGTTCAGAGGATTCTTTGGGGCTTTGTAGCTTCTCAGCTTGAGCTAATGGTAGGAATCCCTCACTACCTTCAGCATCAGAAGATTTGTCAGTCAATCCTTACCTCCTGGATGAAATACCACCTTTGTAAGCATCATTGCTTTATGTTCTGAGCCCTGGACTTGCTTCTCACACGTTCTTAGCGGCACTGAACTCACTTCTGGGAAACTGTATATTTTAAAGATTTCTCACTGATGTGAAAACCTTAAGCACTGAATAATATAAAAAGGAAAGTTATTTTTCTGCCTTTACAAGCATCACTTCAGTATATATCTTGAGTACATATGATGGACAAAAAAATCAAGAATAATATAGAAATGTTCATAAGGGATTGTATGTTGAGCCCTGTGGCCGTGTGAAGATGAAATGCCCCACAGGCTTGTTTGAGTACTTGGCCTTCAGCTGGTGGCACTGTTCGGAAATTTTGTGGAACATTATTAGGCAGAGTCTCACTGTAGGAAGTAGGTCACAGAGGGTGGACTTTGAGGTTTTAAGTCCTGCCTTCCTTCCAGTGGCTAACTGACATCTGCTCCTCTAGCCATGCCTTCTCCATTTTGAGCTCTCAAGCAGTCAGCCAAAACAAAGCCTTCTTCCTTTAAGTAGTCTCTTGCCAAGCTGCTTGGCATAGCAACCGGAAACATGACAACACAATTCCTCCATCCTTCCTGGGATAGCTTTGGTCCCCACATGCAAAGCAGACGTGGAAGGTGTGGGCTTCCTATTTTCATCTGTACTCTCTTAATTAAGGTTATGAAATAGATGGCAACTTCAAAGCTTTTGAGACACAAATGTATTGGGAGAGTTATCTTAGATAGTGTTGAAAATATCTATAATGACAAGGCTATTTTGGATGTCAATTGTACTTGTACTTGAAACAAGTTCTAAATTAAAATCGGTTTTCTTGGAATTAGTCTCCTTTCTGTGTGCTCTGGATATTTCAAGTCTTCCCATGTTGGGTAAAGGTGACAGAAGAAACAGCTATTTATCGCTCAGTGAACAGAAACGTTCTAGTTTGCGGGTGATTCAGTTAGTTAGGCATTCATATGTTGTGCCATCATGTTTAAGGAGATGAGTGAACTGTCTACCAGCATAAGTCAATCTCAGCTTCTGACTCACTCAAGATGGGCTTGTCTTTTGACATCCCTTGTCTTACTAAATACTGTTCACAGATAAAAGGAAATGAGAGGAAAGGCTAAAGGAGAGCAAACTACTTGTACAGTAATTTCCAGAAGGACCATGATTTTCTCCGCTTATGCTATAACATTTAATTCATATTGACTGCCAAGTGAGGTGGGTTCAGTTTTTGTGAAGTCTAAAACTATGATGTTGGTAGTAATCTCTTCAGGGGAAAATATTACAAATTAGTGACTAATTTTATTCTGCATGAGAAACAAATTATATTTTTAGAGCTGTCAAATATTATATATACCACAAAACTTAGAAAAATAATATAATGCTTTTAGAGTGAGTATCTGTATATTAGTACCTCATTCCTTTCTGAAGTTGAATAATATTCTATTATATGGGCAAAGTACATTTTGTGGATTTACTAATCAACTCAAGGTCAATTTTGTATTGAACAAAATTTGTTTTGATATTCTGTATAGTGTTGCTGTGAATATATGTGCCCAAGTTTTCGCATATACATACATTTTTTTCTTTTTTTTTCTTTCTGGTTTGTTTGTTTGTTTGTTTGTTTGTTTGTATGTATGTTTGTTTTTCAAGACAGGGTTTCTTTGTGTATCCTTGGCTGTCCTGGAACTTGTTCTGTAGACCAAGCTTGCCTCAAACTCAGAGATCTGCCTACCTCTGCCTCTCGAATGCTGAGATGATAGGCGTGTGCCACCACTGCCCAGCCATTTTTGTCTTTTGACTATGTACATAAAAATGGGACTGCTGAGTAGGAACTGGCAACCTCTGCTTAGCGTTTGAAGGAAATACTGGCCTGTTTTCTCAAGAAGGTTCTGATTACTCTTCAGCCAAATGTATTTTCTGTCTGTTGTGTAGCTTTGTCCCCAAACAGAAACACCCCTCCTGGAAACAAGTTGGATGTTTTCATGCCTCAGAAAGTTCATGAAATTTACAAGACTTGAGAAGTTTACCAAAGTTAGGAACCTCATGAGGCCACCTCTATAAGGAAATCATATTTCCTTATAGAAATATAGAATGGGTTGTCTTCAGTGGATCTGATCACAAGTTGAGCAAGGAGATTCATGGCTACAGCTTTCATGAGTTGTCACCCATGCTGGAATGATCCTCTTTCCTGCTCTTTTATAAACTCATTGGTTTCCCACACTGGAGTTGAGTAGAATCATTTCTTTGGTCTGTTGTTGAAGCCCTCGGTGGAGTCAATTGATGTTTGTTCTCTTCTTCCCAGGAAGTCAGGAAACACTCTCATTTAATTATAGCCCAGGTCCTAGTAGATAAGGAATGACATATATTTATGGTTTGGTCTTCCATTTTCCAAGATATTGAACATCTAGTGCAGTTTTAGGGGGCAATAATCATTCCTATACCTTGGGAAATTAGCAGGATTATTTGTTTTTATGTTTATTTTTGATTTGTAAGAATTTTTCATGTAGCGTATATACCACTTTTTTATCAGTATGTGACTGGCAAATATCTCTCACCTGTAACTTGTAAAATCTCACGTACCCTGCCATACCTATTTGTTCCTCAGTATTTTACTCTTTTTCATCTTCAATTTCATTTTTAGTTTGTTCCTTGCTTGTATATAGATTTTAATATACAAAAATGTATGTCTAAACCTTATGGGATTTGTTCAAATGTATCTAATGCAGTAGAAATTTCTGATAATTTTCATTGTACAAGTTCACATCATTTTCAAATAAAGATAACCTTCTTTTGTTTCAATATGATTTGCTTCTGTTCCTCTTATTTAATTTACTCACTTGATTGAGAAATCCCACTTAGGCATTATATACCTCTATATACCCAAGTGTATCAAATAGTAGTATTCTCTTGGAATATTTATTTTGTCTAGTTACGTAAAGTTATGATCTGCAACTTCCCTTTACGCACATGTCTCCATTGTTTGATGTCAGGCTAAGTGGCCTCACAAGAAGTGGGCAAAATTCTCTTATGTTCTCTTTTTTAGTTTGTGAAGAACTGGTCTTAATTCTTCTTAAAATACTTGAGAAACTTCTTCAGCAGAGCTCTGTGTTCCTGAGCTTTTCTGTGTGGGGAGGTTTTGATTACTAATTTAATTCCTTTGGTTGTTGTTTTCTGTGAAATATTATTTCCTCTTGAACCATTTCTGGTAATTTCTGTCTCAGAATTCTTTCCACTTAATCTAAGTCACTGTCTTTTGATTCTGTATGATGAAAATAGTGTCAACCATGTCACCCTGACTCTCCAGAGCTCATGACTTTATATTTAAACCAACGTCTATTTGGCTCCTTGGGGGCAAGAAGGCTGACCACAAATGGATGGCTACCCCACCATAGCCAGAAGGGGAAGTGGAGAGTGCAGGAAATCACCAGAGGCTCTACACTGTGGGGAAATTCTGTGCCAGCCTCAGATGAACTGCACTTCCTAGTTCTTTGCTACAAGAATATTTTTTGAGAAACTACAAAGTTCAGTATTATGAAATATGCTCAGCTAAGAACTACTACAAGCTTTGTGTTCTTTGAATCTGTACATTTACTGGAATGTTATTTTCACATATTTTAATGCAGTCTTTAAATGTTTTTAATCTAGTAGTGTTGGTATAATAACTTTTCAAGCTTAAACTTTATTCAATTTAAAATCACTTTCAAAATTTCTTAACTACTTGTTGTTTGCTTTTACTTGCTTTATTTTCTTTGTAAGTGTAAGGACATTTTGTTAAGTAGAACTATTTACAGAATTTATAATACCTTATGCTTTTAAATTATTTTAAAAATTACCTTAAGTAAGGAACTTTTTACATTTTAATGGACATTTTAAACTTTTCTTCGAGTCTACAGTTTCTAAGATAATGAAAACAACATGATAAGTCATAGTTATTTGACTTTAGGAAGTTTACTTTGCATTAGTAAAGATGCTTTGATTGTCTTTACATATTCATATTTTAATCTTTAGCCTTATTTCCATATTAGTGAGGTTGTATATTGATAAAAGGATACCATACTTATTTCATGATTTTTCTCTTATTATCATTATGTCACCTTCATTTTAGAGATAAGAAAATTGTAGAAATAATATACATTCAAAAGATCATCTAACAAGAAAAAATGAGGTCTGAGACCCAAAGTTGCTCTTACCTAACACACTTCTATGATCCACATTTCATGTGACAGCCAACTATAGTTAACTTCTTAAAACTCTAATCCTAGACATAGTCTGTACAGAGAGCTCAGTGCTCAAATTCTTAGGCATATATGTGTCTCAGTCTATGGTAATATTATGTCAAATCAGATGGGACATAAATATTTTTAGTTCAAATCACCTAAATCTCATTAAAAGTAACTTCTCTTTAAGCAATGTGCTTTCAAATCTGTTACATATTTAAATCTACTATGTTGAAGGGAAATTAACACATCCATATACAGCTAGTTCTCTATTGCTTATCTGCCTATGGACATTGCCTCTTACTTGGGCTTGTATCTAAACATGATATAACCAACAACATTGATTTTATGAGGAATATTACTGTGCAAAACATAAGAGAAAAGAAACGAAAAATCTATGTTTTTGTTTCCAGTTTCCCACCCAAAGTTCAAACCAACATTTATAAAATCATCTGCATCTGAAATACAGATATACTTATAATCTCATCTTCCAAATGCAAATCTTTTCTTGTTTCCACAGTGATTGTTCTTTGAGTGGCATTGATACTCACTCCATGGCCAACCCCAAAACTCTGAGGCAACATACAGCCCTCTTTATGTTGCCTCTTCTCCCCATCCTCCAAATACCTTCAAGGTGTCTGTGTCCTTCTGTTTCTTACCCAAACAGTTCATTCTTCTTCCTGTGTCTATGTACCGCATCTCCACAGGATGTTCTAATGACTCTGTCTTCTCCGAGTCTAGCTGCCAAGCATCCTTTCCCTCCATACCTCACTCGTTCTCTGCAGTCTTGCCATGGCGATCCTTTAAATCTTGAGGACTGCTCCGATGACACGGTCAAAACGGAGAGACAATGGGAAGAATCATTAACAAGGCACTTCTGCAACTGATCTTTAGTTTGGTGCCCGACTCATTCTTCAGCCCCAAATCTCTGTGATTTTAGGGTGTTTTTTTTAAATTGAGATTATAATTAGAATATTTTTCCATTTTATTTCCTCTCTTAAAGGCTTTCAGGCTTTCAACAGTTTGTGAGGATGAACAGGCCATCCTCTCAGTAACAAGTACATTTTGTCATCCTCTGTGTAGACCTGCACAGTTTTATCTTTTTTTAAAAAGAATGTCATTCATATTTATTTTCTTGTGTGTTTTCTTCAAACTCTTCCAAGTGAGCTCATGAATGTTCTTCTGGCTATGGTAACCATGTGGAAAACGTATTGTTATTATTTTCAGTGGAACACTTTCTAGTCCATATTAGGAACTTTCTCTCCTTGGATGTGTGTGCATTCATGTATGTGTTGTATGCGTGCAAACCTACACACGTGAGTGCACCTGTGTGTGGGATTCAGAGGTCAAGGTGAATAACTTCCCTCAGTAAGTCTCCACCTTACTTTCTGAGGCAGGGTGCAGAAGTACAGTGTGGCACCATGTATGTATATTCCAGCTCGTAAGGGTCTCAAGCAACCATACCACAGGGACATGTACTTCAAGGTCAAAGGCAGGTGTAACAGTAGCCTGTTACCTCACAAAGGGTAGTGCTTCAAGGTCATAACTAGAACAGCTACCCACCACAACTGGCCTTGGCCAGAGAGCAAGCTCTACAGATGTGCCTGCCTCTGATCTCTACCTCGGTGCTAGGATTACAGAAATGCATCATGGTAGTCAACTTGTTACATGGGTGCTGGAGTTTTGAGCTCAGCTCAGACACTTCACTAACTAGAGCCATCTTCCCAGACAAAAGTTATTTTTTTCTTAATGTTTTAGAATCTGGCACATGGATACCAGAAGCTTAAAATATAGAGAGCAAAAATTGGTATTCAGTCCTGAGGTCTCTTTGATGAAGTCTCCTTGTGCTGTACCAGCCTTTAGTTTTTATCAGATAATACTCCAGTTCTCTTTCTGTTCTCTGAAAATCTCCTTTTGGGAACCCCTCCACACTTTGCCTTTGCCTGGCCCCTTAGGCACCCAAATGAAGACAAACAAACAAAAAAGCAGGAACCTTTAACTTCACCTGCCCATTACTTCCTAGTCTTCTTTATTTCATTCTTGCTTTCTTTGAGTTTGCTGTGGAGTCTCCAGATAAACACTCTGTTCTTCCAGCATCTAGCAGAGTGCCTGGAAACACAGGAGATATTCCATCAATGTTTACTACACATGCATGGACAATCTTGTATACACCAGAAATGTAAGATCTTAGAAACAACTTACTGATTATTAAAAATAACACTTTTCCTCATATCAGAAAAAGAACATTTTGAACAAATTTTACTTTTTTTCAGATACCATTATAACATTTAAACTACAAAGTGCAGAGAAGTTCATTTCAGTGAGAATGACACCCCACTCTTAGTGATGGATGCCCCTATGAGTCGCCCGGTTTAACCTAGAATCCGACAAGAATGAACAGGAACAAACACAGGAGCCAGGTTCTCTTAGAAAAGTTAAAGGGATCTGTATTCAGTCAACAAGCCCACAATAACCTTCAGATACTGTCTGGCAACAAATTTAGGATTTCCAGAGCTGAAATGTTGATTTACTTCGCTGTAAATATTACCTTGACGAAAGACAGCCCTGACTCTGGCTTCCACCCCTTTCCTCTGATAAGACCATTACCATTGTGTATATTTCCTTAGGAACCCAAGAGATATAACTTTTCTGGAAAAATCCAGAGACCTATAACCATTTAACATGAAAAGAGTTACCCAGATTTAATGTAGAAAGCATCTATGGGACAGAGAGGGGGGTGGTATTCAAATCCCCGGAGTAATCCAACAGCTTTGTGAAAGAAAGAGAGCTCCTTTTCATGTCAACGAGTTCTGAATTCTCAAGTTTGGGCACAGAGCCCATCCTGTGATATGTTAACTAAAAGAAAAAATGTCTTTTCAGGCATCTGCCTTCCTTCTCTCCATTTCCATAGCAAGCTGTTTCAAGGTGCTTCATGAAAAGCTTCTCAAATCCAACGTTCTCTAAAAGCCACAAGTTTGATGACTGATGAAAGAGTCCCAGAGAGTTTTTGCATCACTCCTTTAGCAAAGATCTTGAAAAGCCAGCTGACTGGGAAAGAGCACGCTTCATCCTCTGCAGACGCTGCTGAGCACCTCACTGTCACCTACTGCATTTACAGCGTTGCCTATTCACCAGCTCCGGCAAGCTGCACGTTCAGGAGGCAGAGAAAAACTGAGTCATGAGAAATCTCATACTGAACTTTCTTTCGTTTATGGAAATTGTGAGTTTAAATGTTACAAATAGTCACACTTCTGCTCACATTATGTGAAAACACATACAGTAAGTCCTTGACGATACAGAACTCCCTGGAAATGAGTTATTCTGAACAGATGAATATTCCAGATGGCTTGAGGCTTTTTAACCCAATAAATTCCAGCTATTTAAAATGTAGTAGATATCGCTGAAACAGACTCCACATTGGTCTGTCTGAAGACTTTTAGGGCACAGGTCATACCAAGAGATTAGTCAAATTTATAAAAGTTTTTTTCATAAGTATGCACAGTCTTCAAATTATTTAGTAAGTGCTGTGTGCAGATGGACTCAAGAAATAATAGAATATGTTGCTTCATCTCTTTGACTATGTTTATGCTTCCTAAAGAGTCCTTGCTTCTTTAATTTTTACTTTAAGTGAACACTGTATTAAAAACAATGGGCTATCCTTGGATCACTCAACTAGGAACTACTTCAAAACAGAAATGAATTAAGCATTGTGACTAGATGTACACACTGCATGTTACTGTATAACAGTCTGTGTAATTCAGCACATGCAAAAGAATTATGAAATAATATCCAGGGTCTCTGATACTACATTAGGCACATAAGATATTGCCTCATTGATCTATCAACATCTGTATAGAATTATTCATGGGCTTGAATGTCTGTTTCTGCCTTTATGATTATTGAAAATTTTCAGACTTCTCTGATTCTTGAGTCATGCCCTGTACCTATCAGAGTGACTGATATACAGTAAATATAAAAGTATATGTTTAAAACTGAAGTACCTCTGGTTTACTACATGTGTGCATGGTATCACATATGCTTCTATAATTTTATTGTCCTGCTTGGCTTTTTCCCTTGAAAGGCAAAGTGGAGAACCTCCTAAGTTGTAGGGCCTCAGTAATTTAAAAGTATATGTTTAAAACTGAAGTACCTCTGGTTTACTACATGGGTGCATGGTATCACATATGCTTCCATAATTTTATTGTCCTGCTTGGCTTTTTCCCTGGAAAGGCAGAGGGGAGAATCTCCTAAGTTGTAGGGCCTCAGTAATTTCTGCCTTCAGGAGCTAAATCTTAAGTTTCCCTACAATGAGGAACTATTTTGTATTTAACTTCATCCTGTCAGGGCCCTTGTTATTGCCAACAGATAATAACCACCCAAGGTTCACATACAAAAGGAACACAACGCTGGTGGTCTTTCTTGACATTTCTTTCCTTTTCTGCTCTAGTAGTCTTGCTATATAGACCAGTCTGGCCTCAAACTCATGATCTTTCAGCCTCAGCTTCCTGAGTGTCAAGCAAACAGGCATGTGCCACCAGAACTGATGACTTTCTTATCATCTCATCTGTCTCTTTCTGCCTCACACTCTCCATCATGGTCCTTTGTTTTTGTGTTCCTGTGGTTGTCTAAATAGGAATACACCCATAGGCTCATATATTTGAGTGCTTGGTCATGGTACTACTTGACAGGGAATAGGAGGTGGAGTTTTGTTGGGGAAGATATGGCACTGTTGGAGGAAGTGTGTCACTGGAGGTGAGTTTTGGGGTTTCAAAGCTCAAGCCAGGTCCATTGTCTCTCTCTGCCTGCTGATCTGGATGTGGAACTCCCAGCTATCTCTCTAACACCATGTCTGCCTGTGTCCTGCCATGTTCCTCGCCATACCAATAATGGATTAAATGTCTAAAACGATAAGCAAGTCCCAATGAAATGTTTTCCTTTGTAAGACTTACTGTGTTCATCATGGTGTTTCTTCACAGCAATAGAACACTGACTATGACAGTTCCTAAGAGACTGCTGCTGAGGTCAGTTAGATCTCTGTTTTGAACCAGAAGACATGCTCCCTGCTTCTGTGGCACAACTAACCAACACATTATTAGCGTGATTATTTCCTCCATAGATAATTGCAACATGGTGGTTGGAAAAAATCTTTGGAGTGGAAAAATGGGGTTGAAGCCTGGCTTCCACTTCTGTGCTGTGACTTTAGAAAAGCAGCATGGCTTTCTTATTCCATTAAAGAAGCTCACGAAGCCCTTCCATCTGCCAATAGAAAAGAGGTGATTTTTGAGAAGTAGCAGTGGCCCACATTTCTAAGGACTGTACTCTTCTCATGTGAAGCATGTTGTGAAAAAGGTCAGTGAGTATTATACAGTCAGCGAAAATGTTACAGCCCTCTCTGCACACATCACCATCTGAACTAAAACACCAGAACTCTCACACACTTAGCTCAGTAGCTCAATTGTTTTGGTTAATTATTCATTAACAAGGAGATTTTGTTTTTGTACTTCCATATATAAAATTGTACGAGAAACTTGAAGAGTCTGGAAATCCAATTCCTGAATTGCCGTAGTTTTAATTAATCCACACTAGTAATAACATACTTTTGAATGCTAAAAATTTGTTATGCATTTTATAAAATCATTCTCCTCATTTCTTAATATTATAAATTTGGATAAAGAGTACAAAGGGAAGAATCTTTTTACTAATAGCCGTAAATCACACCTTTTGTTATTTATTTTCTTAGGGTAGTACTTATGAAAAAATGCATATAGATTTAAGGGTGGAGTAGTTCTGAGGGAGGACCCACCATTTGTTAATGAGGTAAGACTCATTTAGATTATTTTAAAAATCTATAAATGTTCTCCTAAGTATCAAGAAACACAAATAAAGCATTATATACATTTGGGTGTACCTTTATTACAGCCATGTAGAATTGGTGTAAAACAGTAAACAATTAAAAAAAAACCTCTCAGAAAAAAAACCTTCATAGTCTTTGGATTGTGAATGCATCTAAAGCCCTAAATTAGCCCTGCTCTGTTTTTGTTGAAATGCTATAAGACTCTTCCCTGAGACCTTTATCTTGTCCTAGTCTACAGCTCATAAACCTATAGATCATCTCAATCTATCTTAGGAAATAATTCACAAAAAAATAAGCACAGGAAAATGTATGCTTTTACCACTATGGAAATGCAAATTAAAAATCACAGTGAGATACTATTACACACTCACTTCATACAGCCTAAATCACAAAGATTAACAAGACAAAGAGGTAAGACCAACGTGGAGCTACCAACCATAACTCTTATATACAACTGGAGAATAATTTGGCAATCCTTTACAGAAGAAAACATAGACTCTGTGTCTTTGTGATCCTTTGACTACATGTTTATGCAAGACACAATAAGATGCATGTGCATGCATTGTTAGTTTTATCATATTAGCTTTGTCCATATTAGTCTAAACTAGAAACTACAAAAATGTCCATTAGTTAATGACCATATTAACTCACAAAAATAAAATACACCAAATTACTGATACATGAAACAAGGACCATGGATCTCAGAAATCTAAAGTTAAATGCAAAATGTCTGAGACAAAAGATACAGAATGCATGGATTTTGAAATAGGAAATGGGATTTGATAGTGGAGCACATCAGGTGGGTAGTTGTTGGAGAAGTAGTTCTGGTTAACGAAGTGTAGGAGGAAACCTGTGGGGTGGTGGCAATGTTCTGATGTTGGGTGAGGTGAGTTAGTGGGATCAACACTCCAGGTGCAACACTGAAACGTTGCACATATGTCTAATTTGTACTAACACTTGTCCCAAGAAGAGCAATTAAACCTGGTTTATTCCATCAGTTCCTTCAATTCACCATATATTGATTTATGAATTGAAATCTAGTGTCACATTAGAGGGATAAAAGTTACCAAAAGAAATGCAAGGGTCTGGAGAAACTGCTCAGCTTTTAAGAGCACATACTGCTCTTGTATAGAACCTGAGTTTGATTCCCAGTACCCACATATGGTGGCTCACAACTTCCTGTAACTTCCAAGAAGACGTGCATGCACTCACATACATAAAGCCATACTCAGACAAACATGCATACACATAATTTAAAATGTTAGAAAAATAAAATCAAGACCTACATTCTGGCTTGCAGAGGTCATGAATTTGAAAAAGAGCAAGGGAGGTGTGGTACATGGCTTGGGGTGGTGGAAAAAAGAAATCAGGAAAGATGATGCAATTATGTTTTAATTTCAAATATTTCAAAACATTTTCAATGATCTTCTCCCAGAAGTAGTAGCTATGAGTATTAACAGACATGTAGATTTGACCCACATAACAAGTAAAAGGAATGTATCAATGCTGTTACACATCTAATATATATTTTTATTTGTAAATTTTTTAAGCAAAAATTGTAAAAGTACAGTTTTAGAAGAATAAAGTTATCATTTTTGTTTTGCTATTAAGAGAATAAGTAAAAAAATTTAAAGAAAAATATAAATTTATAAGTAAACATATATTTTGATATTTGATTTTAAATGCTTAAAGTCCTAAAAGGTCTTGCTAATTTTTTTCATAGTTTCTCCAGATTGTACACAAACTAAACAAATAGCAACATGCATTACTGGTGTTCCAAATTGAATATTGTCAACCTAAAGTGATTTATTCATTGGGAAGTATGACATTTATAAATAAAAAATCTGATTAAGCTGGATGAAATAGATATTATATTTTGTTTACAGGGAGGATTTATTAATTCAAATTATCTTTTCTCACCCTACTACATTAATAAAATGTGCCCGACCATCATCACACTCTGACAAGCTGGAGTTGTTATGAAAATATGGTTGCTAGGTTACCTTCATTATTTCATCATCATGTTACACTGATCTATCAATTAGTAAGAAAAACTCAAGTTAATTCTCAGTAACATTTATACACATTTTTAGCGTATGATTCCCTTATCTCCAAAGTGACATTTCTCCCTGTATCACTCACCTTCTACTCCATAAAATATTAAACATGAGGTTATCACATCAGTTTACAAATCACAGTGGCGAGCTGTTTCCTCTTAACCTTTTCTCATATTTTTAATCGTAGTGAAAGTTCTTAGGAAATATCCATGCACAGACTCAATTATTTTTTTGGACTTCTGAATTTATTCCAAAAAACAAACTGTTATCTAGGAAAATGTATGTATAGAATTTCTATCTTCGTTCTTTTTAAAATTGCTCTGAAGGGAATCTGGAAGCCTAAACAAAATCATCAAAAGCCATCTTTATCTTCAGCTATTTGCAATGATTCTCTGGTTGGTAGTCTACAGTTCAGGGCTGCATTCACCAAAGATGTCTGCTATGGAGTCCTATAAATTAATTTGCACCAGACTCTGTAGATGTTGTTTTGAGTTGTTTAGTGCATAATTTTAAAAATCCATTTTTAAATAAATTATCAATTATGTTATACTTTTCTACTTCAATTTTGTGCAACCAAGAGCTGAAGATGTGGCTCAGTGGTTAAGAGTACTTACTACTCTTGTAGAGGACAAATGTATAGTTTTCAGTACCCATGTGGCAGCTCATAACTGCCTGCAACCCCATTCCAGGTGATCTAACCCCTATTCTGGCTTTCATGGGCTCCTGAATGCATGTGGTTGCATAATTTCATATAGACTCTTATACATACAAATAAATTAATAATATATATGTATAAAATTTAATGCCTACTCATTTCAGTTTATTCTCCCCAAATAAAATAGGTTACAATTTCTTCTTTCAAAAGTGAGGGCAACATATTCTGAAAATTGGTGAGAAAATATTTACTTCGTTAAAAAATATGTAAGTGTAGAGATCTTTTCAGGATTCTATATTTTCTGAAATTACCCCACTAAGTGAAAAGTAGTGTTAACAACATACAAGAAATCGAGCAATGTCTGGACTAAGTTATTTGCAAAATGTCTAGTATAATCAAGAGTGAATTAAGACTTCCTACTGTTTAGAATTGTTTTAAAGGTGATATCATCCTTCAAATTTAATGGTTAATATTTTCCTTTGAAATTTATTACTATTAACATAGTAAAATACAAAAACAAACTAATTAGGGAAATAGAAGACACTGAATTCAAGAAGTGAATGTCTCTACTCTTAAAAATGTTTTTACTAAGTTCAATATATCTTTTTATTTATGTATATATAAGTTCAAGGCTATTGTATCAAAACCCAAATTATTACAGTTGTAATATTTGAGGAAATTTGCCTGTTCCAAAGACTTTCCACATCTGTTTTCAATTCACTAAAGTGTATGTGTGGTCTTTACTGCAGGTCAGAGAAAAATCTCTCTTTTAAAATTACTGTGTGTGGCTTGGCAAGTCATACAATTGAAGTAAACATAAACTCACATGAGAACATTTTCCGTTATCAATTTGGCATCCCCTGTGTTAGGTGAAACATGCCCTCTAATGAACTATGAAGACATATAGATATATTTGATGTTTTGCAGGTCTCCTGCATTATTCATATGAGTTTTGAAAGTAATGCAACCAAATTCTTTAAACTTTAAGAAACAAAATGGGCTGGAAGCAGTGTAATATATGACCTGAAAGCAGAATGACCTAAGTTAAAAATGAGGATGTATATGAAATAAATAATAAGTAAATAAATAATAAACAAATAAATAAAACCAGTAATAGGAACTTACCTTCCACCTCTGTGGGTAACCAAGGGCAGTAGCAATACTCTACAATGTTTAGGGAATCTCTAAGAAGACCCGATTCCAAGATGAATTCTCAAGCTTTGTTATAGACTAGACTCCCCCTCCCAAAAAAAAGTCCCCTCACCACATAATAATCAAACCACTAAGCATACAGAATAAAGAAAAAGATATTAAGAGCGGATGGGAATGTTGTTCTGTATGCTGTGAATGTGTGTTGCTCTGATTGGCCAGTAACCAGGCAGGAAGTATAGTATAGGTGGGATAAGCAGAGAGGAGAATTCTGGGAACAGGAAGACTGAGTCAGGAGTCGCCAGCCAGACACAGAGGAAGCAAGATGTGAAGGCAGAACTGAGAAGAGGTACCAACACACATGGATAAACATAAGTAACAATTATGGTTTAATTTAAGTGTAAGAGCTAGTCAATAGTTAGCCTGAGCTAATGGCCAAGCAGTTTTATTAATATAAGCCTCTCTGTGTTTGCTTGGGTCCAAGTAGCCGCAGGGCCATGGGAGCCAGGCAGAACCAGAGAAAACTTTAGCTACAAAGAGCTGCAAAGGAAAAAGGCCAAGTAACATATAAAGGCAGACCCATCAGAATAACACCTGATTTCTCAATGGAGTTTTCTTAGAACATCTTTGACTCTTGGAGGGAGCAATGTCAGCCACAATTAAACAACAACAACAAAAACAAAAAACACTGTATTTATGTACACAGGATTTCTGTACATTAATGTCAGAAGCTACATTCATAAAGTCTCACCAACACAACTGCCTAAACATGAGCTGAACAAGGACAATACAGAAACAATAAACATGCAAAAGTGGATGAGGAAAGACCAAGGGGCTCAAACACTACACAGAGAACTACAGGCAACTAAGGAATGCTGAGAGTAGAGAAATAGTTTTCCTGAGAGGAGCATACCAATTGATTATTCAGTATCAAATGGTCAGCTCCCCAAAAGCATACATGCCAGTAATATGTTATACAGACTGAGCAGGTTATATTTAGTTATATATATATATATATATATATATATATATATATATATATATATAGCTATACATATGCATATGTGCATATAACAATTAATGAAAAGAGAGGCCATTCACTTGAAAGAGAACAAGGAATCTCAAAGAATGGTCGCCAAAAGGCAAAGTAAAAAGATGAAAATGAAAGAATGATTTTTTTATTTGGTTCATTATTGTGACTTCAATGCTACCTAGAAGTACTATTAGAACTGTAACTCTGAAAATTAGAGGGTTTGCAGTCAGCATACATCTCAGTTTTGAGTCAGGGGCCTCTCTTTCTTTCTCATAGTCTCTACTGGAATGTAAAGTGCAGTGAGTACTTACTTTGTTTTAAAGCATGGAGAGTACGAGTTCTATGTGAATGTTCTGCCTAAGATCTAGTTTTCAGTCACATTTCATGTCAGGTCTCCACCCAATACCCCACTGTAAACTACTACATTCTGAGAAGTCTGTCTCCACAGGGCCCAGCACTCTGTCTGTGTTTATCTAGAAGCAGTGTCTGAGCTGCAAATCTCCACAGATTATTCCAAACTGATGACATTCTTAATTCAAGCACAGGCTTCAAAAATGCTGGAAATCATCCACACTTGGAGTAAAAAGAACCGTATCATCAATGACGCTTTCCAGAGAAGCATAGCCCTTGAGAAGCAATAATTTACTCATCATACAGAAGGGGAGTAAATACATTTCCCCAAGTCCTTTTATTGAGCATCATAGCATTCTGAGCAGAGCTGTCCATCAGTGGGATCTTTCTCAGAGAGATAAAGAAGATGTCATTCTCCTAATGAAAGCAATGGTACTTGGCACCACAATCCATTCCTCTAAAAGCAAACGGTTACCCAGAAGGATTCTTCAGGTCCTATACGGAAGCCTGGAGAACTATTTTAGGAAAGGCAGGGAGTATCTGTCAGAGCCAAGAGCTACATCATGTTAATCTAAATTACAAATGAAATTACATACTGTTGGCCTTCTACGGATTGCCTTTGATTTCTATTTACCTTTATGTATAATCTATTTTAAAAAGGATATAAGTGAATTTATTCTGCTCACTGGAAGCTCTGAGTGAGTACTTAAATTGCTTTTTAAAAACTGCATAAATCTGAAAATATGCCATGTTAAAAATTACTATTAGTCACAAATTCCATAATTTTTCTTGTGTTCAAAATTTGGATAGCACAGACAGAGAATTTCACAGTCTTCCAGAGTTTCTGGCTATGCTGTTTCATCAAGAGAGAGATTCTCATCACTACTTCCTCATAAATTTCTGGTTATTTTTAGTCTATATTGTCTTCTATCATTAACGTGACAGAAACAAGTCAGGGAAATTTGATTCAATTCTTATGTCCATGTACATATTCAGTAGTGGAGTCAACTCAGGAAAGACTTTGTGTTAAATGACATTATACATTTATGAATTCTGCAACCCACACTGGATGCCACAGAATTTTAAACATCTAATTATCTTATTTCTCATTATTCCCTGGTGAAATTTGCAAAGAATTCAAGTGTAGTGGTGTTAGTTCATTGGCCTGGTGATAGCATCTGGAAGCATGAAACTCTGAAAAAGCTGAGAACTGTATTTAATCTTAGAACATCTCTTCTAGAAACTTCTTTTCTGTTTCATTATACAAAAATGAAAAAATTGTTGCTGTTCTACAGTATTTGACCCTATCAGAAGACTCACACCTATGAGAACAATTACTATTGCCTCAAACAAGTATTTCCCAAATTATGCATGAGCATGCTCTACCAAAAAATGTGTTCTACTTGTCAATCAAGGCAGAAGCAGCTATGAATATTCACTTGTCACTCATTTGAAACCCTGAACTTTTGTACTTAGTCTAGCTCAATGCTCATTGTTTTACAACATGTTTTTGAGAACATAATGGAAAGAAAAATATTCATCTAATTTAGGAGAAGTGGCTGTTACATTTTGGTGTGGCATGTGGCCTTTCTATGTACACAATGGTCTCCTGCCATGTACCAGCTTTCAACACTGGCATGTCACCTGGCCTGTGGCATCTCACATTCTCATGTTCTCACACTTGTGCTGTGGCCCAACCAACTTATTAAGCCAAAGCCAAAAAGCAGGTGGGACACATGGTTGTTCGAGACTGGAATGGCAGGCCACATGCTTGTCCAAGTGTTGTCAACACCAGCGTTTGTTTGGAAAGTCTGTCTCCTGGTTACAGTAAACATGACTCAATGGAGCATCCAGCAGAGAAGTGGCATGCCCTTTCTGTACAGAAGGGAGTTATCATGGAAAATATGTTATTAATTCTTTATAGAATAATTTTCCAAATCACCCATTTCCTACTGAACTCTATTTACTTGTAATAAGGAATGTAAGTTAATGAAATCTAGGACCTTACAACATGATATATAAAATGTTGTGAGCATGACATAATTGCAGATATATCCGAAGTTTAGATAGTAGAGCATGGTTAGGGATATTATAAATGGCAAATTAAAAGGATGCAGCTCTTGGATTTTTGTTCAATAACTTTTTAAAAGTGAATACACAATTTTGTAAGACCCAATTAAATTAGAGTATAATATAATGATTACTTTTCTTCAGAGCTATTCAGCTCTGAAAAAATAATCTTTCTCTTCTAAACTTAAGGGAAAATATGCCTTAAAAAACATTCTTGAGGCCTGGCAGCGGTATATACATGCTGTTAATCCCAGCACTTGGGAGGCAGAGCCAGGTGAATCTCTGTGAGTTCGAGGCACCAAAACAACACAGAGAAACACTGTCTCAAAAACAACAACAACAACAACAAATCACCTGTGGGTCTAAAAACAAAAATCTTGTCAACACAGTAATTTTAATTAGAGTAACACCACAAGTTTCACTATTGCACAAAAGAAATAACTCAAGAAATAACACAGCAACCCGACTTCCAGGGCAGTTTCAGAATTCAAAGATAAGCACAAAACAATGGGCTACTAAAGTTGGTCCATGGTTTTGCAAATTAATATTCTACTTTCCAAAGCTGGGTTATAGGTCTTTCAGATGTTTTTATTTCTTTGATATTTTTCTTATAATCACAAATTCTTACCATATATTTTTAATCTCACTTATTAATTGATCATATGATATTCCTCAGGAAGAAACACATTAACAAACTCATAGGCAATTTGCAAGATATTAGAGGTTTATTCATAATATAAACACTCACTAAAGAATTAAATATCTCAATATACCAAGAGTCTAGTTACATTTCACCTCTCAGTTTCATCTGCTTGGCTATTGCAAATTAAACTTTAGATTACACCTCAGCAAACACTTAGAATATATCTACAAAAATGTTCCCTTACAGAATTATGGCTCTGAACTCAACTGATAATCAACCAGAGATGCTGGTTTAGGATTATTAGTTATCCAGGCAGTTAGATGAATTACAACTGTCTAGAAGATACCTCCCCACCCTGCCCTTTGCAAGGGAGAAGTCCACTATGAATTTTATTAATGACCCCATCTTGGCTGCCAACAGCAGCGGTCAGATGGCACAGATAAATGAAACTGTCACTGGCGGCAACAGAGAGGACAAGGATGACGTCATTCCCCTCTGTTTTCTTTAAAGTTGAAATTCATTTCTAAAGGATTTAAATTATGATACTAAGTGAGCTTTGAAGTGAGATCCAGAAGTACTTTCATGGTTTATCTCAGGTCGCCTAGAGGGCTTTGTTTTCATTCTGATCTGTTTTTCTCTGTTTGTGCTGAGTTTTTGTACCTACCCATAAACTTTTATAGTATACCTTACCTGTGTGAAATACAGTATGGTTAGTTAGCTAGCTTCTGCACTCACATTGAACAAAACATCCAAAAAGATAAAGTGTCTAGCAGACATAATAAAACTATCTTTAAGTATTAAAAGTGATCAAGAGAGAAACAATGTAATTTGAGGTAATATCTTTTTAAAAGTTCCATGGAGAAGGAAACATTTGAATACCAGTAGACATTTGACAAGGAGGGAATGTGGAGAATATTTTAGGCAAATGCAGCAGCTTGAAGGAAGATATAAATGCCCAATATGTGCTTGGGAGTTAGCCAGGGGGACAGTTTGTCATTCAAAAGAAGGCAGAAGGAGGGTAGGGTAAAATACCAATAAAAGGCCTGCTTGGCACAGATCATGAAGACCCAGGAATTCAGAATGAAAAGCATGTACTTAATAAGCAATGTGGAGAAGCTGAGGGCTGCTGCTGGTTGGGAGATGGTCTTCTAGAAGTGGTTTTGTGCTCAGCGATGTCCTGTAGCAGAATAATGACTGTGAATGTGAACAAGTGGATGACATCATAATGGCAAGCATGAGAGGTCCATGGAAGATGTCAGTCAGTTCTGAGGTCAGGATTTGTAATTAAGCATCATAAAATTAAGCTAGTCTGTTTTTTTTTCTTGGCTTCATTTTCTTCATCCATATGAACTGATTTTTTTTCCCACAGCAGTATTCTGTGATTTTAGTACTAGACCCTAGACCAGCACAGTAGAGATAGTAGATTCTAATCTCGTTTCTTACTGGGGACACCAATGGCATCTTAGGGATCTAGATGTACCTTGTGCAAGACCTTCCAGCATTAAAGATGCATCTCAATCTCTGATCTCTAACCACTAAATTTTAATGACACCTTTTGCTCAGGATAGCACTGTGAAAGTCTTCTACATTTCCAATTTTTCCTGGAGGATTATGATAAGAGACCTTCCCCTATCTACCATCAAAAACGAAATAACCATCAAGAGTCTATGCTAACAAATATTTATATATCACAGGGATCTAGAAGACTATTGGTGCAATTAATGGTCAGGGAGAATTCATAAAAATGTCCTTGGTTGTCAAATATTGTTTTATTTTGGATATACTGAGTTTGAAGTACCTCTGGGATACATGTGCCCTATCTGTATACAGACAGAAGACAATAAGAAGAAAGTTGGCACGGGTTTAATAATCTATTCAACCTTGAGAGAAAAGAATTGTTTCTTGTTCAATTCTCAGACACTTTATTGAAAGAAAAAACAGAAATGTTTCGGCCCTGCTAAAATCCAGTTCTTTAAAATTTATTCCAGAGTTTCATTTTGAATTCTCAAGTAGCAAATGAAACTGACACACCTCGGTCAGCTACATGAGTCAGACACTTAAAGGCACTTTGCAAATGTATTGCTCATTGTCCACGTGTCTCAGATAGGCTGAATGTAGGGATCAAGGTAACACTGTCCATTATGAGAGAATGATGATTCTGTCCTACTCCAAAGGTCCTTTTTACTGCCATAGTGTGACAGTTACCCAGCTTGAATTTCAGCAATCCCAGCAGACATGCAAATTGCTGGTATCTATTCATGCACTGCTCCCTAGGTATCCTGCTGTGCAGTGCCTAAGGCTGAGTGGCTGATAGGAATGCTTCATGATACACAGGTGGGTTAAGACGCAAGCTATTCTACATGGAAGTTTCCTTTGGGAATACTAGCTCCAGTGGGACCAATAGTCCTATGATCTAAACTTCTTTTTAACACTTTTACAATAATAGGACAAATTCCTGAGAACGTTTCCAGGCTCCACTTGCTGAAGTTATAGGGACCATTCTCCCTAAGAATGTGTTCTCTCTTTCTGTGTGTGTAACAGTGATTCCTTATATTATTTTTAAGTTACTATACAAGATATTGAGTTTCATTATTATTTTCATTCATATAAGGCATTATACATGCTTCTTATTTATCTTTCTTTCCTATTGTCCTGCACGTTTTTCTCCCATCTCTTGCTGATCTCTCTTCCACTAAACATAATGCCTTCTGCTTTCATGTCACTTGTATACCATTGTTCTTTCCTTTTCCTTCATCTCCATTAAGATTTGGTCCTGTTAATAAGTGGACTAATGAATTATATAGACAGTTCTCAGAAGACTAAATAAAATAGCTAGTAAGTATTTGAAAAAGTATTTTAAAAAATCCTTAGCTATCAGAGAAATGCAAATTAAAAACTGATTTGAGATTCTGTCTCATTCTAATCAGAATGGCTATCATTAGGAAGCACAAGAAATACTGTTGAAGATGAGGAGAAAGAATTCTTACACAGTGCAGCCACTAGAACCATTATGAAGCTTCCTCAAAACCTAAAATTAGAACTAGCATATGGCTATTATTCTATTCCTGGTGATCTACAAAAGGTTTTGTAAATTGGTGTAGCACACAGATATATGCATATTCGCACTTACTGATTCACTGTTATAATAGCTATGGAATGCAACCAGCCTGGATGCCTATCAATAGATGAGTGGATAAAGAAGAAACACACAGAGACTCATAAGTGGTCAACACAGAGAGAATAAGGGATTGTGTAGTGCTCATTCTTAAATGGGGCTTGTATATCACACCCACTCTTCCCAAGGCTCAAGGATCATTGCTGAACAGGGGTCAGAAAGATTGTAAGAGCCTGCAGTGGTGGATGACTACAGCAAAACAGTGTTATTCAGACACAGCTGGGTAGTTGCACATATGAACTGGCATTTGCTGTGATTACATGCACAAAACCTGCCCAATATCAAGACAAACATAAATCCCTGCATAGAGTTGAGGGATGCTTGGGAAATTCTAACCCTGACTAAAAAGCTACTGTCAACTGATGGCTCTTGGGGGAAAGAATCAGTTTTATTCAGGAATGAGTCACCTGAGAGACGGACTGCACTCCAGTAGAGGTTTCTGTACCCATGCACATATTTGAAGCACTAAGTAGATTCCACGTGGCATGGGGCAGGAGAGAGAGAGAGAGAGAGAGAGAGAGAGAGAGAGAGAGAGAGAGAGAGAGAGAGAGAGAACATATGATTCGGAGGGAAGAGTGATGGAAGGATGCAATGAGGGTGAACTTCGTAAAAACACATTGTACACTTATTACAGTCTTATTCTATAAAAAGAAAGAAAATATATTTACACAGAAAATTTTATTCACTCAAAGATTAAAAATGAAATCATGACATTTGCAAGAAAATGGAAATTACTATGTTAAGTAAAATAAACCACACTCAGAAAGAACAATACTATGCTTTCTCTCATGTACTGAATCTAGGTTAAAAATTATTTATTATGCAAGTATGCATGTGCACACACGTGTGTAAGAGGTAAAAGCAGAAAAAGGACAGAGATCAGGCGATGGAGGCACCCGCCTTTTACACGCCTTTAATCCCAGCACTCGGGAGGCAGAGGCAGCTGGATCTCAGTGAGTTCGAGACTAGCCTGGTCTACAAAGTGAGTTCCAGGACAGTCAGGGCTATTACACAGAGAAATTCTGTCTCAAACAAACAAACAAACAAACAAACAAACAAACAAACAAACAAACAAGAGAGTCATTTCTGTAGATCTGAAAAAGGACAGCGGAGGAAGGGAACCCTGAGCTCTGAAGCCCGAGCCCCACTCCTTGTCTTTTGTGCCCAGGTTTGGTTTCTCTTTTCAGTGTGTTAAGCTTGACTTCTCGAGTTATGATCCCTGCACCCGAATGTGGTGCTTTACAGGCAGTGTGGACTTTTTAGCTGCCAGTCACTGTCTTATAACACTGATTACATTGGTGTTTTCCAATAGTCTCTGCTCTCCTCTGCAGACCTGTTTTTACTGAATGCTTTCTCTTTGGCTCACATGTTTAATACTCACAATCTCTTTTCCCTTTAATCATGACATCATGCAAGTCCGATGGGCTGGATTTCAGAATGCCTGTTTCTAATGTCACTGATGTTGTCTTATTACCTGCAACACAAAATAGATTTACTTCCTTTCAGTGTGAAATTATTACTCCTGATTTTTTTTTTCATTTTCTCACTGATTTAGTCCTGTTACCACCAGGCATCTTGCTAAGCCACAGGTCATAATGGATTCTATTTCAGTGAGCAATAGCTGGCATTGCTGATGAAAACAAGTTCATTTAAATGGCTAAAATGCCACTGTAAACTCCTATCAATGGCCAGTGTTAAAAATTACCTTTAGTGTTTACATAATAATTTAGATAACCTCATGTTATAAATTTTAAAAGTACATATTTCAATATGTTTAAGAACATGAAGGGGTTGTAGGTGGGCCAGGTTGAGTTCAACTGATTGATATCCTCACTTCTGTTTTGTATAATAGTTTACTGGGAAGTTATATATTAAAATTGCCTATCTCATTATGTAAGTTCCAGGAAGAAACATCTGTCTTGAGAGTTCTCAAGCTCTCATACAGTAAGTGATACAGTAAATCATTCGGTGAATCATTCAGTGAGTACCTATTTCTTGAAGGATATGATTTGAACCAGGATCATTTATGTGGTCTGGATTAAGAAGTGGAAAAAAAAATAGCTACTTTTGTCACATGGAATCATCCAAGAGAAAATTTGAAGATGAATTTCAGAAAATTAAAAATGTTTTCTGATGTTAGGAAGCTATAATAAAATATGTGATTATGTCTTACTTGTTAGCTAGGGCAAGTGCAATCAAGCCCTGGGAAATCGACGGAGTTACACGTGGCCATTTTAAAACAGCTCCACTTTCCTCAAAGTGAGCGGAATTCTAAATAAGAGCCCAAATGCTGGTTTTCTATACCTAAAGAGAAGGACTCAACACAACTTGCAGTGGGAAGATGTCCAGCATAATTACTCTTTCTTACTAATTCCATTGGACACAATTCCTTGTTCCTGTGTGACATCTAATATGGATGTGTCCATTATTTTAATTTTTCTACTACAGAATATACTTTGCAAGTTCTACGCATTGAGTTATTTGGATTTTGACTTATTTTCTTTAAAAAAGATACATATTTATGTCTCATTACAAATAACATTTACAACTTCTCATTGACTCTAAACTTATGTAATTAAAATATCTCCCTGATGAGTTAATCAATGCATTTGGAATCAATTATTTCTGGCTATTTTGTGTGTGACCATAAGAGACAGGAAAAATCAATACTTGGCTTTGATGCACATTTTTTGAATGATGTAATCCAGCAACAATTTTAAATGTATATGCTCAAAGTTAAATCTGGATACTAATTTCTTAGGGTTTAATATTATAATAGTAATTAACAATCAAGAAACAGTAGATCTATTGTTACTACCATTGAAAAAAAATATACATCTCTACCCCATATGCATTCCAAATATAGCCTGTGATTAAGAGCAAGGCAGTCAGTATTTGGAGTTGATTTACCTTTCAGGATTTAAGTAAAATTCCATCGCAAAATCTCCATCCCAATATCTCTGGGGGGGTTCAGGTTATGGTAGTTAGTCAGAATGACATTTGTGAAGACATTCATTTTCTGTATTTCCTCTAAAGCTGTATCTCTGAAAGATTTTAGCTATTCTTATAACTCTCCTCTTTCTAACCCAGCTGTAAAAGAAATCCCTGTTCTTGATTGCTTTAACAGTCGATGGAGAAATGGAAAGACTTACGAACTTTAGGAGAACTTGATTTATTTAAGTGTTGTATGCATTCAGACCACGGTCCTGGTGAATATTGAGTGTTCCTCTTGCCCATGTCAGGGGGATAGCCTCGGCAGTTGGTTCCCCTGCCACTTCCACAGCTGCCCTCCACTGGAGCATTCTCAGGTCCATCACTAGAGCCTAGTCTTTCAATTATTTGCCTACATCCCTCTTCCTCTTGGATGCCTTCAGAAATGCAAAGTTATTATGCAAAGCTGCATAGCTCATTTTGTATATCACATTGAATCCTAGTAATGTTTTCTGGATACCAAGCAAAAGCAATATAAAGTCACATGCTATTATGAGAAAAATTATTTTCTGAGATAGTGTGGATGCTATCTTTGGATTAACATATTTCTTTCCCCACCAAAAATAAATAAATAAAATAAAAAGGAAAAAACTAGTTGTGCATTTCCCAAGGTTATAGAATCATAAATATATAATATGTGCCCATATATCCCACTTCTATACCATTTTATCCCACCCTTCTTCATTTCATCCATGTATAGCTAATTTCTGTTAAAAATGTAAATGTTCATATTTTCCCAAGTTTTGTATCAACTGTTGACTTGGTAATGCCCCTAACAGGCTATGCTCCCCATGGTTAACAATGAAATATTCTGTTGCCAGTCCTCACTTCTTTTTATTATTACTACCCTACTGACTGAATTTACCAACCCTCTGCTTCTAGGAAAATAATTTCTCCTTTGTTTTCTCTATAAACATTTTCTTCTGGTTGCTATGTCCATCAGGGCTTCTTTGGTAACTAGCCCTGGAGGTTACCCACACTTGATTTCAACTTCTCATTTTTTTTCAGCATCCTATATTTCCCCTATGGTCCCTCTCTTCCTTCTCTATTACTGTATTTATCATTTTATCCATAAAGCATTTATTCACTGCCGTGATCCCTCTGCTACAGCTAGCCAAACACATCCCAAATCTACATGCACAGTCTTGAGAGTTCCACATCATTCTTTCCATCTCTGCATTTCAACTAGCCATGTATGCTGTTTAAAGTATGAAGTACCAGTGGCGTTAATTTCTCACATAAGCTGTATTTTGTACTTATCTCTTTAATATCACTATTTTGTGTGGTAAATTTCTACAACCATCACAGTTGCTAAGACCTGAGTACTACATCCGGTAGTCTTCCCATCTTGCTCACCTATAGCATACTTTCTAATACCAATCAGCATCCAAAAATGTCCACTTAAATTTGCCTTCCTCTTCACGTAAGCTCTAGTATTTTTAACACTAATAAAACCAGAAGACATATTTACTGGGATAGTTTTTTTTTTTTATGCCAGTTAGATCACATTGCTACATGTGACCTAATATTAAACTTCCCATTTTGCTTTGGTCTACTAGAAGCACTTGAAGGTGTTTTATCCATGGCATTTGCCCCTCAGCAAGAAAACATATTTATCTCAATTGTTTGTATCCATATCTTCTGTGTAATAGCTCTACTCCTAGTATTTTCTCTGGAATGAACCTTTCTTCTGTGTCTACCATTCAAGCTGACCACTTCATTAACATTTTCTCAACATTTATTCATTCTCATTAAGCATATTCAGAACAAGTAGAATACAAAATGGCCACTCTTTAGTTTTATCTTTCCTCTGTGCATGAAAAATGATCACAAGACATCGGAGCTGATCTAGGAACCACAGGAGGCAGCTTTCAAGGGAAGGGGGTGAAAAAGCAGGTGCTATGAGAGGGGAATGAGAGATAATAGAACATGGAGGGTTAAAGGGGGTGGGGATTGGAAAGCCAGGATAGAGGAGGAGGGAATATGTGGAGGAGTAAATAACAATAAAAACCTTTGAAAAGCCAAATAGAGACCTACTGTTGTAAAAACATCCTAACACACACACACACACACACACACACACACACACACACACACACACACACACACACCATGTGTATGCACGCACACAATGTAACTTTAAATGGCAACAAGGGGAGGGACAATACCGGACACTGCAGCTATCAAACAAAAACCCGAGTCCTGGGACCAGGCTACCTCTTTTTAAGCTGTTAGCAGGTGGGATCTCACACACATCACTCCAGATATTACAGGCTACTGTCCTTGTCCTTAGTTCCTAACTTGATGGTTAGACCTTATTGCTAAAGACACCACATTCTTAACTCATAGAACATGGAGAAATCAAATTAATACTGACTGAGAAGCTTCAATCCTACTTGTTAGCTTTCACAGTGCTGGAAGAGTCTATGTATGCTAGCAGGGGAGGAAAGTCATCCACGATCTTACTCTGTGTGAACCGTGGGAGTTAGAATGACGACTACCATGACAGGTTATGTGCACTGGCACAATAGTGGCGCAGATGTTACAGGAGTAACTACTTGCTTTCGGTTGTCTTTAAAGCCTGTTCCACAAGAGAGAACGTGTGCCTTACACTATTAACTGTTCCCAAAACCCAGAGATGGTCAGGCCATAGGCCCTAGACAGAAACCGAATACTATTACTCTGAAAAAACACACATAGTAATAGAGTGCCCCTAAGTTCTTATTTTTATACCCAAAGATTAGTGTGTCTCTCAACCCCTATCAGAGAAACTTAATTTTTCAACTGATATCAATACAGAGTCTCACAACTGGTAAGTGTGTAGGGAATAAGACCATGGAGTATTCAGCTCTAAATGGGGCATCTATATCCACCCCCAAAGGTGAAGAGAGCATAGTGGAAGAAAGGGAGGAAAGATGGTAAGAGCCAGAGGTAGTGGGCATTTGTCAACCACGACACATGTCAAACATGTGTGCTATTGCACACATGAACTCACAGCCGCTGTGACTGCATGTATGAAACCCAGACATAACCAAACAAGCTAAAATCCTAGCATGATGGAGGAGGGACCCATGAAGTTCCATCCCTCACTGAATAACTACTGGCAATTAATGACTGCTGGGACAGGAAAAATCAACTTTCTGAAGGGATATTGTTCCTGAGAGGCTACCCTTACCCCAGTAGATTGCTCTAGGCCTGTGCATATGCAGGCAGCACCTAATGGACACAGTGGGTTAAAAACAGAACCCTTGGGGCTAGAGAGATGGCTCAGCAGATGAAGAGCTCTTGTTCTCGTAGAGAACCTGGATTCTGTTCTCAGTGCCTACATGGTTGCTTAAAATCACCTGAAACTCTAGTTCCATGGGATCCAGCACCTTCTTCTGGCTTCCATGGGTACCAGACACACACAGACAGGATACACACATAGATGTGGGTACTCACAGAAATATAATTAAAAATTAAATACATATTAATAAAACATCTATGTTGGGAAAGAAAAATGGTGGGGGGCCTAAGAGAGGAATTAGAGGTAAGAGACTGGGGGTGAATTTCATAAAAACATATAATACACAAGCATTCTCAGACAATAAATAGTTTAAAGTATAAAAATAACCTTTCTAAATGCAGTGCCTTCTCTACCTTATTCTGAAAACTTGTTACATTAAGCAGTCATGAGCACCCAACAGGTGTTGAATGTAGGTGAGCTAAAGTGTTAGGCAGTAACATATTCCATATGGTGAGTCATTTAGAATGTTCCACCTATAACCTGCTCTCCTACCCTATGTATTCCCCTTTAAAAACATAAAATAAAAAGCTGTGTTATTCATGTAAAATAAATGCTCTGAGCCAGGAAAGAGGAAATTCTCCCAGTCCCCATTCACCCTGAAGCCCACCCAGGCTGAGCAATGGAGAGGTGACACTCTGCATCAGCCAGCACGTCTTTAATTTCTCCCTGCTCCCTGTTCCCACTCCTATTATCTCTCCACTGCCACAGCTGCATTCTACTATTGTCAGTGGTGAAGATGAGACATCTCTAATTAGAGGGCAGGATAAATTGCTTTTATCTACTTTTAACATGCTTTTACATGGCACCTGGTACACAAGCCTTAGCTAGGCAGCCATAATTTGAAAAGCAAATGAATGTTCACAGAAATACGATACGTTTTTAAAAGAAAATTAGATATATAAAGTAGCAAACTCAACATGCTGGAGACTGCAGAGGTTTTGAGCTGTCATAGTCATGTGTATTTATGTATTAGAGTGAAATATAATCAGCAATCAGAGAGCCCATATATCCTGAAGAGTCCAGATTTAAAGTCTTGAAAATTTATCAGGGCGAGAAATAGGCTGGTGTTATACCCTTGACAGTCTAGAAGAAAGGATTTTTGAGGAAAGGCAGTAACAAAATATTCAACACAATCCTTGCTGATTTTTATGTATCTGTTCATTTGTATAATAAATATATCCATTCTACTTGAATTTCTGTTGCTAGTCTTGTATGTAAGCTTTATTTTTTATTTTTGGTGGTGTAGAACAATTTCCAAAATGAAGCAATTTATCAGTCTCTGAGACATAAAACAAAGACAAATCAAACACTGTTAAATCTATAGTGTGTGGGACAGCAAAGCCATTCTGCAAAAATATCTGACGTTTATTATTATCGCTTGGGACACGGATTCTACAGTTGCAAGCGAGTGCTCACATATATACTCCACAGGCTGCTCTCTGATCATTATCAGCGAAGGTGCATCAAGTGTTTTCAACTGGCAGCGTCCATCAAAGCCTGTCTGCTCTCTGTTCTGCGGCGCTCAGCCCTTCCTCTGGCATAGATAGGTCCTGTTACTGCTGTAAAAGCTCCTGTGCTGCCTGTAAACTTCCTGTCTTCCCTTAGAGGTTGCCATTACTTTCAGGCTGTACAAACTATTATCTCTAAATAACAACTGAGCTACGTTGCATATTTATGACCACGGGAGGACACAAAGCCAGCTGGAGTTCTTTAATGCAATGAGTAAAAAGGCTAAGAGGAAATGGTACAGTCAACACATGGATGCAGTGGGGAATCTGAGTCAGAATCTGAGGTTTCCCCAAATCCTGATATGTGTAACTCTTCTGCATTTGAAACTTATATATAACTATATATATAAACTTATATATAACTAACTTTCTTTCTTTTTCTTTTTCTTTTTTTCTTTTTCTTTTTCTCTTTCTTTCTTTCTTTCTTTCTTTCTTTCTTTCTTTCTTTCTTTCTTTCTTTCTCTCTTTCTTTCTTTCTCTCTGTCTTTATTTCTTTCATCTCTGTCTTTATTTCCTTCTTTCATCCATCTGTCTTTCTTCCTTCTTTTTTCTCTTTTTCTTTCTTTTCCTTCCTTTCTCCCTCCTCCTCCTCGTCCTCGTCCTCGTCTTCGTCCTCCTCCTCCTCCTCCTCCTCCTCCTCCTCCTCCTCCTCCTCCTCCTCCTCCTTCTTCTTCTTCTTCTTCTCTCTCTCTCTCTCTCTCTCTCTCTCTCTCTCTCTTTTCTCTCTCTCCTTCTGGCATACTAGAACAAGATGGCACTTTTTTTCAGGAAAAATAAGAGATATAATTTTTAATTTTATTTTTATTGATAAAGATCTTTGCATTATGTCCATGCAATGTCAATGGAGTCCAGAGTATGGTTTCAGTTGGCCAGAAACTAGAGTTATAGATGGTTATAAGCTGTTGTGTGGGTGCTAGGTACCAAACCTGGGTCCTCTGGAAAAGCAGTCAGTGCTCTTAACCACTAAGCCTTCTCTGCAGCCCCAAGATTATATATTAGCAGTATCTCTAGTTTAAAAAAATTGGGCTGGGTGGTGGGGGCATATGGAAGACAGAGGCAGGTGGATCTCTGTGAGTTTGAGGCCAGTCCAACTTCCAGGACAGCCAAAGCTACATAGAAAAACACTGTCTAGAAAAAAAATTAATAAATAAATAAAAAATATGGACCATGAGCAATGGACCAGTGCTTTCTGCTATATAATATTACATTTACCCGAGCCAGAGTTTTCTTTTTACATATCATGTTAGTTACTTGCTCAAATGATTAGATAGTACTGTGATTCCCATGAATGTGATAGCAGTGATTCCTGACCCTCTTGTGCTGAGTTATAACCTTGTCACTATTTCTGATCACAATGGAAAGGACATGTCATGGTTGATGGGGATTTTCTAGTTCTTTTTTTCTGCCTTGGCAATCAATAATGGTCAATATCGTGACTGATCTCAGAGTGAAAAGAAAGTGAGGAGCTCAGAATTGCCCCTACCTAGCATGAAGCATGAGCAAGAAAGAGTCAGTTGTTTTAAGTCATTGGATTTAGTGCTTTTTGCTACTGCAGTGTTCGCCAGCCCACCGGGTTCTAATGCTATTCATGTGCATTTCGTCCTTAGCACCACTCTACCTGCTTTAACTTGTTAATTTAGTTCACTGGGTACACTTGGACTGTTACAGTTACATCTACCTTATCTTTCCTCTTTATCAGGCTACAATTTTTGTGTAGGCAGAGACATCTCATTTATACTATTTGTAGCTTGTAAAATGTGGTCTTTGACTGCAGACAATACTGTTGATTTAAAGTGAATGACTTTACCCGAATTTGACACTTCAGCTCTTGTGTTCAGATTGGGAGTGAGTGAGTGCTTGCATTGATTGTTCTTAAGGATCATTATTTGGATCTCTGCCTCAAAGTTAAAAGACAAAAGTGATGAAATTTAAAACAGTAAAAAATAAATTCAAGTTAGCAGGTTTTATAATAGCCAGCTTTGTGGCATCTGCTAATTCAGCTTGGCAAGTATGTATTAGTTCTCCACTTGTGTATGCCACAGTTGCAGACACTGAGAAATTAAGAGTATTGAGAATTCTTGAGGAATTAACAGGGTCACAGCAAGTGCTATAATGAGTTATGTTTTTATCCTCATGACAAATTAAAAATATCTACTTGGTAGACATATTGCAGAGGTTGATGAAAGTGTTATTTGTGTATGTAATAGGAATCTCATATGTATATACGTTATATATGTGTGTGAGATTTTTGTTTTTGTTGTTAATATTTGAGGCAGTGTCTCATTATATACCACAAACTATCTTTGAACTCACTACCTTGTTTCAGATTTCCAAGTGTTGGGATTATAGGCAGACAACACATACACACAAATTTATAATGTATGAATTTTTTGAATTTCAAAGCATTTCATAAATGAGAACATAAAATATTCTTTTATAAATGTTGAATAATATATTTTTACCAATAATTATCTACATTAAAGAAGATATTCTAGGTAATTTGTTGGCTTGTTTCTTTTGACAAGTATAGAGCTTCTAAGATGGGAGTTTGGGAAGGGGATTTGAGAGTCTCATTATATTGCCCAAGCTGGTCTCTAACCCATGATGTTTCTACATCTACTTCCGTAGTGCTAAGAGTCCAGGCATTGCCTTTACACCTGACTAAGGAATAGAAAACCTTGAACTCTTTAAAGCTATTTGTTAGCCATTATAAAATTTAGGACTCTGAGTGTTTGGTTTAGGGAGAATATCTGTGTTAAAAATAATAGCTCAGCCGGGCAATGGTGGAGCACTCCTTTAATCCCAGCACTCGGAAGGTAGAGGCAGGCCGATCTCTGTGAGTTCAAGGCCAGCCTGGTCTATAGAGCTAGAGATCCAGGACATGCACCAAAACTACATGGAGAAACCCTGTCTTGGGGGGAAAAAGCAACAAACACATCTGTTGTTGGTAGAATTCAAGTTCTAATTTAAAATTTCAAAACTGACAACAGTTTTGTGGAGATAGAATGGAATTAGAGTGTCCCTGAAGAAGCAGAAATTTCATGTGAGTCTCATAGTGACATTTCATGGAGGATAGAGATAATTAAGAAGGCATGTCCATGTATGAATGGAAGAGTTTCTGAAACTGAGGCTTTCTTTCTACAGTTGATGAGGTCTATAAGGATTATTTAGGGAAATCCTATCAGAACAATTGTGGCTCTCCAGCAGCATGCTCTTTAGGGACTATTGAACCAGAGGAGTACTGGGCCAAAGCTCAGGGCTTGCAAGCATGAGGCCCGAACTTCAGCTCCCAAGAATGGAGAAGAAGAATGGTAAGCAAGTAAAAAAAAATTACCCAAATATTCTTTGTTGTCATTTGACTTTAGAAATGTAACACTTTCCACCTTCTGCATAATAAGGGCCATGGCACATTTCATACCACGTGTTTTGCAGAAAAACTGTCATTTTACCAAAACTCCGATTTCCCATTTGATTGGTATCACAATGGCCAATATTCTAAATTTTCTACAATAGGCTCAGTCATTTCCCATAGAAGACTCACTCTGTGTACCCACACCTGTACAGCTGTAACTTTTCTTCCGTAATATGAGATACTTGGTTCTCCTGAGTGGTTTTTACACCCAAATTATTTTTTGGTAATTACTTCTAGTTTTCAAATTTAACATTAAATTCATAAAGGTACCCACTCATAAACCTGCTTCTTCCTTAATCTATGTAGTTCAATTTGCATGTAATAATATATATTTTTTAATAATAGCTACTGAGAAAGAACACTTAAAACTTGATTTGTTTGTCTTAAAATTTTTGAGTGGCCCTTATAAATTTAAAGTTCTGTTTCATTTGTTCATATTTCAGGTTTTTGATTAGCAAATACAATTTGTCTGAGTTGTTAAATTACAGTTACAGAATGATTACATAAACTTTACAGATATGATGAATCCTATATTACTTTCAATATTTTACTACTCTTTGATAAATCTCAGTCTCAACTTTCTAATAAATCTTGCAACTTAAATTCATCATTCACTCATGTATTTAAACTGAAACACTTCAGAGGATACATTCTCAAATATTGTACATCTAAAATATCAAAATAACAGATTATTCTGTCATAACTAATGGAACTACAAATTCAGTTCAGTTCATTTCTTCATTTCTGTATTTAACCCCATGTTTTCTTAGGCTTATAAACAATTCATGTAGGAAACCATCCATTTCATTGCAAATAATTTGGAGATTTTCTTTCCAGGTTTATTGGATTTGCCTCCTCAGTTCACAGGGATGGTTTATCTAGATTCATTTCTTTGTTTCTTTGTTCCTTTCTTTCTTTCTTTTTTTTTTTTTTTTTTTGAGACAGGGTTTCTCAGTGTAGTTTTGTTGCCTGTCCTGGATATTGCTCTGTAGACCAGGCTGGCCTTGAACTCACAGAGGTCTGCCTGGCTCTGACTCCAGAGTGCTGGGATTAAAAACATGCGCCACTACCACCCAACCTAGAATCATTTCTGTAGACAGATATCTGGGACCTTGTCTACATGAGCAGACGTTGGAACAGCAAATGAAGCCATGTGTGGCTTGGAGTCTACAGTGAAGTTTGATTTCACCAAATTCATTTTGTTAAAATTGATCTCCCGCTTAAATTTTTTAGTTCATTTCCTTCATATTGTAGTTGGATTAAGAAGAATTTCTTTGGTTCCTCTGAGGTGCTGAATATGTAAATCTGAACTCAGCATTTTTTCTTGTACTTTTATGGTTCTGTATCAAACATTCTAAGATCATTCCAACTTCAAACAACATCACCAAATGACATAATGTTGTATAATAAAGTGTAAGAGAGAAAGTTGCTATCATTTTATGTTACCATGAACCATATTCTACTGAAATCCAATATATTCTGTGACAGCATATGAACAAAACAAAGTTCTTTTGTTCAAGGAAGAAGCCAAGCAAAGAAAAAGCTTGCATGAAATGCATAAGTGCAACTCAAACTGATAAGAAAGGAGATCAGGGCCTCTGCTAGGGTTATCAATGTATTCTGCTCAAAGGAAATGCTTGGGTCATTAAGTATTTCAAGCCACTGTGGTGCTTTTTTTTTTTCCCCCCGGAGCTGTGGACCGAACCCAGGGCCTTGGGCTTGCTAGCGCTCTACCACTGAGCTAAATCCCCAACCCCGTCACTGTGGTGCTTTTTAGTAGGTAATGAGAGACAGTGGTTCTCAAGGTCAGGGTTGGATCAGTTTCTTCAATAGCATCACCCTGGGGACTTGTTAGAAATACAGGCTTAGAACCTGAGACCTACTGTAGCAGAAACTGTAGAGGGTGGGAAGAGACTCTAAAAGCTAGATAAAATAAATTCTTTTGGTGACTGATGTAAGTTAAAATTATAAATCATTGCATTAAAGAGTATTAAGTTATATAAAGGTTGATATTATATTACCCTAACAAACAATCATGTTTCAAAGTGAAGTCATATATAAACAATACAAAACTATAAATACTTTTGTAGATGACTATGGATTCCTCTGCAAAAAAAAACACATATTTTGGCTCTAGATATTGAAATCCATTGTACACTAACAAGAAAGTAAAAAGATTTAGTATCAGATCTCTCAAATTTTCATAGATCAAATATTGCTTTCAAGTATCCTTGATGATTCTGATGGCACTAGATGACCTACTGCAAGACAAACATGAATGACTTGAAGATCAAGACCTTTGAGCTGTGTCCTTTATGCCAAGCTTGGCTCCTAAAAGCACAGGGTAAAGTAAAATGAAATATTATTTTACAGGTTTATTTTCTTTTTATAAAATAACAAATAGCGGTAGAATGAATGGGCCTCCCATCAGACAATAACTTCTGTTGTGACGTCCTTGAGATCAATCCTATTATAAGTTAATAACATGTACTGCATGGATGAAGGCATGAGTATCTTAAGCAAATTCAACTCCATGCAAAACTATGGTCTTCAACGTTTTCTGCTATAGTTATCAAACTCTGAGGCAATCAAGAACATTTCCATAGACTGCTTCCTCTACCCTTTTGATACCAAACTGAACTAAAGAAATAGTAGTTCTGAGATTTAACATGAGAGATGGGATGAGAGAAAAATCATCTGCTCTCTCTATTGATTCAAGAACCCAGTAATTTCTCTTATAATGACTAGCCTTGGTAACAAGACTAGGACTTGACAATCACCTATTACTACTTGACTCTTCAGAAAGAAAAGACATCTATTCATAAATTTCTGTTAAAAATTGTGAGATTCATGCTTTGTCACAATTTGTTAACTAAAATTTTCAAAGCCAACTTATGCTTAGCATGCATGGTAAAGGAGTGGGTATTGTTTCCAAGTGCCCATCTCCATTTCTAAAGCAGGTCATTTGGTGCATACGAATTATGACAGTGTGATTGTGAACACAATTTCTTTCCTCTGTAATGTGCAGATTTATACCTGTGCATAAACACCTATATTAATGATCAGATTTAAGGACAAAGGCACCTTAATCCAAATTGGGAAGAAGCATTTCTGGGGGTTCAGCATAACTCTTCAGAGGTTGGTAGATTGCTGTGACTAATTTACTGTGTGCTAATTCATGTGGAGTTAAAGACAGAAGAAAGTTTGAGTTGCTTAATAGTAATTACTGGAGGTTAGAATTTAACATTTCTTTTCAGGTTCATTTGTAAAATGTGGGACCTGTTGCTTGACTTAGGGAGTTTTCATGGGTTGTCATTCCTTTGAGGGACTATATCAAGAGCATAAAAAGGAACAAAGTAAAATTTTACTTCAGCCTTGAAAGCAGAAAGTATGGAACACTCTAAAGTTCGCTTATGATCTTTCTTTAGATGTACCCTGATTAACTCTTCCAATACAGTGGTAGTTAGGCACAGTCATGGACATATATATTAGCAAACAGGAAACTCACATCTACATTGTGAAAAGGGATTTCTCTGTTTTCATATAATAATCTTCCTCGAAATACATTAGATAAATATAATTTTAACATTTAAAATAAAATGTGTTCAGTAGATATCAACATAGACTGTAGGAATGAAATGAAAATAACAATAAAAAGTACTTACTATACTTTGAATCTTAAAAATGTCCCATAGGTCCATGCTTTGAATGCTTGGTCCACAGCTTATAGTGTTATTTTAGAGGACTTGTAGGACCCTGACAAGGTGAGGCATCACTGGTGGAAGTCAGTCATTAATGGCCAGTCTTGCATGGTTATAGTTAGACTCATGTCAGCCACACTCTGCTTGTTGCTCTGTATCCATGGGAAGACCTTTGCTACATGCCATTACTAAGCGCCTCCCTGATGCCTTCCCTGACATAATGGACTGAAATCTCTCTAAAGCCAGGAGACAAAATGAGTCTCTAAGCTTCTTCCCTAAGTTTCTCCTGCCAAGTATATTTTCACAGCACCAAGAAGATACCTAACATAGTACCCCTATTTAAATTATAGTTCCCAAGACACAACAGTGAATTAACTCCTCAGTAGACAGAGCATAATGTCACTAGCTGTGGCTATCATGATGATAATTTAATAAATACCATAAGAGTATGTAACAGTGCTAAAGCATTTTATAAGAAATATATTATCAACTGACATACTAGCCAAATATTATTGGGACTCTATGGAAGATACATCTGACTTCCTGTGATACCTCTTTAATATGGAATTGTTTCCTAGAAAATGTCACCACTCCAAAGGAATATATTCCTCTGTTAGTAAGTCTTCTATTGTAATATCAAGGCTACTTCAAGTCTTGATACACCTTAAATAACAGATTTCTGTATCATGTACAAGCTAATTCCCAGGGCAGCCTGAGCTCCCAGCTCTTCACAGCCATAAGCTGAAAATTAACAGCAATTTTTCATTGTGACACTGGATTCCCAACTGAGCTCATAAGTGTTGCAGGAAAAATACACCATGATATGATTTCTGTATGTCTATAGATTTTTTTTGGAGTTTTCAAAAAGACAGAGCATTTTTCAGACCACTTACATAAATACAATGATATTCTAATAGAGGGAAAATTATCATTATATTTCATTTAAATGTTTAAGAAAGGAAAACCTTGTGGCACAAATTTAAACTAGTACATTGTTTTCTTGATTTGTGGAGTTTGAAGAGACATTGGATGAATAGCCCCCCCATGCAATATTTCATGTACATTCTAAGGTCTGTGAAATTTCTATAATGCAGCCAAGTAAGCTTTGCCTCGGGTTTGACATCTTCTGTTTATTAGCAGAATTCTGTGCACCTGCTCAAGCCACCTGCACATTTTAACTTAGCATTTGAAAGCAACTTCAATCAAGTACGCATTAGCACACAGATCACCATCTAGTGCATTAAGGATTTAAGGCTCCATTCATGAATTGCTTAGAAAGATGGATGTTCCTGCCTCCTTGTTGCTCCTCCAGTCCCACCGCCTTGTGTAGAGGATTGTCTATCACGGTAGAACAGTAGCTTAGCCTTACTGTCAAGAGGAATTAGGGTGTTATTTAACTCTTGGGAGGCAAAGCCATAAGACTCATAGTCTGTTGTTCATAAGACAACATGAATTTTATTTGTGATTATAAATAGGCATGTTTTCAAAAGGAAATACCCATCAATCATGAGAACATGAACTTTGTGCATGACAAGTTTCCTTTTCATTTATAATAGCAGCTACCAAGTCTGTTTCCTATAGGTATCAGGGGAAAATGTTCTTTTTATTTTTTACATACATTCGGATTTACTGTTACTGTATGCTATCTCAAAATATTTTTTATTTATTTTTCAAGTACAATATGATCCATTAATAAATAGTTTAATTTTTATATTTCTGTAATTCTCTCACCTCTCTTCCTTCATCTTTACAAGTTTCATCAACTAGCTTCTTTTTTGGAGGTTTGGCTTTTGTATTGATTTACTCAGCAAATGATTTCGAATTATCATCTTCCCAACAGTAATATAAGTGAGAGAAAGCAGCATTCGCCCACATGCAAAAACATCTTCCGTTTTGACAATCTGAGGGAATTCGCTGCTGGCTTCTCTGGTGGGAAGAAGTCAGAGATGATGCATAGCATGCATAGAACAGCCACCCCAAAAATAAAGAGCTTTCCTGACCCAGATGTCCATGGTGTCACCACTGAAAAACTGTGGTCTAGACAAATAAGATAAGTAGACATGCATAGGCTCACTTATATATCAAGCCTGGGAACCGAGCAGACCTTGGTTGGGGCATCCAGATCCTTGAGTCCTAACCATGTCAGCTAAGTCGGCTGTTTTCTTCGTTCTTGCTCTTCTTCAGAGAAGCCACCACAGAAGTAGACATTTGTAAGATGCCTGTCCTTCTTAGGATTTACCTCTTTGTAAGACACACAGATATTTCTGATGGTCATTATGTAATACTGGAATTGTCTAATCACTGTGAGCAGAAATGACATACTGGATACACTAATACACCCAAGTTTTAAAATCAGTTCTTAGAACAGATTGTAATCTAGTACTAGTTAGTGGAATGAGAATATCTGAGAAAGGTCATCTTAATTAATGGGAACACAGTCTATACATATTGAGGGTTCACTAGATGTAATCCTCCTGTTAGTTTTTAATTCATTGTTCACTTCATCTTTTTCTTTGTTTTTAAATCATTATGAGGAAAATTTTATAAGTCTTTGAATTTTGAAAACAAGAAGTACAAATTAGGGTGCAATTCATGAATTGCTCTAAATTCCACAACTAGTGAGTGTGGGAACCAGTGCTCACATCCAGGTGTGTGACTCTGGGCCACACTCCTCTCTCTCTGCTCTCTTTCAAAATAGTTGGTGCAGTCATAAAAATGTCATGGTGCTTTCCTTGAAGATAAAAATCATGTTCTGTAAATAAAATGGAACAAACAATGGTCTAGAAAAGTTTCTGCAGTCTAGAATATACTGGTGAAATTAGTGCATGTAGCTAAGATGAAGGGAACTTTGTCATTGTCTTGAAGGTCATAAACCCTGAGAGAGATGGGGGGGGGCAGTGACTTCCAGTGGTCTCAATGGGTATAATAAGTACTTGTATTTCAACTGAATGAGAAAAAGGCTTACTTTATTTAAAAAAAAAAAACTGGAATAAAAGACAAAAGAAAGTAAATTTTTAAAGTGAAAAATAGCATTGCTTTATTATAAATCTCTGCATTGTATGAGACTTTTGAAAATTAACTTATATCTAGTATTGGAGAACTTTGATATAGTCTTGGAACTAAACATTTTGGAGAAACTGACACAGCTTGCATTAAATAAATTCTATGTTGGCCTTACCTATCCAATCAAACAAGAAAATAATGTGCCTATACTTTAGCTCCCCAATATATAAAATATTTTCAATAGTGACCTTAGAAAAATTGTTTTTAATTTCTGGTCAAAGTAACTCAATTGTAATGTAATTGGTCTTTTTCTTATTCAGATTATATTCCAATGGTTTATTCCTCCTTTAAAAAAGAAATAAACTTATAGCAACTTTAAAATATATTTTCTCCTCAATTCACAAAAAATTTAGTATTTTGAGAGATGGACAATTTTAAGGAAGTTTATAAAAATGTCTAGTACTTAGCATAGAAACATTGCTTATATTGGGAATATAATACATTATATATAAAGGGAATGTGTTCAGTGAATATTGAAAATTTTGGAAAATCTTCTCCAAATTTAAATGAATTGACCTATATTGTTTTCTATGATGCGAGAATTTCCCTTTTACAGATGCAGAAAGGGTCAATAACCAGAATCTCCAAATGGGATTTGAATCTCAGTCCTCAGACAGACTATTTTTTCCATATCTTTTTCTTGTGCATATGTGCAGTATGTAGGTATATGTGCATGTGTAGGGGCATAAGTGTATATATATATATATATATATATATATATATATATATATATATATCCATCCATCATTCCCCTCATCCATTTACTTTTTCACATCCCTTTTATACCTGCACACACAAACCCGCAAAATGTACAGCTTCCTAATTTTTAACTGTTGTTGTTACATATTCATATAAGTGAATCCACATATGTGACTTGCTGAATCCTTTCAGTACTGCCTGCATATGTATGCTTCTGGGGCTGACCACTGCTGTTGGATAACCAGTCAGGGGCTCACCACTAGGGAAGACTAATTTTCTGTCTCTTAGCTGTTGTTAAGGCTTGTAGCTCTTTATCCCGGGGTGGACTCCATGAGACCCATTTACTTGGATGCAAACTTGTTGGAATTGTTCGGGTTTTTAGGCAGTCGTATTGGTACTTCACAGGTGTGGCTCCCCTGTCTCAGGTGGAAGGCATGAGTTCCTAGTAGACTCCTAGTCCTCTGGCCCTTTCCCGCCTCTCTTCCATGACATTGCCTGAGCCTTGAGTAGAGAAGTTGTGTAGATATATAAATTGGGGCAGTTTTTGGTAACTTCGCCTGGACGTTCCTCCCTCTGGTGTGGAAAGTACCGAGAGCTCTGTGAAAGCAAAGCAAATCTAATAACTTTGCAGACGTTTTTGCCTGCCCCAAACCACTCTTCTAGTTTTAATCCTTGTGGAAACCAGCTCTCAGACTAATTTTCAAGTCAGCCAGCGATAACCATCATTCACCAGTTTCTCAGCCTGCGCTAATCTCTGTCATTTGGCACAGTGGCTGGAGACATTGTTTGCATTCTGCATTCTGACTCCACTATCTGAAGTTTTGATCTTCGAGCTGGACTTATATCAAGTGATTTAAGTTTATTCAAATGTCCAGGACTATCACTAGGACAGCTCTGGTCCTACTTAGTCATCAGAAGATCTGGCTGCTCTGCTGTGTCGTAGCACAGGATAGCACTGGGCGAACACTCTCTACCTTTCCTGCTCACAGAACACATCGTGGGTTTCCTCCCTCGCTGTAGTGCAGCAGATGGGGGCTGCACCTTCCGAGGGAGGGGCTTTCGGGCTTTAATAACTTTGCCAGGACCAGGGAGTAGTATTTCACTGTTTTTTTCTTTTGGGTTTATTCTACCTGGAAATAGGAAAAACAGATTAAAAAATGCCCACAAAATATATGTGCACAGTAAAAATTATGACAAGAATGCTCTCCAAGATAAACATGCTGTGGTTCCATTTCCTCAGGGACACTGGCACTGGCTTTCAGAGCTTGGAAATTCTGGCTTACTACTTTGAATTATTCATGAATCAATGGCTTAAACTGTAACTGATTCAAGAAAAGTTAATAGCAAATTTCTACTATAGAAATTCTATGTGTTTGTTCAGAACTAAGTTAAATTCTTAATCAAAGTATCCAAGAAAACCTCTCTTTCTTCTCCCATGTAGACATTTAGATAAATTGTTTATTTTCAAATCTGACTTTTTTAGATCAAATATTCCTGGAGAAACTGCATTATTAATCGCCAGCTAAATCATGAACTAAGAAAATCATGTGGGGGAAAAAAGCAAGATAGAAACATGAAAATTTATAATGCCCTCCAGTTCCTTCTTTTGGAGTAAATGTAATTTGAAGTGAATAGTCTCCATGCATGAAGAGTACAATGCTTTTGCTCCTTTAAATCTGACAAGTGTGTGTGTGTGTGTGTGTGTGTGTGTGTGTGTGTGTGTGTGTGTGTGAAAGTCTTTGTAGTCTTTTCAAATGCTTCTTCCAAAGGGAAAAACTAGCATGGTTCCCCTGCATATAACAATGAAAACATGACCAGAAGAGAATCCAATGGACCTCTTCAGCTGTACAGTGAAGGGTTTGAGCAACCAGGGCCTTATCTTTAACTCCTGTTCCTACTCTCTACTCCTGGAAATAAAATAACATGAATGCTCTTCGAGATAAGTTCATGCTCTATGGAGTCCACAGTGGAGATGATTCACAGCCACGCTGAAGAAGAAAAATCAGTGATTTGAATTAGTTTGCATTGTGCATTGTGAGTAGGCAGAATTATTTCTGGCATTGGCATTAGCATGCTGAAATGAACCTTTCATGATGATCACATGGTGATATACTCTTACTGGGAACTGATAAACTTTCTATAAAACAGATGTATAGAGGTCCATGTGCTCCTAATCCATGCCCCAACTTTTAGATCTCTCCTTTATGCTTTCAGGCTCTACCTCTGTCTCAGTACAACAGGACAAGTCTACCAAACACCATGATATCTTTGGTTCATGGGAATAAAAAATATCTAGCCTATCATTCAAATTCACATACCAATCAGAATCATAAAAATCCCAAGCCAAGATAAGGCATTTCTAATAGCCTATCTACAACTGAATATTTAATGCTTTTTTAATATTTAACTATCACTATCACTTTGAATCTTCAGAAAAATTTTATTAGATTATTAGAATGATATGTAGGCTGGGTTAAATAAAGTATAAACTATTATCTATTTCACAAAAGTATTTCAAGGACCTTTAAAGTACAAATTTGGAAGAGCAAAAATACATTAGTAAGTCTTTCTTTCCATCTTGTTGACATAGAGAGAGAGGAGGGAAGTGAGTACTTCATTTAAAAATGTGTAACAGCAACACCCTAAGAAATACACCTTAAAGAAAGAGTAAGGTAGTGTTTTCAATAACCCTGACAGACATCTTCGATCTTGTGAGTGTTGACTCATTCTTCCCAATGCATTACAAGGACAGGGCAACCACAAATACAAGCAATAGCCAGGTGGCACTTACCTTCAATCACACTGGTACGGTCAGGATCTGAACCTGTTACAGGCTGAAGGCTGCAGCTGGCACATAGATTCTTGCCTAATGAGTAGATTAATCACTGAGAGATTTGTGATCTTGTGACATTGTGAGAGGTTGGAGAAACTCAGAGGCAGGTGGAGCTAGTTGGGGAAATAGGCTACTGAAGGTGTGACTCTGAAGGGACACCTTGTTCTGGTCATTTCCCATCTCTCTCTGCTACTGGTTACCATGAAGTAAGTAGTCCTCTTTTTACCACATAATAATCAAAATTATATCCTGCCTCACCATTGTCTAAAAACCAATGGAGCAATCCAACAAAGGGGCTGAAATCTATTAGCCCATCAGACAAATATTTCCTCCCATATTTTTTCATATTTTATCACATTGGCAAATATTGACTTACATTCACACTCTAAATTTTGGGGACCTCTCATCTTCTGTAGTAGTCTTTCTAGCTGAATATTGTGCCCATCACACCCAATCCCTCTTTACAGTATTTAACTCAACACTAAAAACACAAACCAACTGCCATTTCTATATGAAGGTGACTGAAAACACCATGGGTAGAACATGACTCACCTCTGAGCTACAAAGACAACTTCTTAATAGTATATACCTTTCTTGCTACTAGATTATTAACTTTTAACCTTTTGTGCTTCACCTTGCACCTCTATTACCTGGTATAATTGCTTAGCATGTATTTGCTTCTCAATAAATTCATGGAAGTTAAGTAAGTGATTAGAAGAATGAGTAAATGAGAAAAAATGAAGGTAGGTAGTTTTACTTAAAAGTGTATCCTAGTCAGATGTGGTAATGTGTGTCTTTAATTCCAGACCTCTGGAAATGGAGGTCAGCCTGGTCTACATAGTGAATTCCAGGACAGCCAAGGCTATGTAGTAAGACTTCATTTCAAAACAAACAAAACAAAAAAGTGTTTTCTAAGAGGCTTTTCCAAGTATTTGACCTTTGTATGTAGAGAACAAGCCATATCTGACCTTCCTCAAATGAGATCCAACCTAGAGAAATGTAGTACTCTAGATGATAAAATGGTGAGAATGATAACAATGTGTAGCATGCTTATTCACCAATGAAGCAATGTTTAGATTCCTCTATATGTGGTGGAATAAACTGCTCTAGTCTTTTTTGAAAGCATTTTGATAGACTGTATTTTCTATACCTAAGATAGGCTTGTGCTTTGTTGGGTTGGTTGGTTTGTTTTGATACAGGAATTTCCTCTGTAGCCCAGGGTCCCATAACCCACTATTTAACTGCCTTAGTTGCTTTTTTGTGACTGTGATAAAAAAAAAATCTTGACAAAAGCAATTTAAGGGAGAAAGGATGCATTTTGGCTCACAGTTCGAGGTTTCTGTCTATCTTGGTAAGGAAGTTGCAGCATCATGACCTTGAAGCACCTGGTTTCATTTCACCCACAGTCAAGAAGCAGAGAGCAAGGAACACCTGACTGTTCTCAGTCCCCTTTCTTCATTTGTATAATCCAGAATCCCAGCCAAGGATTGGTGGGTGAACAGTAAGTCTTCCAAACTCAATGAACATAATAACATGACATAAGCACCCACGCGCTTGTTCAGAGGCCCATTGAGAGTCATCGCTCTATCAAGTGGACAGAACTAAGCAACTGAGAGACCATGGCTGGCTTTGTAACCACAGAATTCCTTTTTCCACATCCTCACAAGTGCTAGGATTACAGCTGTGGGCCACCATGTGTGGCTAAGATACATAACATATTTTTTGTACATAAGGTTTTAATGAGCACTAATTTCTGCTTTAAACAGATAAGTAATTATTAACAATGGAAATATAATAAGTTCACTTAGTGAAATTTTTATAATATGTAGAAAATGCTAATAATATTATATAAGAAAAGAAAAACTTTACATATACTATCAGCATGTTTCTCTAAAAATATGTGTGTAAAATGCTGGTACAACAAAACATATGGGAGCCTTTTCATTTTTTTTTTTTTTTTTTTTTTTTTTTTTTTTTTTTTTTTTTTTTTTTTTTTTTTTTTTTGGTTTTTTGAGACAGGGTTTCTCTGTGTAGCTTTGCGCCTTTTCCTGGAACTCACTTGGTAGACCAGGCTGGCCTCGAACTCACAGAGATCCGCCTGGCTCTGCCTCCCGAGTGCTGGGATTAAAGGCGTGCGCCACCACCGCCCGGCTGAGCCTTTTCATTTATTAACTATTCTAAGGATTTTGTTTGTGTGTGTGGTTTTCTCTAGAGCAAATTTATGCTCTTTCCTTTAAAGAGTCAGGTTTTAAAAATGTGTAACATACTATCAATATTCAAGATAGTCCTCTGCATGGGCTTCTAAAATGTTAAATTGGTGATGAAATCGAAAATAGCAGAGGTTTTATACTTTTCTGAGGAAATTTTGAGCTTCAATTTGTTTGTGGATAGCAAATGTCTTAGGGTTTCTATTGCTGTGGCGAGACACAAGAGCCACGGTAACTCTTATAAAGGAAGACATTTAATTAGGACTGGCTTACAGCTTCAGAGGCTTAGTCCATTATCATTATGGTGGGAAACATAGCAGTGTGCAGGCAGACATCCTGCTGGAAAAGAAGCTGAGAGGGCTATATCTTGATCCATGGGCAGCAGACTGTATGTATATATGGGGCATAGCTTGAGCATCTGAGACCTCAAAGCCCACCTTCACAGGACACATTTCCCCCAACAAGGCCACACCTCCTAACAATGCTACTCCCTATGGGCCAAGCATTCAAGCACATGAGTCAATGGAAGCCATACCTATTGAAACCTCCACAACAAACAATGTGGCTTTCAATTGGAATACATTTGCTCTTACCAACTTTATTGGCCGTGGCTCTGTGTTCTATAAATTATATTTCTTAAAATAAAAATTTTGTCACTATAAATGAATAAGTTTGAAGACTATAATTTTGGCTTGATCCATTTAAATAGTGGGTAGGAAAAAATGAGACTCAGGAAGTTTTAGCAGACAGGTTAAAACACTGAACTTAATTGAACTGATGTAGAAACCTTGTAAGCTTTTTGATATTCCAAGATGAAAATTCTTCAAGACACACATAAAGACGTGCTTTGTTTACTATTGCACCAAGTGCCAAAGTAAATCAGACATTGCTCTGAACTCGATACATCATTCTGTCCGTCATCCTAACCTACAGTTGAATGTGACTCATCAGGACCTGTTTTCTTACTTAAGTCACCTATGATGATCTTATGTTCAGAATTTGTTTTGAGAGGTAAGTTCCCTTTTGAGTAAAATCTAATAACCTCAATAACACCAACTTATCACTTTTCCCCAATTTGAGAATATAAAATTGGTACACTTATATAAAATATAATTTCCATTATCAAACTGCAGTATGATGAAATACAATTTCTGAATTTAGGAGGAATGATTTTTATAACACACAATGTATCCATTTTAGTGGTGCTGTCCAAGGAAGTTCATCACATCCATATACTGGTACCACGTGGCTACCACAGACAGAGAACACATACATTGCCCATAAATTTCCCTCATCCCATTTTCAGTCAACCTCATCTGGCTCCAGATTCAAGGCAACCACTGATCTCCTTTTGGTTGCCATAAATTCTTTGCCTTTTAAATACTTAGCTATTATTGAGGTTGCTTTCAAGTTACACTGAAGGCATCCATTTAAGATGATGTTGTGTAGGTTGTACTTTCAATGTGAATACACAATTAGGCAATAGGTGGCATTTGGTATTTAGTTATGAGACCCCAAAAATGCTAGAAATGTCTGAACCTCGGTACATCAACCCAACAGCTACAGGATTGCCTGCAGGGAAGGTGACCTCTGCCCTTAATACTAGAGTGTGCTAGATCCTTTCATAGGCTATCAGGCTTTTTCCTAGCTGGGATTTTATGTGAAAGAAAGTGCACCTCTTCTCTTTTTCATTATAAAATGTATTTTAAAATGTGATCCTTAATAAAATAGTGGTTCTGCTTCCAAAATGATAGTAGAGATGGCCTGTAACATGTCAGGTGAAGGAAATCTATGACCAGATAGGAAATGACTCAGCTTCTCTCTCCAACTCTTACATTAAAATATTGCCAATTGGTTGTCAAGATTTTCTCCTACTGCAGCAACTTAAAAATAATTTGGATATCAGTGTTTTTGCTTACTGTTGTGTTGTGATTCTTCCTTCTGTTGTCACAAGTATGAATATCAGGTAATGGGCACCATTCATATTTGTGCTTAGTAGTTTTCCTGGGGTGCCAGTGACAGGAGAAATGTATGCATTAAAACAAGCGTGTTGAAAAGCAGCTCTCTTTATAATTTCAGCCCAGCTGCTGTATTGATGGATACAATCTCTACCACATGCTCCAGGTGGCTTCTAATGCCTGACTCCCTGCAGAAGCCTCTATTTGCACATCTTAAACCACTTATTGGATTTGAACAGGACTTTTCAGCCTGAGTGCAGTAACAGTGTTCACTTGTGTAATATTTGTAAATCCAGGCTTTACATTTCACTCGCCAAATCATCCTCAGAAGACATTCAACAGCGTCTTTGTGCATCCCCAAGTCTCCTTTTTTTAGATTAGATTGTGCCCATTTTGAGTGACTAAAAAGTATACTGATAAATATATTTTCACCATGTTTTACCACGCACAAAGAGAAGCAATTTAATTACCAGCCTTCTCAGGTGGTGCTTTTCTCTGTCTCTCAAACTCCTATTCAAGGGATTTGCATTCAAAGTTCAGAAAGGCTACCTTAAAAGGCTCTGCTGAAATTGCTCACACTTGTTTACATCTCCATTTTCTACTGTATCCGTTTCTTTGAATTATTGTACTTAAGATCTTTGTTAGATGTTAATGACACTTTAGCGTGACACCCTGCAGCCTGCAGAATTTTATACTTACAGATAAGATCTGGAGATGACCAGCACCGATGCCTTCTTTGCTTTAAATGTACTAACGCATGGCAACCTTCAGGAAGATGTTTTCCCTGTCCTTTAAGTAGGCAACATAAATTTCAAGAATTTCTAAAATCTCTGCCCATGTATCTAACACACATTACATTTCAAAGACTTTGGAATAGGTTAGTTCACTGAGAAACAGGAACAACAAATGTCCATGTTTTATAGGTAATATTTTACAAGCGAGCATGAAACTGAGCCATGAAAAAAACCTTCCTTCTTAACTAGCTTCAACTAACTAGAATTAACTTTGTACCCATGCATTTGTAGCTCTGAGCCTCTGTTTTTGTTCTGAGTTCTTTTTCTTGAGTAAGAGCATTGTTGTATGAGGTTATTTTAACTAAGCATTCTGTCAGCTTCCTTTCTGCAGAATAAATCCACATTCTCTTAGTGTTTGATGCTTGTGAGGCTTGTGAGTTGATACTCTGGAGCAGTTGGCTTGAAATGTGACCTGAACTTAAGAATGTGCTTTGAAATGTGGCTACTCAAAGATGGCGGGGAGCTATAGAAACAAGAATGGTGACCCAGTATTTATAGTAGCTTTGAAGTGGGCTTATCTCAGTATCCTTCACTGAACTCTCTGAGGTACAGACAAAGCATGTATGTGCATCACTAGAGTGCATATAATAAACCAAGGAATCATAACACACTCTGCAGTCAGTAACCTCATGCTAGATGGATCTGCATTCTAGAGAGTATACTTCCTCTCCCATCTGTTGGATTCAAACTAGGTTTTCTGGAAGTTACTGAAGCATAGTATATGATGTTATTCCTAACAAAATATTCAGCAAGCACATAATATCACAATACTCACTAAGTATGAAAATCCTAGAAAACTGTAAATACCTTAAGACCATTTGTATTTGGATGGGAACTCAATCATTAACGTACAGAGCAAAACCAACCACCTCAATGTGAAAAGTAAGCAAGACATATTTTAATTCTATAAAATCTTTATGTTTTATGCCACGAGCTAAGTGTAATGGACATATTCATACACTCCCTGTACAAAAGTTGTAGTGGAAAGGCAGGACATTTTAAGAACAGATTGGGGTAATAGCTCATCCTTCAAGTTTAGCTGCATATAACCGGTATGCCTTATTCTCACTTTACATTTCCTGCTATAGTTTATCTCCTGTATTCTGATTTCACATCACTCAGAGGTAGTCTGAAATATATAAACCGTATTATAATAACATCACATGATTTGGCAATATGAAAGCACACACCCATAATGAAAATTCACTGATGAAGAAAATTGAACAAATAAAACTTTGCAGTTGTTTTTTTTTTTTTTTTCTGATTCTCAGTCACAGCAGAATTGAAGTTCAAATAAGTATTCAGTTCTCTGACTGATAGAGATGAGCACTGTTAAGGGAGCTCTCTTCAGGCTGAGTAATTCTTTACCATTCTGAAATATCTCCATTACTGCTATGTCTACAGCATAGTCCTTAGATAGTGATGTCCTTCCCTATCAGCTGCAGCATAGCTCACTCAGGATGGTACGGGACTTCAGTCACACTCCCTCCTCACATGACAGTCACTTAAGAGAGCTATCCAGACAAACTCTGCTATGTGTCCCTGCCATGTGTGTATTTTTAGTCACTCCACAGATATTTTCCTGCCCAACCCTTCTTCTCCAGTCTCATGATAGTGATTGTTAGACCCATTAACTCCAGCATGGACATGCCCACATGTCTTCCTGAGAGGAACACACTCATCACCTCATATCATTCAGCAAGGCAGAGGCACACCAGTGCTTCTCATTCAGAGCAGCCTAGACTAAAGATAAGCTCAGTAATTACACCAATGTCACAGCAAAGACAACAACATTATAGATCAAATAATACTGCAAAATGACCACACACCCTGATTGGCTGCAGCTGACTATATAGCTGTCAATAGGACAGAATTCTTTATTTCTGAGAATTGTTATAAGTTACATTGTATTGTACACTGCATAATGCTCTTTGATTTCCTTAAAATGCTATGACTTCTAGCCACATGATTGCTCTGGAATGGCATTGATTGTGATCTTGCTGTGTGTATTCATAATCAGTTCACACGTGCACACACATCCAGTAAAGAAACAGAACAACACAAAGGAAAGGAGTCAGTCACCAGAACACCAGATTTTCTTCAGTGAACATGGCAGTACGATGCTATATAGAGCAGTATATGGTTTTGCTTCTAGCCTTTATGAAGTGAATAATCAAGCTACAAAGACCTTTTATACTGCTCATGTTCAGACAGATTCATGCTGATGAAGGGTACATTGGAGAGCCAAAATGTGGAAGCACAAATGGTGATTCATTATAAAAATGGCTCCCAGGTTGCCATCTTGGGAACAGCCTGCATTTTCCCATTGGGCTGCCCAGAACTTCAGTTTCCCTTCACTTTCAGTATTCATGCAATCGAAACCCTTCCTGCAGATCCTCTATAGCAAGTCGAAGAATGATTTCTTATCATTGTCAGTGGGAAATTGCATTAAATCAAGAAGGTGCTTTAAAGCATATTTATTCAAAAGAGAACATAAATGTTGGAAGAAGTAATGGACATTTCTGCAGGCACAGCTCTGGAGTCATAGAGGACCAGAAAGATCAGTGTTTGATAGAGTCCACAAACTGAACAACATAGAAAGAGTAACAGACACAAATACAAGTCAACTAAAGCTAATTTAATGATTAAAACAGCTAAATATAAATATATTTAAAACTTACTGGCTTAGAAGAAGCCACAAAGCAAATCCAATGTATGTGAGATTTGCTATATGAAAATAAATGTGCTAGAGGTTGCATCAGGATTGGGAAAATAAATGGACTTTGAAGAATCATCAAACCAAAGCAGTTCAGCCTGCCTTCGGGCACATCACTCTGGGCTCATCAGAGCAGCTTTATTGAGTGATTTGTGTAATGGAGTTGTATTCAGGTAGAATACAGGATGCTACATAATGTTCTCATGATGAGAGGTAGAAGTCTAGTTCTGGCCAGAGAGTTGTGTTTGAGGACAACCTGTGTCTATTACCTTCCCTTTCACAATCTCCTGTAGCACTTTCTTTCTCCCTAAGCCAGGATGACTGGCAACATCTAAGATGATTTCTGTCACCAGCTCAGGCCAGGGTTGTCTCACTGGCTAATTATCTCCAGTCCATGACTGACAAAGAGCAGAAATGTATTGCTTATGGCCCTGAATTCAGGAGCTCTTATTACCATAGCATCTTCTACACTATATTAACCTCTGCTAAGAAAAATTCAGTTACTGTAAAGACATTATCTCAAAATTTACTTTCCTATATGAAGTTTTAAGATTTGACTTTCATCTTTATTATATATTGCCATATATCTATTTTTCTTTACCATCTCATAGATAAATTAGTTATAAATACCTTTAAAAACTTTTTTTTGAGTCAAGGGCCTCATGTAGCCCAGGCTGGACTTCAAGTGGTGATGTAGTCCAAAATGATCTTGAACTCCTGCCTCTGCATCCTCAGTGCTGAGAATACAGACATGAACTACTACACCTAGTCAATCTCTTGAGAACAAAGAATACAAATACAATTCATCTTAAACATAATTGGCTATCATAGTCAGTTAATTATTCATTAGCAGTCATTATTGATCATCTGCTTAATGTTTGGCAATGAATTTAATGAGAGGACTTAGAGTACCTATGCACAGGACCTGATGTGGGAACTTCTGCTCTGGCAGCTGCAACCCCATGCCTTATGCAACTTTTAGAACCACAAAAGTGTACCAAGACTGCTGCAGGTTTATTTTTGTCCATCTTCTAAATTACTTTTGCATATTTAGTTTTAAATGCTCCTTGAGTTTGTGCTGATAACAAGGATTCAAAGATCAAGACACCATTAGGAGAGTGAAACTAAATGGTCTAATGTTGAAAAGAAGAGGTTTTTTTTTTTTTTAATTTCAAGCAAAGGAATAGGATTTTCACAAAGCTTACCATAGGCTTTCATCCATAGGGTCCCTGGTAAAAAGCTTTCATTCCATTACAACTGTCAGGGACTTTCCCTGTGACAGCTCAGCCTATTCAATATACACCAACCCCCTCTTTCCCTGTGTAGCTGACATGCTTCCATGCATAAAAATTAATGTTCCCATTTCAACTGTCTAGTTTGGCAGGAGCAAGTTTGCAAGCCAAAGCAAACACGAAAGAAATAAAGAACAAACAAGAGGGGTGAAGAGCACACGTGGGACTCTGCAAAATGAGAACCCGTGTTTCATACTTTATAACAACCAATAAATTGCTTTCATAATTTTTGAAACTGATACCAAACTGATGCTAACCAGCAATGACCAAGGCAATAATGACTCAGGCACAAGTCAACACCTTTAAAATCAGAAACAAGTAATAAACCTTACTTGAAAATTATAAGAAAATGGCATCTGGGAACATGGCTGTGATGGTCAAGTACTTGCTAGAGGAACATGAGGACCTGAGTTTGGAGATCTAGTATTCACATAAAAAGTTAGGCATGGTAGTGTGCATCTATCATGCCAGAACCAGGGAAGCAGAGACAGGTAGCTCTTTGGAGCTCACTGGCTAGCTAGCCTGCAGAATTGGTGAGCTGTAGATTCAGTGAAATAATAAAGTGAAGAGCAATGGATGAAGACACCTGCCATTTACCTCTGGCCTCCATCCACATGCCCACACAGGTGCTACCACATGCAAAAGTGCACATATACTCCAAGCACACACACACAATTGCATGATGATAAAGACCACACATTCTGTGTAACTTTATCTTTTCTGTTGAATAAGTAGTGTTTTTTCTCTAAAAATTTTACTTAAGGACTATTCACTATTCTTCCATTAATTATATCCTACCTATCATCTATCTGTATCCATCCATCTATCTATCTATCTATCTATCTATCTATCTATCTATCTATCTATCTATCATCCACCCATCTATCTACACACACACACACACACACACACACACACACACACACACACACACACACACACACACACACACTTGACCTTAGTCCACTATGAGCTTTACAAAGAATCAGTTCTAAATTTTCTCATTCACAGGCTTCAGCAAGGATAATGTTTAAGTCAAAGTCATGCAGTTCCCCATCCTTTTCCATAGCTATAACAGCTTCAGAAAGTGTGATGTGGGCCTCTATGTATAGAGAAGCCTCAATGGACAGTTTACTTGTGTAATAACAGGAGATTAAGACACAACAGCAAAAGGAACACATTACATAATAAATGAGTAAACTATCACTTTTAAAATGCAAAGAATATGAATAATGCAGAATTTGATGATTATTCATACTTGGACTACAGAAAGTAGACACTATTTAGCTAAGCATTTAATAGAAATAGTTAATCCTTATGATTGCAATTCTAGAAAATCAATATTTGATAAACATTACTTGGGAATAACTGTTCTATTATGAATAAAAAGAGAAAGAAAACATGGTGGAGAAACAGCTGGAGATGGAGGCAGAACATAAACAGACTCCTTGGATTTATATACAGCCCTATTCATACAGTGTTCATACAGGTCGTAGAAATCAGGTGCGTTTTCCTCTAAATGAAAACAGATTGAAAATTTATATTTCTTTCCATCACATCCTATTCTCTTAAGGAGCCAGAGCGAAATATATGTCAGAATGAATGTAAGGCTCGGTATTTTATTCCTAAGTATGTGGATCTATAACCGTCCAGTAAAACTTTCAAAATCCAACAACCCTTTTTATGTGTACTTTTATTTGTCTTGTATTCCAATTGAATCACAAAGAAAGTCTATAAAACAGTTTTGTTCTGTAATATTCAGCACTCGATTCAAATTGTCAAAATAGCAAAGGATTGCATATGGTTTTAAGTACCTCTTCTGACTGTTATTAAAGAGCTAAATTCCTTAATACATTGATCAGTGAATTTTATCAGGAGGTAACTTGAGGGCAAACAAAAACAGAACTCACAACTTTCTTTTCTGTTATTGGCCTTCTACCCTAAGTGCTTACTAAGACTTTTGCTTAATGTCAAAGATTGGTTCATTGAATGAATGGTGAACATTGCCTCTATTATACTACATCATATTTAATGTTTCTCTTAATATTTCTGTAATTCTTATAGGAACAAATGAGTAGATAATGTTTAATTCAAACTTCAAAATAAGTGGCTCCATTGTATGGTTAATGAATCTGTGTGTTTAAGAATATACAGACAGGGTACTTGTGAGAAAATCACATCCACACAAAACAACATTCAGCAATTTAACCAATAAGCAAAACCATGATAGTGTTGCATGATAGAAGGCAACAGCACTGATTTAATTCCAGGTTCCTTGCAAACACTGGAAGAACAGGCCTGTACCTTCCTTCCTCAAACTTGGACAGGGACTTTTCATTTGCTTGCTTCTTACTTCATTTGGTTCTGCACTGGCTGAGACCACAGCAGTTCTGACCACTTGTCACATTTCTGCCACAGTGTTCTCTATGGGCTTGTCTTCTCTTTCCTGTGAAGTAAACAAATGGATTAGGTCATCTCTAAAAGGACTTCAGGATGCAGATTGCACGAGTGTGTAAAGAATCTCACAATCTCCCACTCTTCTCTACCTGTGTATGTTGTACTTTCATCTCATGCTCTCGTCTTCATAGCGATGAAGTCATTTTATGTGATGGGAAAAGGGAATTTGCCTGTGAAAGGGGCAATGAGCCTCCAAGATCCTCCCTGATTGTCTACACCTCTAGTAACCATTACCTACGGTGTAGTTACATCTCCAAATGAATTAAGCATTGCCCATTTGATCAGTATAAGAGAGAAAAATGATAATGTATGACTTCTCATGCTAGATGGTAAAATGTATATAGCTTCTCCTTGGGGTTTTGCTTTTGGGGTTTTTTTTGGGGGGGTAGAGGAGTGTTTGTTTTGTTTTGTTGTAATAACCTTGAGAAGAAGCCACCACTCATGATATGAGGGTGCTACATACTCCTTCACCCCTCCTTGAGAGAAGGTTCTTAGTCCCAGTGAAGCTTTCAGATGATTAGGTCCCTCTAACTTCATCCATGTACTGAGAACCTACTTGTCCTGTTCTTCATAAACCTGTAAGTGGATAATGAGTATTCAGAGACAGGTAATGTCTGGGGGGCACTTACCAACCTAAGACAGAGTGCCTGTGTGGCCTGGGCAGGTGTCCCCATGACGGGTAAGGTGACCTGATGATGTCCCATGCAACCTAAGTCAGAAGCTCATTGTTTAGTAAAAGGGGGACCTGTAGGGTTCTGACCCCCGTTTTGGGTAACTGTTGCCTTGCTTGCTGCCCTTGACCTTGATATCCTCCCTGTGCTAATTCCCTGCCAGGTTCCACCTTCCTGAATGCTTAAGGGAAGTTCCTTGTCTGTATATCCTGCATAATGGGTGTTAACAGCTTATTTGCCAGAATGTAAAACATCGGCAGTGAACTTCTGCCCTCCGGGGTTCTCCCATTGTGCTATAAGCCTGTATTTTAGACCTCCTCCCTCCTTCAATAAATGACATTCAGCATTAAAAAAATAAAATAAAATATGCATCTTCAAAGAAATAAAATACCCAAAATATAGCTTCTTTACTCCATAGAATGGAACATGATTTAGGTCAGGCTGATTATAACAAGCCCTTTGTACGTGTTAAATAAATGTATTTAATTAAAAAAAATAACCTGTAAGTGGGCAGTATGTAAAATAAAAAAAAAAAAACTTTAAATAAACAAGTAAACCTTAAAAAAATAAATAAAACATTTTTCCTTCCCTTGGAAGGGGAACTGTAAAGATCCATAAACAAGATAATTTTTACTGTTATTTTTCTTTTTAAACCTTTTTAAAGACATTTTCTTGTGGGGTGCTTTTCAAGGCAGGGTTTAGACCAGTCTGGCCTCAAACTCAGAAACCAGCCTGACTCTGCCTCCCCAGTGCTGGGATTAAAGTTGTGTGCCATTATTGCCTGGCCTTTTGAAAAAAACATTTTAATTGTGTTTTCTTTGACATACTCTGTGTGTGTGTGTGTGTGTGTGTGTGTGTGTGTGTGTGTGTGTGTGTGTGACAGAGACAGAGACAGAGACAGAGAGACAGAGAGAAACACACACAGAGAAAGACAGAGACAGAGAGGAAGAGGAAGATGAATATATATACACACATGTTGAGGCCAGAGGAAGATGTCAGGTGTTTTCCTCTGTCACTCTATTGTAGTCCTTTGAGACTGAGTATCTTACTGATCCTGGACTTGTGGTTCGGCTAAGCTGGCTGACTACTGAGCTTCAGGGAATGTTACGTTTCTATACCCCAACATTAGGGCTACAAGCATATGTAGGCTTGCATGGTTTTGTTGCTTGGGTATCTGAAGATGAAACTCAGGCCCTCATGCCTACTCATGACCCCTATCTTACTAATTTTCAAGTACTTTGTTACAGGTTTGATTGGTGCATCATTTAATGTCACTATTCTAGTAAGTTCACATAAGTGTGTGGCAGTATGAACTTTCTCAGTGGGCTGTTCTGAGACTCCTACAAAGGAGCTGACTCTTTCAGAGCAGATACCAGTGTGGTGATCCAGGATGTGGGGTTAACACAGGTTTCAACTAAGTGCCCAAGGAAGTATGGAGAGACGGCCTGGATAACTATGGAGAGAGGGTCTCCATTTTTTATCTTCTGAATATTCTCAAGTATTGTCCATGGTTACAAAGATCCTTCAGGAGTCACATGACTGAGCCCACTCAAAGTCTACTGATGAGCATGTGCTTTGACCTGAGCTACACTGGGAGGCCCACAGGCAAACTGCTTTGGAACTTCTGTCTGGGCAATGTGATATGATGAGATTTTTGGTGAAAGAGATAACCTGGTATCACCGCAAAGTTTATTCTGACTGCAGTACATGGAACATCAGAGGAAAAGAAAAAAGAAAAAAAAGAGGAAGTACGGAGGGGAGATTTCTAGTATTTCTCGTGGCAGATGACAAGGAGATAAGGTGTCAGTTGACAAGATACAAAGAAAAAGAATGCAAAAATAATTTTCACTTAGAATCAATAGATATTTGAGATGTCGCACAACACACAGTCTTTAAGACTTCAAGTGATCCTTGGCTCCATCCCTAAATGTTGCGTAGTTCTAGCACTAACCATAAAGCCTAAAACTGTAAACGTGTCAATGAAAAAACAGTGGAAACCACTCATACACACAAAATTAATGAAATCACCAATACAAAAGTATGAAAAGCTGATGTTAAACCTTTTCTCTTTATATGAGAAATACCGTCACAAAGGAGAACATGCCCTGAACGACGAGCACTTATCTATGACTTCACAGTTTTACCCATGGCAATAAAACAGGCTACATTGACACGAAGGAGTATTGATTGTCACCTAAATATTTTGGTAAATTCTATATTTCCAAGCTCAAAGCCTAAACTCCCTCTTGGGTTAAAAAAAATGAGGGCTAGAGAGGTAGCTCAGCAGTTGCTTCTCTTCCAGAGCACCTGAGTTCAGATACCAGCACCTACATGGTAGCTCACAACCAGGTATAACTCCTTCCTAGGGGATTGGATGCCTACACAGGCACCAAACACACACACATATAAAAACAAAAGAACCCATAAAAATAAAATAGAATTTTAAAGTTGATTTTTATGCATGTCAAGACATTTCTAGGCTAGGATATTGTGGTGTGTTTTGTTTCTTGTTTGTTTTGTACCTTACAAAGAGAGACCAGTGGTGCTGGGTTCTCTATTCTGGCAATATTATAATCTATTTATCCTTAGTATTTTTATTTTTGAACTGCTTGGAAGTTCATAATTATATAACTAGAAGTGATACAAATTCTTAAATGGTATGACTCATTAGTCAGAAAGCTTTATAAAGTATGGGGAATTGTATAGCCTAGGTAGTTGAGTTTCTTTATTTTAGCAAAGAGGGCTCTCGGACATTGACAAGTTGAGTAACCTGTCCTGACTCACAAAACAAGCGGAGCCAGTGTGAGGCCCAGGAAGCAGCTTTACAGCCGGGGCCCTTAGCTTCCTGTGTGATGTGTGCTTTGTCAGTACTCACTGAGTGAGAGAAAGGAGGAAACAATGGATGCTATGTGGTTCATAGTGCACTTGACAGGCATTTTTGAATTCCTAGTTTGTGCCAGAAACTAGGTTCCACCTTCCCTTCGGGTAAGAGCAGGTCAGGTTTTCAATACAGTCCATTCAAGTGGGATTGTTAGGACTTTGAACTTCTTCATTAAATTAAAGATTAATGACCGGTTTTCTAGACTTGTTGTTGGAAGCAACATTCCCTCTTTGACCATATTTTAAAAAATAGTTGACTATTAATAACATGGACTACAAATTCTGAATAAAGAGGATTCAAAAAACAATAAGTATGGAATATTCCATATGCTATTCAATTTCCGTGAACAAAGTAATCTCCGAACTAGACCTTTTTTCCAGAAAAAAAAAAAAATCTAATGATGAACTTTAACTTAAAGAATGGCTGCAACTGAGAAAAGAGAATTATGTTGAGAAATCAGAATATAAGTAGGAGTTTCCACAAAGGTCTGCTCTTTTGTGGAGGAAACACTCTTACTCTGCAAACTTGACACACAGCCATTAACTCAGCCTCACAGTCACTTGTTTGGAGACAGATGACAGAGGTATCTTTAAAAGGATAAACATACCATCCCTGTCTGGTTTGCTGAGAGAGGAGCTCTGATGACCATATGTCTCAGGAGGCCAAGGATATCCTTGTTTACATTTCAGGACTGTGTTCCTCAGCCTTTAGTCCTGGTGACAATAAGTCTGAAATTGTGGATATATTATTACAAGAGTACTTACGAAAATATTACTGATGACCAAAATTAACATTATCAGTAATATTGTGAGTTTATTCTTAAATATCCGCCCAAGTCATCCATCTAGAGACAGAACATCAAACTCATAATTACTGTAACTTTATAGCTATATTGCCCCCTCTCATAGGGGAATTTCTTAAGCCACCACCTTATTAAAACTGCATCACTGAGGAAGTGGAAGAACACGTTTCTTTTATTTCAGTCTGCCTATTTATTTGGAGAACCTGGAGACAGATTTTTTTTTTCAGTGCAGTGAATACAGGGTAGCAATTTAAGACCTGGTCTATAACAAGAATTATTTATAACAACACTGAATAATGTATAAGTTTTGACTGTGACAATTCTTAAGATATCTTTGGACAGTAATAATGAAGGAGCATTATTCCAAACACCTTAGAAGCTTGCAAAAGGAATTCCACTCTAATAGAGTTATGAAGAAGTATCAAATATAAATGAGTTGGTTACATGAGCAAGAGGAAGCTGTAAGGGGCTCAAACACCAGGGAGCCTGGCAATGTGGGTGTTCTGTTCCCTCTTACTACACTGCTTTGATGTTGCAATGCTGGTCAAGGTAACCTTTAAATTCCATCCCATGAATCTTAAGATACTTTCCCTTCTTACATTTAACAGAAAGTCAAGGATTTAGGTAGTGATAAATAGATCTGTAATACTATCATTTCTAGTTTTCTTGATTCCATTTTTTACATTACTTTTTTATAATAATCTCTTCTGTTTTAGAAGTACTTAATTTGCCTTGTTTTTACATTGCAAAAACATAATTGTAGTTTGTGCAACTCAGAGTAAGACACCAATTAACGTTTCAACATTTATAGTTGACAACATCTTAATATTTAAAAGCATTATTTTAAAGTGCTTTAATTGATCATTATTAATAATATTTTTCATATTAAAAAGTCATTCTGTTGCACAATTAAAGACTTCAAAACAGGGTTGGTTTCCAGATCACATCAGGAACGACTGAACTGGTTGTAGTCTTCCCAGCAGACTTAGCATTTTTTGTTTTTTTATGCATTGAAACAACTGTTTATGCATTGTTGATTCTTCACTATCTCTGTCTTGATACAAAAATGAATCACTGGCTTTCCAATCCCCTTTGTTATTGCTGTATACATTGAAGTTATCTATACATTTCTCTTACTTTTTCCTTTGAGCACAGTTTAGAAGAACTCTTGGTTCTTTCTTCCTTCTAACTAGCACAAAATTTGATAGCTGTTATACTTCTATGAAACAGGCAACAACTATCAAGCCGTGTCAGCAGGGGATAGTCAATATGATTCATGTCAGAATTATATAATTAAAAACGGGAGGCTACTCTAGATACTTAATGTATTTCCTTAATGACTTCTTGTGGGGCTTGGTACCAAATCATTAAAAGCCTACTTGCAAACTTCAATTGTGGGTGTTCTCTGTAAGCCAGCCTTACAAAGTCTGAATGCAAAGACTTAGTTGCAAAGCTAATCATCTAAGAAATTTATCCCTGCTGCATGCTGTTGTTTCACACCCAGGGTGCAGTCAGGGAGATCCCAAATGGAGGAGATACACAAACAGACTTCAGTATGCACACACTGCTACCCTGGGGCTGGGTATGATGCATATTTGTGTACATATTGTATGTGCAGAGCAAGTGGGGATTGCAGCTGAAATATAGCAGAACTCAATCCACTACCACCAAAAATAGACTTTATCAGAGCAAACTCAAGGTGCAAAACACCTTTTCAGAGCATGCTTTTATATGACCCGCCACAGTGTTTTCTAATTATTACAATGTGAAAATCATTAGAGCAAACAGAAGCAAATGTATTTCCTCGCCTGTTTCCTAATTACAATGTACAGGCTGCAGATAATAGCCCTTTGCTGTTGTTACTATTTAGCAACTTTGAGCCAGTTTTTAACAGCCCACCCTCTCCATTGTATGATGCTATAAATTGCAACACAATTCAGAACATCAGTGTATAATTTCCCCAAGGTTTTATAAAAATCATTAATATAAAACATTAATGTGGAGAGCTTGTAGTACACCTCCCCCATTTTTTGGTTAAGAGTTTAAATCTATTGACTTGTAACTGGCTTTTAAAATGACATTTTTCCTTGCTGCCTTTAATTCAACCCAAATTAAAAAAAAATAAATAAAAAGATGCCAGATGTCATGAGGCCAATAAGCAGGTGGGCCGAAGCTTCTGCACCAATTCAAACTGGCACCGTATCAAACCTGGTGGGTATAACCTTTAATTCACTGCTTCCCTGGCACCAGATCTAGTGCCATCTGCTCAGCCTCGCTAAGCTGTGCATGTTTCTGTGTGGGGACGATGCCAACAATGCAAACTGTCTCCTACATGTGCAGGGAATCATCAGTGCAACTAGTTTTTCGAGACCCATATGGTGGCATCTGCGAATGCACACTGTCAGCATCGCTGCCTGTACCACCCTTCGAGTTTTAAGAATGGGAGGAGAGAATGCCAGTTTGTGATTCACTACAGAGAGCCAGGAAGAAACTTTTCCCTTCCTTCTGGGTGCTTTTATTTGGGATCTCTTGACCAGAACACCTGAGGCACTGTAAGAGATTTGACCTTAGCTCAGAGGCTAAGAACCCCAGGAAGGCTTTGTAAACCTCATACCCCAAATTCTTCACAGACATACAAAAGAGACATCAAGGCCCCCTTCATTCCTGAACCCACACTACAGGAGACTGTCTTTGAAGAGTCCTTTCTTACTTCCCTTAAGATTTCAAATACAGAGATTCAAATAGATATGGGCAGGGAGTTATCTTGACTTTCTGGAAAATGAAGGAAGATAAGAGAATACATTTGCTTATCGATGCCTACATTCCACATATCTTAGAGATGCTGTACAATTCTGAACAGTGTCCCTTATGAAGAATGACCTGTCATCTGCTTAACATTTTCTATTATTTGCTGGGCATTAGTAAGATAAACTCACACACACACACGCACACACACACACACACACACACACTCCCCTATATTTTAGAATGGTTATAAAGACCTAGGATATTGGTACACAGCCAGTTTCCTCAGAGCCCAGGGCTTCTGAGTGATGGAGCACTTTTTTGATTTATGTCTATTGGTAACTACTTCCTCTCTTATTGATCTCTGGATACACACTCTCAGCTCACCTTCCAGAGGACTTAAAAATGTTGACCAGTGCTCTGTTGCTAAACACACAAACACATGGAGTTTTGTTAGTTTTCCCCTTCCTTATCCATTTCCCATAGTGACTGTAAGTTCCATGAAAAGACAAATTTTGCTTACCTGATTTGTCTTAATTTATTTTCTAGGAAAGAATCTAAGACCATTTACTCAACAAGTAAATAAAAAGTAAGTGTATTTATAAGCATGGAGAAAATTTTATTTTTAGATAGCTTGATGATAGAAAAAATATATTCCAGAAAATATGAGATACAACACATATCAGTCCCTACAATTGAATTAATACACAACTAGTCCTGTTTGCTGTATACTAATTCTGTGGTACATGCTTTACTAAGCACCTCACATTCTTTATCTTACTTGGTCATGTCAGCAACTATGTTAATTACCAATGTTCTCTGCCACATGCACCATTGTACAGAAATTAGTCAAGGCCAGCATGAGTAGGGTTAAGTAGTAGTCAAATCTAGCTCATTATGACTCTAGTGCCTCAGATCTTAATTACAACATTAAGCCATGTCTGCTCTATCAAAATATTTGGTAACTTCAACCTAAACCAAATGAAAAAATGTGTCAGACAAATAGGTGCATGCTTCTACCATATGTTAGGTTTTGTTCTTAATTTTTCCTAGTTGAAAAACTATTATTTTATTAATACTAAGGATAGGATTGTGGCAGGCATGTATTTAACTTAACATATTTATTTCAAAGACTGTCATGTTCCTGTATATATAGAACATTTGTGTCTCATTAAGGACCTAAAATTCTCAAGCACAAAAAAGTATAATTCTCACTCTCTTAACACCCACTTGTGATGGGTACATTTCTGCCGGTATGGGAACTCCTGGCTGCGGCAGTAGTGATCTCAATGCCATCTGGCAAAATCACGATCTTGAAATATAAGACAGACTCATTTAGGAAAAGGATCATGATAATTGTTGTGTTGTGTTTATTGCACACATTTGAGAATGTTTGTTCACCTGATAAACATTAATGATGTAAACCAGGAGAGAATGTATTTCCTGAATGAAAGTCATATTAAAATTATTCACTACCACTGATATTACTTGTCATTGTGGATAGCGGAATAATTTAAGAAGCAGAATTAGTCAGAGAACATTTCTTCACCTAAAGGCAGCATGTTCCATAATGTCCCAGTGAATTCACAAGTGTGTTCATTCTGTCATTAACAATTAAGGAATATATTTGAATACTTTGCTGATGTCCTTCTCTTTGATTAGTCCAGGGTCATCTTCTTACCTGCCCTTCATGCTTACCCTACTCCAGTTCATATATGCCAAGGGTTTTCTCTCATAATAAAGCAAGGAAAGAAGAAAAGAGAGACGAGATGGGACGAAGAAGGGAAGGAAAGAGAAAGAAAGTGAGCCTAATGTTAACACCAGCTATGGGGAACATATCTGGGGGAAACTCAGCCAAAAGCCCAGTCTTAATGTGCATTGCTTCACAGTAATTGGTTTTACTAATGCTACAGAGCTATTAGAACAAGATGGAAAGGTCAGAGGATAGCAAGATTTTTAAAAAGTCAAATGGATTATAAAAAATTAAAGTTTAAAGAGCAGAGCATATACACTGCGAGCAGAAGGAGGTCACTGTCTGTACAGGCACAAGAGCACACACTCACATGAATGTTAGTGACCATGTGTCCCCCAAGCATTGCCTAATCTCAAGCTGCAGTAATTTTTCTAGTTCACTGAGTTGCTTCAAAGATCAAACACATGAATGGATATGTTGTTTGATGTAGCATGTGACACAAATATAAGGTGACTTTGTGTAAGCATCATTGTAGTTTCTTATTGCCAGGGATGGTCCAAACATGTTTGCCCACAGAAGAGATGGACAAGATTCACATCCTCAAAAAAATTGGAGCCCAAATGGCAGATGTCTGGAAAATGACCACTTTGCACATTTAAATTCCACCTCATCTCACACCAAAGCTGCCAGGTCAATGGACTGGAGCTTCAGAAGCCTAAGTCAGCACATTTTGGGACCCAATGACCACCATCTTCATTTGCATTCCGGGATGCTTTACAATTTAGATCCCTTCAAATTTGCAGTCTCAATGGGAAATCCCCCTGTCAGCTATTCATAGGGAGATGCTGAAGGGAAAGCTCCCAAGGTGGTAGGACTGCACCATTGCCACATTCAGAAGCACAGCCTTGCCTTCCCACTGCAGCTCAGCCTCCTAAAGACCACAGGGCCACAAATGGAAGAGCACTCAGGGAGGCGGTGCAGAAGTGCTAGTTTGTCCTGTAATGACTCCCCTTTTCCTTTTCTGAACTTGAAGCTCCCATGTCCCACTCTTTTCAACTCTTTAAAAAACTGGGCAAGAAATGGTGGCAGCTTTTCCAGCTGCAGAGATAATACAGAATTAAAACACTTATTCATTCATAAAATCATCACAACATGAACAACTAAACATTTCCTTCCCAAACATTAAGCATCTTATTGTATTTACTCTTCATATACACTCCATGGGAAAATTCACTGGAAAGTTGGGAACATCTGGAGACCTGTTTGGAATACATAAATGTAAACAGTACAGACAGAATTAAAAATCTGGGTTTACATAGTATTAACACTTAAGTTCAATGCTGGTACAGTATATGTGTGGGAGAGGGTTTTGTATTGTTGGAGGACAAGAAGTCAGGGATTTAGCATGGTGTACTAAGTAAAAATTATTTAATTGAAGGGTGCTGCTTTTAGGGGTGGGTGGGTGAGTATATTAAAATAATTAGGATATGGCATGGAGTAGAAAGTTGTGAAGACATGAAGTTTCAATTTTAAAAGGAATTCAAGTAACTTTGCTGGTCACAGCTATCTTGCCATGAGAGTTTTACTCACACCCCCCTCTGCCATTGGAATTGGCCCAAGAAGATGAGAGCAAGCCATGAATTCCAAAAGGAACTAGGACACACACATCCAAACTCCTCTATAGACAATGGCTCTCAATGCCGCCCACATATTAGCACCATGACTGCCTTTCTATAAATGCTCTTTTGTGGGCTTCACTCACTAGGAGTTTGATTTCATTGGTCTGAATCCATCCAAGGCACTAGTGGATTTTAGAAGTTCCACAGCTACTGATGATAACAGTTTTACAGCTAGAGCCACGTGTGATGAAATCATTTAAGTAAACTTTAAGTTACTTCTCAGTCTTTCAGTACATGTTGAATCTGAGCAGGATGTTTCACTAGGCACAACGGTACTAGCAATCAGTTCAGGTGTGATGTATCTCTTATAGGTCTGAAAGACTCTGAATTTAAGTATCTTATTTCTATTCAAATCTTCATTTCTGCCCTTAGGTTGTTTTTATATTATTAATATTAATATTATTATTATTTGGCTAAGGTTTCACTAGGAAGCTCAAGCTGGCCTCAAAATCATAATCCCCTTGCCTCCAACATCTTGAGTGCTGGGGCTGCAGGATATACCTGGCCTGGCTAGACAAATTGCCTTGCTTTAAATAATAGTTTGTATGGTACTTATGCCTCTCTAGTGGTAAATGAAATCCCAGAAAGAATAAATACAATTCTGTCTCTATGTCAGCATATCACACTTAGATCTAAACTCCTGCAGGTAAGATACTAAATGATCAATGAGCTATGTTTGATAGAAGATGAGGTTATTCTTCTAGCATGTAAGGTAATTTTTCCAAAACAGTCATTGTAACAGATGCTGGAAGAGAGGGAGAGGGACAAAGGAGGGGGAGAAAGAAGGTATGAAGGAGGAGTAGAAGGAGAAGAAGAAGAAAGAGGAAGGAGGAAGAAGAAAGGCAGGCGGGCAGTATAGGTACTAGCAGATTTGTCTCTTTAGGACCTTATATGTTATAGAAATGTTGAGAGAATACCACGAGACTGTGGATATTACACAGTATAGTGCCTAGTACAGTATCTAGAATTTATCAAACTATACTTTGCAAAAATTTTTTCATGGGTTAAGAATTCACCTCATCTTCAAGGTTTGTGGTTAAAGTGAAGATTTGATGTGGTCTGATATAATTGGTTAACACACTTAATGTAAACATTTAAGTGACTCCCTGTAATTTTTTTAATATGTGATGTTTGAACTACCATTTTGAATATTTATTAGTATAAAGTATTGTTTTAAATACATTCTAAACACTAAGCCATTTTGTAAGTGCACTAACTAGTCACATGATGACTACACACAATAGCCATATGCTTTGCTTACATCCCCTTTCAGAAAGCACCCCGATGAGAGTGGCCAGCAGTAGCTGACCACTTCCAGCTGCCATACACTGGGGAAGCTAATACAGCACTCACTTCAAGGTCAGTCCATCCTGTGACTGTCCCCAGCCACTGATTGAGCACAGTGAGGGTACTAGAATCCTGACATTTTATCAAACACGTTTTTCTAATGGGTAATATTTGCAAAGATTTTACCAGAATTGCACTGCAGTGCAAGCCTCTTTGAACTTCACAAATCCCTGCCCTTCTCCTTTCATAGGTTTGCATTGTGACCTGAACATTCTCTGTATTTATTCTCTTTCCCTTTCCCCCTTTTAACTATGTAGAAGAATCCCCCAAAGTTTTGTGTGTCAAAGTCTCTTTTATCTTCTCCTTGGATGCATCATACCTGAACTGATTGTAAGTACCAACTTAAATCCCATTCACCATCAAGAGAAAATAAGACTCTGCCTCTAAGAAAGGATTTGTGAATATTTGTGCAAACTCTGGGCACTGGTGGTGCACTCCTTTAGTCTCAGCACAGGCAGGCAGATCTCTATGAGTTTGAGGCCAGCCTGGTCTACAAAGTGAGTTCCAGGACAGCCAGAGCTGTTACACAGAGAAACCCTCTCTAGAAAAGCCAAAACCAAAACCATACAACAACAAAACCCAAAGAACAGATAAACAAAAAGACCCTCCCTTTCTGTCGCGCCCTTCCCCCTCTTTCTCCTCTCCTGTCTTTCTCAAACACCACAATGTCTCTCATTATCCAGTCTTCTCAGTATCAGAATCATGTGACTGCTAGCTGACACACTAACCACACTCAGTGGTGCTTTGGTTTTTGTTTTCCTTAAGTGACAATAGCATCTAGTATTACCCCTCCGCAGCAAAGTCTCTGGAGGTAATGAGAAATATTTCCAAGTGAGTGACCCTGGAAGCTCAGACTGAGCTACCTAAATAATTGGGTCAACCTCATCACATCCCTCTGTCTTCCTGAGGACTCTAAATAGAATTGCCAGCCCCCACAAAAATCATAATAGAGGCTACACCCAAATTCAGCTTCCATAGAGATGCCTGCCTTTCTCTCCTGACAGGAGGAGTTGTAATTTTCCCAAAAGCATCAAAATTTGTAGGTATCAGCCACTGTTAGAATTTGATTTTTTTCTCCAGCTTCTTTGGAAGATTGTGAATCTTTTTGCTGGTGGGGACCCACTGGTAAAGAAGACGATTTTTGGAAGAGCTACTGAAAGTGGCACACAGCCTGGTTTGGTCTAATTCTCTCTGCTTCCTGGCCTGCCCTGATGTATGGAGTGTCCACCACACATTGGTTGCTGTGGATGCCATTTGCCTTCCTTCTCATGATGGACTGAAACCCTTTGGAAACCATGATCCAAAACCCAACTCCTTCTTTTAGCTGCCCTTGTTAGGTTATTTGGTCACAGTCATCCTTTGCTGCCTGATGTCTCAGCAGTTTTGTAGCCGTCCCAGCTTCTCTTAAACTACAACATTTCTGAGAGAAAATAACACAGCCATCCATCAGAATCACAGTATACACATCCTCACATCCAATAATCCCAGCCAGTCCTTCCTCTGTCCCGGACATGACCATATTTCACTTCTCAAAGACATTTAGAACACCTATTTATTGTAGTAGTAGAGAGTTGTTTACATTGAGGATTATGATTTTATTCTATTCCTAGGTAAAGGATATATATATATATATATATATATATATATATATATATATATATATTGTTCATATGAAGATTATGAGTACAAAAATGAAAAAAAATATTGGCTCACTTATTTGTCATTTTATTCTTTTTGACAACCTTCAATCACATTGTGCTTAGATGTCTATTTTATAAATTAATTGATTATTCACTGCAAAATTATGGGTTCTTTTTTAAGGATTGTTGCTTATAGATGCCTCAACTTTGACATGTTGATATTTCTAAATATTAAAAATCACAGTGTCTGATGACAGGACAAAGGTGATGTGAAGCCATGTGTCTATGGCCTGTATACTCTAATAGTTAGGATATAAAACCAGAGAGACAGAATTGGGTTTCTATTCTTTCCAGAAAAAAAAAAATTACAGCTGGTAACACAAGGCCAATGGTCCTTCTTTCCATAGTCAGTTAACAGTTGGCAGTGATTAAAGCTCTTCCATTCTCACGCAGTCAGTTGCCAATCTGTTTTATTTATTTTGAAAAAGCTCCGTGACACTTAATATATTTCATAACTCAGATATTTCACAGATCAATTGATGAATCCTAATGAGCTATGTATTAAAACCAAGACACAGGAGAAGGGCAAACATCAAGGGAACCACTCAGTACGTAACCACCCAGGAGCTATGGTCAAACCATTTGGTGGTAATTTACCTGTCAGCTTCAATAAACACCTAGGATCAGAACAGGAAGTAAGTAAGTTCCTGAGTAGTCTAAAGACATGGCATCAAAGAATAAACGTACTTTACCCATAAACCTAGACTTTCGTTTAACACTCAATATGCACATTTTTTATAAGATCACATCTTCCACCCCATCCCAGAACTATCTCTCCCAAACTGGATATTCCATTTGGATTTCAGCCAGGACAAAAACATAGAAAACAATGGAGAGAAACCAAAACTGTGCTGATAGCTGACAGTGGCGTTGTAGAAAGGGAACATAGACTCAAAATCCTGAATGACTTCCAAAGCTGTCTCTGGGTACAGTGCACTGACTGACATGAGCAATCGGGCAAAGCTGTCTCTGGGCATAGTGCACTGCCTGACATGAACAATCGGGCAAAGCTGTCTCTGGGTACAGTGCACTGCCTGACATGAACAATCAGCAAAGCTGTCTCTGGGCATAGTGCACTGCCTGACATGAACAATCAGCAAAGCTGTCTCTGGGTACAGTGCACTGACTGACATGAACAATCAGGCAAAGCTGTCTCTGGGTACAGTGCACTGACTGACATGAACAATCGGGCAAAGCTGTCTCTGGGTACAGTGCACTGACTGACATGAACAATCGGGCAAAGCTGTCTCTGGGTACAGTGCACTGGCTGACATGTACAATCGGGCAAAGCTATCTCTGGGTATAGTGCACTGACTGACATGAACAATCGGGCAAAGCTGTCTCTGGGTATAGTGCACTGACTGACATGAACAAATGGGCAAAGCTGTCTCTGGTTATAGTGCACTGACTGACATGAACAAATTGGCAAAGCTGTCTCTGGGTGTAGTGCACTGACTGACATGAACAATCGGGAATGATCAAGTCAACATCAATTACTGTTTTGATAACTGCTTTAAAAGTCATAAAGAGTTAATGAGAAGTTAAATTGTTTTAACCCCTTAAAAAACCAATCCTTACATAGACCTGAACCTTCAGTATTATGTCCTATGACTCAGTAATTACACTTCTGGAATTCTGTGTTACATTAGCCGTCCATATGTAGAAATGAATTCATCAACATTCACTAATACATTATTTATACTAGCAATGGAATAAAATAATATATAAGAAAAAACATGAAAATGAATGAGAATGAAAATGAATACTTGCATAATTCATGGTAGATCTACTTCTGGGCTGTGATAAAGAGCTATCACAATAATATTTATTTATGATTTTAATAAGTCAAAAGAATAAAAAATCTTAATCAAAATAGAGCTGTGTTAAACAAATTTATAAGCAAAGAAATAGATAAAATATACTTCCTTAAAGTATACTAAATATTAATAATTGCCCATCATCTCTGAGTACTCAAACTATAGACAGTTACCTTTATTTTGATTTACCAAATGTATTATATTTCCCATAATGCTAATATATTACTTTCATAACCAACAGAATCATTATACATATTTTAAAGAGTCCTACTGATGAAATCTAGGTAAAGACTTGGCTATTACACAAAATGTTTGTGTCTGAACAGTTGAGGTAGTAAGCATTAAGCATTCTATTTTGCTTTAAATGGTAAGTTTCCATTGTCTGAGAAATCCTCATCAAATTCACCAAGGGATTCACCAAAAATAACAGACAGATATTAATTATGTTAACTGCTACTAGCATTACTATGTAGATGAGAAGGCATTCTGACAATGCTATCCTTGGGACCATGAATGAATTTACTTGAAAATTCAAAGAGTTAGCAGTTAGTCATTGTTATGAAAATACATTGCATAAGACTTCAACAACTTAGTAGTAATAATAAACATTTGTGATGCTCCTTCATTTGTGGCTCAGAAATTTGGGCGGGTCTGGCCAGAAATCTGGATTTAATGAGCTGTCACATACTATCCCAGCAGTGAGGATTGTGACTGCTTGGCTTTGTAAGTAATCACTCTTTCTCCAACAGACCCCTGATCATGCAGTCAGGTCCCTATGATGGCTGAAAGAAAAGAACAGAAATGTTCAAATCCTTTTTTATAAAAGACTGTATAGATCGTATTTCTATTACCCCTTGGTCAAAACCATACAACCACATACCAAAGCACAGTGAGACACTACAGTTGCAGAGCAGTGGCACGACTCCTCAGAGCAATGATGGATCGGCTATTAATGAAATTGTTTCCCATGGTATAGAGGACAGTACCAGAACTTTTGTGCTTTTAGACTTTATTTTTGGGATTCCCAAAATGGTCTTACAATTAACACAATGATTATTCTAATACATTTGTGAATCCATTAAATTGGGGAAAGGGCACAGGCTATTTGTCATTATAATTCTCTATCATAGGAAGAATCCAAAAGAAAAGAACAAAAACAATTGCATCCAAATGTGAAAAAACAGTGTAGAAAAAACATCGACAGAGAGTAGCTCAGCCAATCTGATATGGAGGGAGAAGGCCTTGGCTGACATATATTCATTCAGAATTCAAAATTGAAAAGAGCATCTGGTATTTTGTAATGATTCTTTGTTATGGTTCATGCTTAAGCTTGCATTTTGTCATCCAACACAAAGATAATTTCATATGAAACTAATTCTATGAGAGAATCATGATGGATAAATGTTCATAGACTAGCTAAATGCTGGATTTAATCAATTGATATTTGAATTATATGCTACAACAAATTAACAGTAGAAATTTCTGTGTCTTCTAATTCACCCTGACAGAATAGACAACCATCTTTTCCTACCACCAAACTAATTGTCATTATGGAGAGACAAAAAATATAAAGGGATATCAACTATTCTACTCACAAGTGTATGTCTTATCCGGGAAGTTTCATTAAAATAAGAAATTTGAGGAAAATATTAGATTAAAAAATTAACAACAAAAAAGTAAAAGGCTGTTAAAGCCTTGCATAATGAGATAGTAAAATAATACTGTTTTACAGTTAGAAGACACACATTAAATATATTGTGTTTCCTCGTGAAAAGTGAAGGTTCTACTTAATCATTTGGAATGACAGATGACTTGATATATAACATTGGTAAAAATCTAATTATTTATGCATGTGGAAATCTAGTACTGTGACCACTTTCTAAAATATATACATAAACATATACATATACAAAAAGACTAAAAATGGACTTACCTTGTAATGAATGGCCAGTAACCAAACTAGACACCATACACTATTCAATTAAAACAAAACACCACAAAACAAAACACTACCAGGAATAGGTTGCCCTTCTTTGAGTGTTAGTCAAAGAAGACCCATAGACCCCCTGTGGTGATTTGAATAGGAATTGCCCCCATATTCTCATGAATTAGAATGCTTAATCATCAGGAGAAGCATTATTAGGAGGTATGGCCTTATCAAAGGAAGTGTGTCACTGGGGATAGGCTTTGAGCTTTCAAAGCCCCAAGCCAGGCACAATGTCTCTCAACTTCCTGCTGCCCACAGATCTAGATATAGAACTCTCATCTGCTTTTCCACATTATGTCTGCCTGTATGCTGTCATGATGATAATGTACTAAAACTCTGAAACTGTAAGCAAGCTCCAGTTAAAAACTTTCTTTTGTAAGAGTTGCTGTGGTTCTAGTGTTTCTTCACAGCAGTAGGACAGTTTATTAGGACAGAAGTTGGTACCAAGGAGCAGGGTATTACTGTGATAGGCCTGGCCATGCTGCATGTAAGCAGAATATAGACTTTGGATTAGAAAAGCAGTTGAATTCTTTAAGCAGGAATTAGTGGGGCATACTAGTGGGAGTGTAGAAAATAGTTGTGCTGAGTGCAATATAGATTATGATGTCCTGGCTCAAGAGGTTTAAGAGAAGAATATTAATAAGTGACCTAGAGACCATTCTTCTGACATTTTAGCAAAGAAGGTGGCTGTTTTCTGTCCTTGTCTTCCTGAGACTTGATTGAGTAGTTTTGGATTAACAGCAATGGCAGAGGAAATTTCAAGACAGCCTAGTATTGACTGTGTTACATAGTTATTAATGTTCACTCTTATGTGGATCTATAATAAGGAAAAGGAGCAAGATGAGAAAGGAAAAATACAAAATGTACCATTTGAGGAAAAAGTTCACCAGGAAGTATAGTGTAGCTAAGTCCATGGCCCAAGGGGATAAATAGTCTAAAGAAAAGCCTAAAGCTAGGAATAAAGAGAGTGGTAACCTCAGGGCCAAACCCTACCCACATAAGCTTCTAACTTGTGAAAAGGAATTAAGGAAAAGCTTAAGAAGTGAAGGAAACCATTGAAGACAGAAAATGAAAATGTATTTGAATGAGAGGGCCAAGTTTTAGCCCCATTAAGCAGCAGAACTTGGTGGCTTCAGCCACATGGTTCTAGATTCAGAGTCAAGTGTTTATTTCTCTTTTCATGCTGCCTGTGGATATGGTTGTGGAACTCTCAGCTACCTCTCCAGCATCTTGTCTGTCTGCATGCTACCATCCTTTCTACCATGATAATGGACTAGACTAAATCTCTAAAACTGTAGTAACCAAGTCCCAACTAAATGCTTTCTTTTTAAGAGTTGCTATGGTTTTGGTGTCTCTTCTTAGCAATAGAGTACTGACCAAATACCCCCTCAAAGAGGCATTGTCAATGTTATTGGTTATCCTCTGGAATTTGATGGTAAGACACCATATTCTTGAGTCATAGAACATGAAGAAATATAGCTGGTAATCAACTAGAAGCTTCATCGCCACTGACCAGCTTTTATAATGGTAGAATATTCTATGCATGCTATCAGAGGAGAAAAGTAATGTTAATTCTCATCCAGCTATGACCTCTATAAACTACATTAATAACCTATCTGCAAAGATGTGACCACTGGTACAATGATGGCACAAATGTTTGGGAGTAATCAATCACTTTTTTATTTGTTTAAAGACACACACCATGAGATAGAACCCATACCTGACATTGTAAATGAGGCCAAGAACTTATGGCTAGATAGGTAATGAGTTCCATGGAAAAACCTACTACTAGTCTTCTTCTGGAAGGACATACATGAAAACAACTTCAAAGTACTTGTTTCAACCTTCAGTGAGTTCATTTCTGAACCCACCTCAGAGAAGATTTTCCTTGCAGTAGATTGCAATCAATACAGTGACTCACAAATGTGCAATGTATAGAGAATAATAGATTTGGAGTGCTCCTCTCTAAATGTCATATCTATAACATGTTCCATACCTGAAATCTTGGGAAACTATGCAGAAGAAGGGGTGGAGTGATTTTAAGAGCCAGAGGTGGAGGATGACTTCCAGGAAACAGTGTTTTCCAGACAGAGCAGGGCAAGCACACAAGTGAATTCACAGCAGCTGCGGCAGCATGCACATGATCTACACAAGCACATTCCAGACAACATCCTAGCATGGAGGAGGGCAAGTTGTCACAATGTTCCATCACTAGCTGGAGCCCTATTGGTATTTGATTGCTCCTGGGAGAGCTGTCATGCAACTTGAAAACATTACATAAAATGAAATAGTTCAATTATGAAATACTACACGCTATATAACTTGTTCATTAAAATTACCAATAATCAACAAATCTGTATGGGTAGAAGGATTCAGGTTTTCCAGTGAGAATGGAGAAGAAGAATGGGATGTAGTCAGGTGTGAAGGCACATGTCTTTAATTCCAGCACTCTGAAGGCAGGAAATAGCCATGAGTTCAGAGCTAGCTAAATCTATTTCAAGGCCACTCTGGTTTGTACAGCAACCAGGCCAGCCAGGGCTATATAGTGAGTCTGTCTAAAAATGTGCACAAGGAACCACAGGACACTGAGGGGCACTGAGAGAGGGAGAAAGTCTCCCTAAGAAAGAACACACAAATTGGTTATCCAATACCAAATGGCTATCCCCCCAAAATATATCCAAGTAACACTATACAGAATGTATTTAGGAATATTAGCAGGTTATGTTTAGAAATATATACATGCATGGATGTAACAACAATTATTAAAACAAAAAAGAGAGACGCCATTTATTTGAAAGAGAGTAAGTCAGAGTATATGGGAGGGTTTGGAGGGAAGGATGGGAAGGGGCCACTGATGTAATTATATCATAATTTCAGAAACTTAAAGAATATTTTTTAAATAGAAGGATGGGGTATGATGTTATAGATGATGAAAAGGTAGAAAGACTCCATGAGCAAGAGGATGGGGAAGTGGTAAGCACTATGAATGTTGTCTTCTGGACATGGCATAGCCTCTGTACTCAGACATTCACAGCAGGTATGGTCCTTGCTCAAGATCATGTCAGTCAGTATTTCAGCATGCATGGGGGGTGGTCTCATGAGGTCTACCACTTGAGGAGTTACTGGTAGTGATGGCCTCTGGTGAGGAGTTAGGGAAAGTCTTTTTTTTGTTCTTAGAGGGTACGGCTTCTGAGAGGTAGCAATGCTCTAGTGGATGGCCCAACCCCTGTGTAAATGGGGGTATCACTAATTGGACTCAGTGTGTTATAAGAAAAAAAGAAGAAGGCATGAAGGTAGGAGACAAACATGTTACAATGAGTTAGCAAGCAAACAGGGAGAGTTTGAGGTAAGATTTGGGTGTTTATATGATCAAAATACATTGTATTCATTCATGAAATTATCAAAAGTATTACAATTTTCTTTAAAAACAATTGGGTGTGACTCCTAGTGGTATTGATTTTCTTTTGTAGAGTTTGTTTAAATTTAGGCCCTAGTGATGTTTTCTCAGTTCTGTAAATATACTAAAGCAACTATTGAACTATATGTTTTGAGCAGATGAATTTTAGGTATATGAAACACATCTTGGTAAAGAGAGACAAGGTAAACTATAGAAAGAATATGAGATGTGGAAATCATTTTTATGCATTTATTTTCAAGCAATGGGAATTATTTCATTATAATTATATAAATAATTCAAATGAATATAATATAACATTGATATAAGTAAATTGAGCTAAGGATCATTTTTATCAATGTGATAGAAGAAAATATATGGACTTAAAGAGGGCAGACAATGGAAAACATAAGATAGAAATAAAATGAACAGAAGAAGATAAAACCCAAGGGAGGTAAACAAGAGCATTTGCCAGGGAAATAAATGTAACAAGGAAATGATAAATTGTAGTCTAGAACTTATGTTTCTATGAATCTTAGTGGTTAATGATCCAAGTTGAATTATTGCAGCTTAGCTCCTCATTTATTTTCAATATCTTTTATGACAGTTGTTTATATCTATACTTACAAACATAAATAATTTATCCAATCCCTATATCTCTATTGCTATAATAAAACACTATGACCAGAAAACTTACCAGAGGAAATGGCTTATTTCAGCTTAGAGTTCTACATCACACTCCATCATCAAAGAAAGACAGAGTAGGAACTCAGGGCAGGAACCTGAGGTCAGGAACAGAAGTTCCAGAGGTGTGGGGCTCACTAGCTTGCTCTCCATGTCTTTCTCAGCTTGCCTGCTTGTGCCGTCCAGTACAATCTACCCAGGTGTGACCCAGCACCCAGTAAGTTATACTCATAATCATCAATCATTAATCAAGAGTACTACAGACTTGCTTACAGGCTGGTATTATGGGGTCATGTTCTCATTTCAGAGTTCCTTTTCTCAGATGACTCTAGCTTATATAAAGTTGGCATAAAACAAGGACACCATGTCACTGTCTCCCTTTTTTATAAGAAGTCAACCCCATTAAATCTTGGAACACAACTAGTCCAGGTAGACATTAGAAAGAGAAGGTAATGCATGAATATTCTCAGGGTCAGGCCACAGACCTCTATCTACTGTGTATCTTCACATTTCTTCGTGGTTATCCTGTTGGTATCTGATTGTCTAAAATGGCTCAGGTGCTTTAAGAATCAATGAAGGTGCTAAGGTATCTGATTTAAGTCACACCACAGTAAACATATTGATCTCCAACCCAGAAGGCAACATTACAGGTAGTTCACTCTCACGACTCTGATTTGGTTGGCCTCTGAATGCCCCAAGATTCTAGAATAAGCATTGATCCAAATCACACATCCCAGTTACTTTTGCTGAAATCACATGTCTGTGTCACATACAGCATTCTTATTGAATTACTTATTTCTTCTCTGTCAAGCAACAGCTTAACCTTGGAGAAAGCAGGGGAAAGAAAAACAGAAAGCTAATTTGTGTAGAAGAAAAGTAGACAAGGTGGTCACTGAGTTCAGGGGAAAGAAACCAAACAGCAGCCCATAGTCTGTGCTGCTTAACTGAAACTCACCCCCGCTGCCATTGTTTCATTTCCTGAGCATCAGGGCATACATTAGGAAAGAAAATACACCAAGTTAGAGATGAATTATGTGAAGTATACCATATGATCCTTCTACTAACAGCAACATATCCACCCAGTAAACTTTGAACTACTTGAAATCAAGTGTGAGTAGGGGTTGTGTGACTCAAGAAATTCGGTATGGAAAGTTCTCAGACAATCTGTCAGCATCTTACTGTTATTACTATTAGTACTTACTCCCATGTCTGCCTGGGATCCATTCTTCCCACACGTGATCCATCAGTTCAAGAAATATTCTTTTTGCTTATGTACTTCCAGAAGATAAGAGTTTTTTTCTATCAACATATTACTCATCTTTCAAATAGTGGTCACTATGCATTTATGTTAAATAGGAGACCAATATTATGATAATAGTATACAATAAATAATGAGAGAAAGCAGAGTAAGGTAGTGAAGTTAAACACATTTAAATTCATCTTTAGATTTTAGACTCTCATTCCAAATTTATACAGGTAAGAACTCTCTTATTTCTTGCATCTAACCAAATATATTGATGTGATTTAGTCCTTTAGAATCAGAGTATCTGAAATAATAGATTCAGAAATATACTGGGAATATGCTGCCAGGCTCTGGGAAGTATTTATCTTTGTGAAGTTTTTTTTTCTATGAAACACAGGTTCACCCAACAGCTTGGTAGTTTTAGTAAGTAGGCTTACTGAACCCTGATGGAGACTGAGAAATAAGAAAATATGTCTCACATGAAATAACAGGAATAGACTTAAAACTTCAGCGTACATTAAACACAACAGAAAACATTGCCAAAAATGGGACTGAAAATATCAAGACAAAGCCTTTGTCTAAACTCTACTCATCGTTTTTGTACAGATTTAGAACTGAACAGTGAAAAGTAGAAATCATAAAAGAAAGAAAATGCTGTCACATGAGGAAAGAAGACTGCATAAAAATAATCTATAAACTGCATCACTTTATTAATTTCTAAATTAAGTAGTGTCAGTTCAATAATTAATTAAGATATAATCTTATTAAATTTAAATTGATAGTTTTTAAGAATTTCATAAACATGTACTCTCTATATATATATCATTTTTATACTTCTCCATGCTGTAAGTTTCCTGTGTTCTTCTCTGACCCCCCCCAAATGCATCCACCACTATTTTTACAGTTCTTACTGACAAATACACACACACATACACACACACACATATACACACACACATGCACACACACACCCTACTAAATCCAAATTCCAATTAATTTTGGCAGTAAGTACATGTATTTAGGCTGAACACTTAGGACTGGCTAGCCAATTATGGAGCTTGTCCTTGGAGAACACTGATTCTCAGTCCTTCAGCAGCTGCTGACTGCCCTTCTCTCTTCATCTAAGGAGGCGCCTTGTGAAAAATTCCCCACATCCATGTTAGCAAATCAACTGGGTTGGTATTATGAAGACTTTATGCAGACAGTCATATTGTAAGAGTCCATGGTGCAGCATCTCTGTCAAGTCTAGATGGGACTGAATCACAGAAAGTGCCCAGGTCTTCTGGACCTTACAATCTTTCTGTCCCCTCAAATAACATCTATTAGAACAAGTGGCCTGTTACAAAGATGTTCTGTGGATTGCATCAGTACTCTTAGAAGCAGAGGGTAATATCAGAAAGAGATGGATATTTTTGACTGCTCTAAGAATAAAGAGATATATTACTATGGAATCCTGGAATTATTTTTATATTTACAATGATACTCATTACCAGAAATAAGGTTATATGAAAAAGCAAATAATGATATTCACATTACATTATAAAATAGCATAATATATATTATATGTAACATAGAACATTTTCTTGGATACCATTTCTTTACCATTCCATTTTTTTAAACGACAATATGTCAAGAATCTAGATATTTTAAATTTAGGAATGAATCTTGGATCTGAAACTAACCTTCAGATGGAAAAGCAGTTAGCAGCCCAGCCACCTGAGCCGTCTGTCAAGAAGCCAGGCTCTATGTGGGACTCTCTTCCATCACTTAGCATCTGGGCTTTCAAAGTTGTTACCAAGGGAAGAAAAGGGGGAAATCTACCACAGTTGGTAGTGCTGAGGTTACTGGCCTCTTCAGAACAATAATTTGAGAATGTTTTCTTTTCAACAATGGGACTTACAAAATGAAAGTAGAAATCTAAAGGAAACAAAATACTGTGTGCTCTAAAATGTCTTTTCTGCACTATTTTTTAATTTATGTTAAGACTGTATTAGCTTCAGAGTGTTTATCTATGTCCCCAAGAGAGGATTAGCTGGGAACATTCTTTGAGATAAACTAAAAGAACTATTCTGTGCGGGCACTGTTAAATTTTCTGATGTGCAGGTGTTTGTGTATTTGTACAGTTGCCTGATTGGTTTTCATCCAGGTAAATCCACAGAGAATAGGTTTATGGTTTTGGGATGGAGAGGTGCAGAGGCTATTATAGAATATATGAAAACCTGCCAATAGCCCTTGCTTGTGGTTTCCTGAAGTTTAATATTCTGACTTGAAAAATACAAGCAAGGCTCCACTTCCCCATAAACCATCTCTAGCTGAACTTTGATGAATCACATTTGCCTTACATTTCCCCAACATCTTTCACAATCAACTCTGCACTTCATGACTATCATCAGAATTACAAGCTAATAATATATACTGTCACTGGAAAATAATGAAATGTATCACATGATTATTATTTTTACACATCTTTACAACTGTGTTAGAAATACAGTTCATTTATTTACTAAGCTATTCCATCAACAAAATTTTATGGAGCATCTGAAAATTTCCAGGCAACTTGCCGAGTGTAGAGAATAAAAAAATGACCACTACATTCATGCAGTTCATGGTTCAACAGGGAAACAGATGATAACCAGATATTGTATTGGAATTTTAACCACAGTGACAATGTATAGCAAATATTGAATTCCTCAGAAGATATTAGATCACAAGTTGAATTAATCAGTGATTAGAGCCATATGTTAAAACAAAATGGGCAGCACAGAACGAAAATTTCTTGAGCTCATACCACCTGGCAGCCTCAGTATTGTTTGATGAGTATGCTATGGTTAGTCGTCCTTTAAATGGTCAGCATTTTCCCCTAAGTATTTCCTATTATAGTGCTGTTGAAAGAACTCTTTAATACACATTTCTCTGTGCCTATGTATTAGGGTACTATTCTAGGATAATATCCTAAGAATGGAAACATGGAAATGCTTGGCACCAGTCCATACTCCTTTCATCTCAGCACTAGGAAGGTGGAGGCAGGAGGGTCAGGATTTCAAGGTCATTCTTGGCTATAGATACATCACTTGAGTGGTTGAGGTAATAGAATCAGGAATTTAAGGCCAGTTCTAGTTACATGGCAGGTTTGAGGCTAGTTTCATCTACATGAAATCCAGTCTAGAAAAAGAGAGAACAGGCAGGTGTATACACACACACACACACACACACACACACACACACACACACACACTGAAATACTCTTGGCAGTAATATATGCAAACCTTCAAATTTAGTATATATTCTCAAATCATCTTTAAAAATGTGCCACTTTATATTTTCAATATCAGTATGTAAGAGTTAAAACAAGAACACAGCTGTGCCAACACTTAACATTGCAATATGTAAATTTTGCTAGTCTGATAATTTTAACATGGTAGCTAATTGGTTTTCATCTACATTTTCCTAATTAATAAGGGCTAAAGCTTATTTTTATTTTTTATAAAGAAAGTGACTTAACTATTTTCCTCACTCTTAAAAGACTTCACTCATAATAAAGACCATGGCTTAGAGACAAGGAGAAGATACCTAGGGAGAGATCCTGTAAATAAGGTTGTTGTGACTCTCTGAGAAAAATAAATACATCAGGAGACTTAGTTTATCTGTCATTTATCTCAATACTTTGACATTTAAGAAAAGTCTCAAAAATTTCTTAAGTAGGGTCCAACCCAGAACATAGATATCTCTACTTTATGTGCCTTAACTTATTCCCAGTCAGGCAGAAAAAATATCCTAAGAATAAAATAGAACTGAAGAAAGAGTCAACATTAAACACATACCAGGCTGACTTAGTCTGTTGGCTGTGAATGCAAGAGAGTAGCAGAAACTAGGTAATTTTTGAAAAGTGTGTATGTTACAGTACTGGAATCCTTGGAGACATAAGAGCATAGCGTTGTCTGCTTGGCCTCTGGGGAAGGCTCTCTTGCTGCATTCAGACATGCGAGAGTGCATCCTGGGGTGAGAAAGGCAAGTGTGCTAGCTCAAGACTTTTTTTAAACTCTTAGAAAGTCACAAATGTCACATGGGATCCCAATGTCATGATCTCCTGAATTCAAAATAATCTCCCAATGATTATACCTAAAAATGTCAACACTATATGAATTTTGTCATTTGGTCTTCTACACATAAAGATTTGGGGAACATATTCAAATCTTGCAATGGCCCACGGAAATAAGTGATGTCCCTTAGCCTAGTAGCAGCAAAATAAGCTGTATTGGGCTACTGTCTTTCGTCTTCATTTTCCAACACAATCACCAATCCATTCCTTCTGGGTTAGAGCGTCAGTCACAGGTGCAGTCGTTTTCTATTTCTATTTTGGGGCCCAGAAACAAGGTAAAAGCTAATTGAGTAACCTGTAAAAGGACAGTAGCAGATTGTTTTCTGAATGTCCTGTGTGTAAGTTAAATGAAAAAGTAATCACATATATAATTACAAACTGAGATATGTTCTGTAGAAAATAAGCACACCCTGGGTAAGTAAGTGTGGGTGGAAAGTTAGATAGGATCATTAATAGAGGGTTTCTGATCAGTCACAGGAGATAAGACAATCCCAGCCACCCCAAAAGATGGAGGAAGAGGGAAAAAGCTGAGGAAAGGAGTTGCCACAAAAGAAGTTGTGGCTGTTTCCAGATCACAGACCAGAGTGATTAGGGTCCACCCACTTCTGGTTTGGGAAAGTTGAAAAGTGTTGGAGGGCCAGATCAGCTGATCCATGGAAAGAATCATGGTTTTCTTTTCTAAGTTTTATGAAAGATCATAGAAAATTTAGTAAAGTGGATTCATTTTTTTCTTTTTGAATGGTTCTATAAACAAAAGGATAAAATTTGAACACATACAATTTAGGTATCTGATTATAGGACTGGTAAAGCCTGTTTTTCATACTAAAACCCTAGGCAGTACAATAAATAAAGAAAAAGAATTATAAATAGATGAAGAATAAAGAATAAGAAAGAAAAAATCTATCTCTTCATTATCAAGACAAAATATCTGGAAGAATCCTTAGCAGAATTATTTTAGAGAATGAAAAAATTGCAGTGTGCTATAATGAAAAAATAATAATTCTCTTTAAAAGTCACCTTTATTTTTAAATATCACCATTGGTAATAAATGCACAAAGCATATTTACAAATATAAATATAATATAGCAAACATACACATAAAATACTGGGAAATAAAGTTAGTAAAAGATGTAAAGAATGTCTACATTTTTAAAACCTTGAATGCTCATTGAGAGGGCATCATTCACTTTGATGAATGATGATGATGTCATGTTCAAGATAAGACTATTTAGCCAAGCGAAAACACATTTATTCTCTCTAAATGGCTCTATAAATAAAAGGATAAAGTTTGAACACGTACAAACACACTCACACACAAAAATCATAGTAACACTCAACATATTACAGCATCCTTTTATTGCTTCAACACATACACAGAGTTTCAGTACTGAAGCAGCTTATTCATATTCTGGAGAAATACTTTAAAATATCCATATTATGTGGTCCCAAGAGTGGGACCATAAGGCCAGTGAAATCAACTACATTCTATGTTTTCATTGCTTTCATGTATCTATAAAAATACAAATTTAATTTACTTATTTGTTTTTGATTTCAGATTAAAGTGGGGAAGAACATTGTCAAGGCATGATCATACCATAATCCATTCCACTCATTTCTTTTACAGTGAAGTCTTTGCTATAAGGAATCACTTTAGTTCTCTAAAATAAGAATCATTTCATAAAGTCACATTTATTTTCAAATTTTGTTTTAAAAATCTCAATTAGAGGAAAACGCTTGCTCACTTGTACAGGTTAGGAAAATTAAACTTGGCTTAATGGAAATTAAATAAAAGAGAAACAAATGAAAATGTTTACCCAAATGTATTATTTATTTACAGTAGGTTTAAGCCTTCATACTACACAAAATATTTACACACACAAACATATATGGATAAAATTTGAATACATACAAACACACTCACACACAACATAATAACCACTCAACCTATTACAGCATAATTTTATTCCTTCAACATATACACTTAGTTTCCAATACTCAAAGAGCCTATTCACATTCTAGAGAAATATTTTAAAACATCTATCCTATGTGGCCCCAAGAATGAGACCATAAGGCCAGTCAAATCCACTACATTCTGTGTTCCATTGCTTTCATGCCTTAGCCTTTAAGATACAAATTTAATTTACTTATTTGACTTTGAGATACACACATACATATATACAATATATATATGCACATACGTGTACATATATACTAACATTTATACAATGTATAAATTAGTAAATAACCTTTAGGCTTCTCACCAGGACCCTTGATCCATCTATATGTTTGATGAATATTTTGAGGTTTTATTTTTCTGAAGAATTCTTTTACTACAGATTAAATAGTTATTATGAGCAAGTAATACCTTATCCATTTACATTTCTTCATTTTAGGAGCATATATATGCTTTGATTCGTTTTAGGCAATCCACTACTTTATAAGGCATTACAGCTTTTGTTAAAGTATAATTATGCACCATTAAAATAATAACAGCTGTCACTTACTCACTATCTTCTACACCTGATGCTGAGCTAAGTACATTAACTACATGATCTCAGTTAATCTTCACAACAGCCTTACAAAGTGCACACAATAATTAATTCCCATTTTACAGAGGAAGATTTAGAAGGTCTGAGAATCCGAAAACCTTAAAAATGTCTCCTTGTTAATAAATTCTGGGGGGGTATTTGAATTCAATTCTCCACGACTGTGGAAGCTATATTTTTTGTTTGTTTGTTTGTTTTTGGTTTTTGGTTTTTCGAGACAGGGTTTCTCTGCATGGCTTTGCGCCTTTCCTGGAGCTCACTTGGTAGCCCAGGCTGGCCTCGAACTCACAGAGATCTGCCTGGCTCTGCCTCCCGAGTACTGGGATTAAAGGCGTGCACCACCACCGCCCGACGGAAGCTACATTTTTTAAAAGCAGGACTACATTGGTGCTTGATTCTTTTGTTAAGCGTTATTTGTGCACATCTATTGTCAGCCAGAACAACTATGACATCAGATATCCTAGAAAACACAAAGAGAAATTGTCTACAGCTTCCCTGGGGCTCTTCCCCAGCCCTGGAGTTGTTTCACTGAATGACATGAAGTAATATAAATACTGAAATTAAATAAATGTAAACATAACTTGTCACTAGGCTTTTGTGACATCCAATTTCCAGTTGTATTTTACCATAGACTTTGCCCAGAAAGACCCCATTACTAGAACTGTCAGGTTGATTATGTATTCATTTCTTCCCCCTATCAAAACCCTGCGAACAGAATAGTAAATGTGTTTAAAGTGGTATTAATATACAAGGACAATCAGACAGGAGGCGTAACAGGAAAGGATGCCTTGGAAGTAGAACAGAAGAAAATAGTGTCTTTAAAATTTTAATAAAAACATTTGATATATAAAATTATATTTGTAATAAAATGTCAATGAAATCTCACTGAATATATAGCAATATGACCAAACTATGGAACATATAAAAACAGTAATAAGATTTTCAGTGTCTATGTAGTAACACTATTAGGAAATGAACTGAGAAGAAGAAGGGAAATCCTCAAATATAGAATACAACAGATCCTTTTAAAACTGAAGGATACACTTGCCTAAGTACAGTGTTCATGGAGTGAGGTGCAGTACTCATACCTACCATCTCAGCAGTGAGGAGGCTGAGGGAGACAGATCACTAATTTAAAACCAACCTGGGGTCTACATCAAGTTTCAGCCCAGATTATGTTATATACTGGACCTGGTCAGAAAGATGATCCCCAAATACACTGTCTTAAAATCCCAGAATTTTATGAATGAAAGTAAAATCTTTTAGGAAACACAAAGAAGCCTCTAAAAACAGAAATGGTAGAGAATATCACAGAGTCTTCAATAAATGCTTGTTCATCATAAACGGCCACTGAGTCATTTCTTCAAAATTCTAAAGGAAAAAAATTATCATCAAACTCAGTACAAAATACTACTTAAACACAAGTGTTTGGCAGTTTGTATTTAAGTGTACCCCCCAAATCCACATGGAAACAACATGGTCTCCATGTGGCAGGAAGTAAAACTTGAAGAGGAGAAGCCTAATGAGTGTCTTTTGGTCACTGGGGTATGTCCCTTCAAGGGGATTATGGGACCCTTGACTCAACCCTTTTCTCTTGTTCCCTGGGTTTCAGATGCCTGGTTTTGCTTTGCCATATTCTCTGGTTGTGACGTATTATTCACCACCTGAAAAGCAATGGACCTTCTTGCTCATGGACTGGAGCTCCTGAAATCATGAACTGAAATAAACCTTCTCTCTGTAAATTGGACATTTCTGATATTTCCTTAAAAGGACATAAAGTTAATGAACACAAAAGCAAGGTGAAGATCGTGCTAGTGCACAAATCATACCCTATGAGAATAATACCCCATGTTAAAAGAATTAATAAGAAATACCTATGGTAAAAGAGTTGACAATAAAATTTATATACACATGTAACATAAAATATAAAGGATCCCTTGTTCTTTTAAAGGACAATAGGAGCTATTAGCTATTAGTATGACTAAGCTGGCTCTTAATGCAGTCCCCAGGGAAAATAGGCTAAGGATGACCTTTCACCTTCTAGAAGTACAATGGAAGGTTTCTCATGCAAGTCTGGAACAGGAAAATGTCTCATCTTACCTTCCACTGGTAATGATTAAATTCTGTGAGAATAAGGAATTGTAATTGTATGCTTAGAAAAGAGTGTGCTGTGGGACTGTTTGGGGTCTTTTTCACAAAAAGGCTCCAAAATATACTTTCAATGCTCACATTTTAGACAACTATTAGAGGGCATGATGCTGAAAAATGAGGGGTCTTACCAATAAAAGAAGCAATGAGATCAAGACACAGGAGCTGTATGTAGATGGAGTGATGAATGACAAGTCCCAGAGTCAGGCAAGAATTGGGAACATGAGGAACAAGATACTTTTTAGTTGGCATAACTACATGGACTTCCTTTGAACTTGATGGAGGTTGATTTTTAGTCACAACTGCTCAAGTGATAATTGTTTTCTTTCCATTCAGAAAAATGTTAAAATACATAATTTTCTTTCCTGCCTTGTATTAGTACGAAGTACAAAGATTGGAAGTCCTCTTCCATCCATCAGGAAACATCAGTGGACAGTGCCAACCAACTCTTTTGGTACTTTCTTGGCTGAGCTCTGCTGTTAGAGTCCTTGGATGGGAGATAGACACTTTCTTCCATCTATTCCTTTGCACCATCCTACTAAGTGGAGACAATTGACTTGGTTTGGCAGCACTCTTTGGACAATTCTTTGGACACAGGCTGTGCCAACACACCAAGGTGCTCCTTTAATTTGGTCTTTGAGAATTCTGGTGGTTTGAATAAAAATGACCCTCATAGGCTCATATATTTGAATGTTTAGCCACCAGGAAGTGGAACTGTTTGAAAAGGATGAGGAAGTGTGGCCTTATTGGAGGAAGTATGTTGCTGGGGGTGGGCTTTGAGGTTTTAAAAGCCCACACCAGGTCAAGTCTGTCTGTCTATCTGTCTCTCTCTCTCTTTTTCTCTCTGTCTCTTCCATCCTACTGCCTGCAGATCAAAATGTAAAGATCTTAGCTACTGCTCCAGTGCCATGCTTGTTTGTTTCCTGACATGATGATTATGGACTGACCCTCTGAAACTGTAAGCAAGCTCCCAATCAAATGATTTTCCTTGTGGGATTTGTCTTGGTCATGGGGTCTCTTCAGAGCAATAGAGTAACTGAGAATGCTTTGCAGGTCAATGATACACTTCTTGTATCCAAAAGGCAATTGCCAGGCTGGGTCCTTTGATCTCTCTAAGTGTCAATCTTATAGAAATGTTAAGGGTGGGGTGCTCTATTGCGGTCCACCATTTCAACACTATGTGTGTGTGTGATGACAGTAGAAGATATCATTGTTTAGCTATGTGTCAGTGGCCTCCTGTTCCACAGCTCTAACTAGAAACAGAGCGTACCATTCTTACTCAGTCATCGCAGAAATAAAACCATGAGTGTGACCATGGTGGTCTATGATTTGCACTTCCAAATAGCTCAGATGAGATTATTTTGAACTTGAATTCATCATAAAGTAGACTAGGTAACATCCCAGAACACATTTCCTTTCAATATCAAATTTCCTGCTTATATAGTCTGTCCTAAAGTCTCATTTGGCACAGACATCAGGTCACATACATAGAATCTCAGGCTCTAACTCATTATCCAAATTCTATAACTTAGTCACTACAACTTTTTTTTATTTCCTGGAAATTTAGACATGGGGCAGAAGTACCCTAATGAGATTAAAGTTGAGTGTTGGCATGACTTCATGGAGCATCAGAACAGCTATTTGTTTTGTGTACAGGAGACAAAAAGAATGTTTATTTGATGAAACCACTTGATCATTGCAGTGGTACAGTTCCTGAAACCTGTTAAGTCCTATCTCAAGACCAGGTGGGCTTACTTCAGTTTTGTATTTAAGATTCCTTCTCAAGCAGACATACCACACTAGCCCTGCAAGTGATAAGATTTTGCCACACAACTAGCTAACTGAGCTCTTGTCTTCCGTGTAAAGTGAGAACATTGATTCTTACTTCAGAAGCTTACCATGAGTACAGTAGATTGTTGCCATAGTTTAATCATCATTCCATTCCTTGGGTTCACTATAGTATAAAAAAAAATTACCCCAGAAAAGCTAGAGAAAGCATATCATACAGCAATCAGTAAGAAAGAATAATGATATATTATAAACAAAAATTCAACAGCATGTCAATACCTTTAGGACTAGGCAGTGAGATAGAAACAATAATATCAAAAAAACTTATGTTATGGTGGCTTGTATTATTTAATATCAAGAATAGGAATGGAGGAGCCGGTGGTGTGACTCACTGTATCAAGCCTGAGGATCTGCGTGTGATCCCAGAACTTATATGGTGGAAAGAGAGAACTGACTCAAAAATTCCCCTGACCTTCATGTGTATGGCATGGCATATACCTGCTCATGCACATGCATACAACAAATAAATACATGTAATTACTTAAAAAAAACTGAGGAAAGATGAGTTGAATATAAACTTTTAAGCCCTTCAGTAAGTTGTTTGTTGTAAAATAAAAGACAGATAATATAACAAGAATGGGCATTTTAAATAAAAGTTTAGGTTATATTTAACTGGTAAAAAGGCTTTGAATAGTTCTAATATTCATCCCCTACACAACCTGCACTACTCCGGTAAGCTTCAATTTGTTTAAGCTACTTGTGTCCTGGAAAATGAAGACTTCTTATGAATGAGCAAAACAATATATTAAAAAATGCAACTAATTATCTGGCAACTTTTTATAAGTTACTCTGATTTAGAATAGCATGCACATATGCTTAATGTAATTATCAGTATATCATAACAATAAAAAGTACAAGGTCTGGCCTTTCAAGCCAGGGTTTGTTTCTTTGGATAATTTCCAATGAGCAGATGAAATGTAATTTCCTTATTAAGTGGCAACCAAATTTTCATGGTTGTAAGTCCAGTCTGTTCCTGCACTAGTTCTTTTTCATTCTAAAAGCAATGGAAGGAAACGTCAGTTGGGAAAATTAATAAGTGGGCAAACCAATGGGTAGCTTAATTAAAGACCCAAAGAGTCCATGCAAACTACCTATATATCATCTTAATTTACAATAATTTAATTACATTTATAAAGACATGCCAAACTTTTCCAACTAAATCACTCTGTTAGAGTAAAATAGCCAAATCTCTGAATTTTAAGAAAAAACTTAGACATATGCTATGAATTGGATTCTTACCATTGCAATTTCTCAAGTCACAGATATTCTATGTTACACTGACTAAATCCATCACCAAGCACTCAAACTATATATCTCAAATTAGTGTTCAACTCCCTTTCCTAGGAAAGGTTAGGCAACAACAGTGTTTAAGTAGCCCAGTTATCTGAAGTATGCTTTCTCTAGAGATTATTAATCGAAAAGGAGTAATACACTGTTATGCTGCAGGAACCAAGGAAATGAGTTAACTAGGAGCTGTTACTGTCCTGTCTGTAGACATGGGCACACTGTGGCTAAGGATTAGACTCCAGAGCAAACCTCCTGTGTTCTGTTACTGCTTGTGGAAATTTGGATATGTAATTATTGTGAGAATTAAATGCCTTAGTATTTACAAAGTATGTAAAATAAAAATCAGGCAATAAGACTTTCTAATTATCAGCTCTCATTTTCAATGGACAATGATTTGTATTGTATTCATGATACTCTCAAGCCATCAACAAACTGACTGCAAGGATCTTTAATGGAGTCCTATGAATTCAACTGTTAGAGCTTGAGAAGCTAGTACAAGAAAACTGAACACTGTTGTTAACTACAATACACTCAGAGTAGTGCCAGTCAATTTTCCAAACTCCTGCACTTTACCTGTCTAGACCTTCCCATTTTCTAAAAGGAAGGAGTTGATTATTTTGAATCCACAACTACCTTGGTAATTTACTCTAGTAGAATTGTCGTTCACTGCATGATCATAAGTCAGGATGGGCATATTGCATGGTCATTTTCTGCTCCCTTAAACTACTTTCTTCCAGCTTGAATACCCAGAATAGACAGGTGAGGAAGTGAAGTCACTCATACCCTAAGTGTGAACATGCATTGACACAGGCTTGGATGTGACTTTTCCTTTTTGTGTCAGGAGATGGTACAGCACTTGAGGGTCTCTAATATTCTGCATAATTCAGGATAACTTGGGAAAATGACAGGGCATGATTCTAGAGTCTCCACAGCCTTGTCTACAATACCATTCAAAGTAGAAATTTTACAGTGGTGATCCTGACATAGTGTCTACATGGTGCAAGGCAGGCTACAAATGGTAGATGAATTTAGTTGGGTCTGGCCAAAGAGGAACATAGAAGTTCAATAACTTTGTCAGAGCAGGCAATCTACTAAAGTAGGATGTGACTTGTGCATCACAGTGTGTACAGCCAGGGGAGGAAAGGGGTACAAATAACTCTTGTTGGTATAGAATGATACCAAGCTATGGTGATATTTTATTTGTACTGAAATGTGATTTTAATTTTATATTAATAAATAAAGTTGCCCTGGGGTCAGAGCTATTAGAGCCATAGCAAGAGCGTGGTGGTTAGAAGAGCTAGGTAGATTTCTGTGTGTTCAGGGATACAGCCAGTATTGGAGACATATGCCTTTAAGACCTGGAGGGTGGTACTTACAGGCAGTGATGAGGCAGTCATGTGGTTGGGTTTACAACCAATGAGAAGGCAGAACAGAAAGAATATTTAAACACGGACAAACAGGAAGTAGCTCTCTCTCGGGGAAGCTAGGAGCACTGCAGGAGGTAAGATTTTATCTCTGAGCTCTGACCTCTCGGCTTTTTCTTTTACATTGGCTCTGTGTTTCTTATTTTAATAATACGATTGGTTACATCTACACCAAGCTGTAGGTATAGAATGATCCTTGGGAGGGAATGCAGTGTGTGAACAGAAGCATGTTTTTCCCAGGGTGAAATTTGTTTCCAGACTATGAATTAAACACTAGAAAGATAAGGATGAATGTTCCTTAGAGGAAACAAAAAAAAAGATATTAACTCATACTGTCATAATCACAAGCAATAAATTGAAGAGTACTCCAAACATATTTCTAATTTCATTGCCCTTTGAAAAATGAAACAAATGTAAGTAGCAAAACAGAAACAATTTCAAACCATTAGAATCAGAAATGAGCTCATGTTTAAGTTCAATTTTATGGCCTTTTTTATGTGGGTTTGAGAAAATCTAGTGGATTCAATAAAATCAAATATCCCAACCACCTGGTGTAATTAAAATAAGTGAACCAAGTGGTAAAAATATCTTTGATTGAGGCCATGGTTGATGTCTAGCCAAAAAGACTACAGATTTTGAAGTTCTGGAGTCTGAAGTAAATATACGGCTTCAAACATGGATCCAGGAAAAAACGTAACAATTTCTTCTGGTATGGCAGAAGATCAATTTCTTCACTGCCTCAAATTTGTGTGCCTCCTAGGTTTATGCTGTGAAGTACCTAAAGAAAAAGAATATCACACATTTGGTGGGAAAAAATAATCAAAGCCAGGATTGGAAATGACAGAAAAACTCATTGAGTCTTCAAATACTGTGTCATGTTCTTCCTGTTTACCAGGCTCCATTAACCTACCACATACAGCATTTTTTTACTTGTGGGGCTGATCTAATAGTCACCACAGTTTCCCACACCAATTCCTTGTAAATAATTCATAATTCTAGAACTCTGTTTCTTGTCAGTTAAAATGTCACCTTTCTCTTATGCACCTAGGGTGTTCAATTTTAGCAATTACCAAGCAGATACTTTTTTGAAAGGGTATTTAAAAAGGATTCTTAAGTTCATTAAGAAATGACTTTTTCTTCTCTTAGCAGGCCCATGGGTGACAGAGACAAAGAGCCTCATAATATGGAAGTTTTAAACTTAGAGCTTTTATACACTGTCATTCTGTCTCAAATGCACAGTCTCCATAGCAACTACTGTATCATCTGATTGTAAAACTATTTTTAAGATGCAAATAAATTTCTTAAGAAAATACAACTACCTTTCCAGGTAAATTTCTACCCCAACTCCCTTCTATTCCTAGGGATATCAACAAGATTCTATTCTCTGTCCAACTAACTGATTTTAGAGTTTATTGAAATTAAATTTTAAATTTGTTTCAGGCAAGCATTTGATTTTATTTTTTCACATGTGCTTAACTGCTTCACTGAGGTATAATACTAAGCTCCATGTCTCTACAGTATAAGTAGATGTTGATCACATGAGAAGCCCATGAATCCATAACCATAGAAAAGTCATAAACATATTCATCACCAGAAGCATCTCATATAATTTAGACTAATATATCCTCTCTCTAATCTAATCTATCATGCTTAGAATCCATTGGTCTGTTTTCTGCTGCCTTTAGTTTGTGTTTTCTAGAAACTTTAATAAATGAAATCACATAATGTGTATCTATTTGTTGTGTGTACTCTTTCATTTGTTTGAGAGGTGCCCATGTTTTTTCTATATATTTAGCCATATCAATAATGTATTCCCTAGTAGCCGTCCACTGCATGTGTAGATTGCAACTGTGATTTTTTGTTCTTGTATGATGATGAATATTTTTACTCTTTCCATTGAGGGCTATTACAAATAAAGCAGTTACTGCTGTGCATGTGCAAGCATTACTGGGCATTTACATTCACACCTCCTGGTTATTTATCTAGAAACAAAATATTTGAATCATGTGATAGATAGTTTTTCTTTCTACAGGTCTGTTTTGTGTCATATTTCTACTTGCAGAGTGTAAGGATTTTAATTTATATCCCTGCCAACACTTGCTTTATTGTATCTTTGTCACTGTATCCCAATGGTTCTCAACCTGTGGGTCATGACACCTTTGGAGGAGGGAATCAAATAATCCTTTCCCAGGGGATGCTTAAGACCATCGAGAAAAACAGATATTTACATTACGATTCATAGCAGTAGCAAAATTACAGTTATGGAACTACAACAAAAATAATTGTATGGTTGAGGTCACCACATGAAGAACTGCATAAATGGTTACAGCTCTAGGAAGGTTGAGAACCTCTGCTCTAGCCATTCCAAAAGTTATGCACTGACATATTAATTGTAATTCTTTGCAAATTATATTACCAGAGAGCAAAATAGCATTGATCCATGCTTTATTTGCTACACACAATATATAATACATATATGTAACATGTATATAAATCTATTATATATATATATATACATATATATATATATCTTAGTTACTTTTCTACTGCATTGACAAAAACCATGACTAAGGCAACTTGTAGAAAAAAGTCTTTAACAGACATCTAATCTGCAAGCATGAGAAAAAGAGGAGAGAGAGAGAGAGAGAGAGAGAGAGAGAGAGAGAGAAAGAGGAGAGGGAGAGAGAGAGAGAGAGAGAGAGAGAGAGAGAGAGAGAGAGAGAGAGAGAGAACTGGGAATGAAATCTCAAAGCCTTCTCCCAATGACACACCTTCTCCAACAAGGCCACACCTCCTATTACTTCCCAAACAGTTCCACCAGCTGGGAATCAAGTATTCACATATATCAGCCAATGGGAGGCCATTATCATTCAAACTATATGTATATATTTATGTCTTTAAGTATATGTATATGTGTATATGTATTGATTAATCTATTAATTCATTAATTATGGCTATAACTCTCATGGTATAATCACCTCCTATGAGCACTTTCCCTGAACACTGCTACATTGAGGACCAAGCTATCAATATACTTTTTGGCGAAATTTCAGATCTAAGCCAAACTCAAGTAATACTCATGTCTCTATCTATAGATAGATAGATAGAGATATTTTAAAAGATAATTCACCAAATGCACATGTTTTTCTTAAAGAAACAAGGCATTGCTTTTACTGAATTCTGAAGGGTTTTTCTTACATATTATAGATGAATATCATATCTTTGCCAGATTTGAGATATGTAAGTATTCAAAAATAGTCTGTTTCTCATCCTTTTGATGGTTTATTTTAAAAATGAAAAGTTTCACTTTTCAATTTTCAAGAAAATTGAACAAATACTTTTCACTTATGTTCCTTGCCATTGGTGGTGTTTCTAAAGCCTTTTCCAGACTCCTGAGCAAAACATTTTTGTACTGTTTCTTCTAGAAGTTTTATAGTTTTGGGTTTTTATGTAAAACTCAATTTTGAGTTCCTCTTTGTGTTTTGAAACTCTCACATTAAGTGGATAAGTAGTTGATGTTATTGTGTTATCTGGATTACCTTTTTGGTGTTAGCTTCCCCAGGCTGTGACAAAATGCTCAAGATGAATAACTGAGTGGAAGGAAGGGTTCAGTTTTGTTCACCATTTCATTCATGTTGGTGCTTCTTGTGAGGCAATGTGTCATGGAATAAAATGCTGCTCACCTTGTGTCAACCATGGAGCAGAAGGAAGGAAAGAAGAAGGGAGAGGGGAGGGAGAGAAGAGATAGAGACATAGAGAAGGAACTGTAACGTGTACCCTTCCACACGATTGTTAGTGTTCTTGATCATCTGTCTATACTATGATTTGCCCTCTAACTTTACATCCTCCCATAGCCCACTGAGATTTGGGTTCATCAATAGATTAATTCATTAATTATGGTTATAGTCCTCATGGTGCTGTCACCTCCTGTGAGCACCACCCCAGAATACTGCTGCATTGAGGACCAAGCTATCAACATTCAAATTTGGGGAACATTTCAGATCTAAGTGAGACTCAATTAATATTCCTTACTTTGAAATCAATTTTTTTCCTGAAATCAAGATAGGCACCACAGCTTTCTCTTGATTAGTGTTAGTATAATTAAGCTAGTAGAGACCACATACCAAGGGATTTAGCATTAGTATAGCATATTAAAAATAAGAATCAGCTTTGCACAAGATTAGGTCCACCATCATGGATGAGAAGAGGCTCACAAAACCTACCCTTAATTGAGAAGCTACTGAGAGGCAATTGCTGTTAGAGAATGGGGAATCATTTTCCTTCAGTGAAGTAGCAACTGGTAAGTTGTCCATGATCAATAAATAGCACATGGCCATGAACATTCAGAAATGCCCAATTCAATTTAGTGGTCTGTTTTTAAAAGATGTGAATGTGGGAGGGGTTGCTTTGGGATGTGCATGAGAACCTTAGTTGCCCGTAGGATCCACACAAAGTCAGATGTGAGACAGCACATCTAAAGTCCCAGTGTTCCTGTGGGGAGACAGAAAGTAGAACAAATGAGTCCCTCAGAAGCTCACGGGTCAGGTCAGCTGGCCTGATATGCAGAATCAAAACAAGCACACAAGGGACCCTGTCTCAAGCAAGGTGGAAGGCAAGAACCAGTACCCGAGGTTGCCCTCTGACTTCTACAACCCATTGTGCTAGACTGGCAAATATAAATTATTTTAAAAGATATTATGTCAGAAAAGCACATTGTTTTAGTTTAGAATTGTTTTAGTTTATTTTTTATAGAAACTGATTAAGTATAATATGCAGTTATTATTTCAATGGGAAGGGACAATTGAAACCTCTCATTCTATTTAATAATTAGTAAAATAAAAATCATTTAGCAGCATTTAAAGTCTTAAGTGTCAAAGAAACTTTAAAGGCCTAGGATGGGTAGGCCAAACTTTATTCATCAACAGCCCTTTGAAATAGAAAATAATTAACATCCTGCTTTCTAGTTAAAGAAGCGGAGGCATGTACCAGGTGTGTGATTGCCCAAGGCTTCCAGCTGGTGGATACTGGATCCAGAAGGCAAACACAGTGATCTTCCGTCAGACTCGCTGTCTTTGGCAATTTGTTCCTCCATCCATCCCATGAGGTATAAAACATTGTTGCCCTTTCTTCTCTTCATGCTCTCATAGTATGTATCTAGGAGTAATCTATATGTAGTATTTAAAGTTAGACATTAAGAAACTTGGCCATTTAAAAAAGCAACACAGAATGGAAGTTTGAAAGGGATAGGAAAGAGAACCACATTCTGCATGTCTAATATCAAACAGAATGCATCATCAAAGCTACATCTCTTTCTGTCTAGAAGAATATGGATGTTTCCAAACTCCACTTCAGCCTTTCTTTTCACACCTGTAGCAATGCTGTCAATTCCCTGCAAGCTTCTGATTTTTTCCCTACCTTCCTGCTAGTTTGTTGGGGATAACACTGGGTGGCAATCATTGATCTTGACTTTATCTCTTTCTCTGGGTTGGAAGTTCCTTGTGGAGAGGAAACCAGTCTCCCTGACCTCATATTTCTGTAATCTTCAGAAGCCCCACCATGGGAAGTGCTTGAATGTTCCACAAATGGCCAAATGCCTAAATGGATGCATACAGAAAGGCTTTCTCTGCTGGTGGTTCCAGATTGTTACCTCCTCCCTGAAGGGAAATATTATATATTGAACAATTCTAAAAACAAATCAAAACTTTTCAGAAAGATTATTTTGTAATCAAATGTTTGTTGCACTTATTCCATATGTGTGTTACCTTTGTTGGCGAGGGTTAGCATCCAATGAACAACAAACTACTCACACTGTTCCTAAGCTGCACAGACTGTTGCTGTGTCTTGTCAGACTTCCCAAGGAGCACAGCCATAGCTCATTTACCACCTCTCAAGTTTGAATAACATTGTTAAGGGATCTGTTATAAGAAATCGCTGAGAATACTTCAGAGAATTGCACAAATAACTCCACATAGTCCTGCTTCAACACCGTAAGTGCTAGGGTGCATGAGACTTCTGCTTTGCTCATGTTTTGTTTTCTCATTACTGTTGGTTTGTATGGAACAACATGACTATCACCAGTGTTGTCCTTCTGAAAGAAATGGCATGTTCAAAGCTTTCGTCTTGCTGGATTAAATTGTAAGAAGTTTAAATTTTAAAAAGTTTTGTTTTGACTTAACACAAGGGATGGGATGCTCAAAGCACTACAGCAGAGGTGGAAATTGCAAAGTAATTATTTATTCCTTTGCTTTGTCTTTTATGGCATGGGATCTTTTGCTGCTGCATTGGTCGACTTAGAAGGCCCAGGCTTGCTTATTTGCAATGGTGTATGTATTTTTGTTTTTGTTTTTGTTACAATGCAGGACTGTTGCTGTTCAAAGAATGGTGTCTCAAGGGGCCTGTTGTAAAATTCCAAAGATGCTGCCAGTAATTAGGCAGCTGGGTGGCCTAGAAATCGTCTCCATTACACTGCTGTTTCCTTGCCAGTTTTCCTGTCTTTCTTCTGGGAAATAAAAAAAAAATACAAAAAAGAAATCTTTGTTTTTTGTTACACA